>NC_133511.1:99248888-99556203 GCF_049354715.1 Callithrix jacchus | reverse complement strand
ACAGATGCTCACCACCACACCTGGCTAATTTTTTGTATTTTTAGTAGAGGCAAGGTTTTACCATGTTAGCTCAGATGGTCTCCATCTCCTGACCTCATGATCCACTCACCTCCCAAAGTGCTGGGATTACTGGCACGAGCCACTGTGCCTGGCCATTTTTTTAAGGGTGAAAATCGCTTTCTGAGTCCTGATGCCATTGAGCGGACTTAGGAGACCCTTGGATTGAACAGCCAGGCTCACCTGTGTGATTAACTTAAAGACAGATGAGAGACGGTTATGGCACATGGGTCTAGCGTCCCTATTGCAGCTGAACTGGCCCTGTGACCCTGAGTGAGGCACTGAACCTCGCTGGGTTTCCTTTTCCTCCTCTAGCAATGAGAGGAGTTGGTCAGGGAGTTTCCATGCTCCTTGCATAAAAAGACCCATTTCCATTGGTCTATTTCACGTGCTCCCCTTTGTGCATACAAAGACACATGCTAGTGACCCTTTTAAGCAGCCTTGTCCCTCTCTGGGATTTGTCTGCATGTCTGTATGTAATGGTATTTAGGTTAGGCCATCGGGCTGTTTGCAGTACTTGAGGGCAGATCAGGGATTGCTGATCCCTTGAAGTAATTCTCTGCCCACCCACCCTCCCCACCACACATGTTCATGACCCAAGGCCTCTGGGTCTGTGTTCTTTGCTGTTGCCCCTTCCCCTGTGTGAGTTTTTTCACTGCCAAGGCCAAGAGGCTGCACTGCCAGAAACAGTTTCCAGCTCACACTCGACATAGTGGTTGCATTTGTTTTCTCTGTTTTATGAGCTGGGATGGAGTGGGTGGTGGGCAGCCTGCCGGCAGGCTTTTGCAGACTTTACATGTTTATACTTGCTATGAGGGGAGGGCAAAAAGTTGGCTGGACTTTCAGAAGGCTGGAGCTGAGGCATTTAATAGAACTAGATTCCTATAGCCCTTTTTGCTATTATATATTTTCTGTTAACAGACACTAAACTAGTAATAATCGTTAACATTTATGGAGAAGTTACCATGTTCCAAATACCGTGCTAAGTATTTTACATACATGCTTCCAGCTGTTTTGTGAGGTGGTCCTCTTGTTTATACCCATTTTGCTGATGGAACAGCTGAGACTGGGAGAGGGGAAGTAACTTGCACAGAACCACACAGCCAAACTCATTGGGAATACACTGGATTCCAACCCAGGCCACCTCCCTCGGGAGTCCATGCTCTTGGTCACCATGCAGTAGGTATAGCTACTGTCATATGGAGTCTGTGAAATAAAAGCAAAAGGGCTCTTACAATGAAAAGAGTTAAAAACCACAAACTTTGGCCGTATCTTCTTTAATAGAGAATATGGCCCACAGAGGAGGATGATCTGCCCAAGGTTACAGAGAGAGTCCAGTTGTATCAAAGAAACTAGAACTTTCTCCCAGCGAGGGTGCCACAGGGAAGGGTTCTAGAACCCTCGGATCTCTGGGCCAGGAGCATGATGCGAGCCATACACTACTCTAGGATGCGCCAGACTGTGTGCCACCAGGGGTGGATGCCAGCCCCGTGCCAGTGCTGCCTGCCAGCTCCAAGCAGTGTGGTTCTAGTGATTAGCTGTGGTCTTCCACAGTAGCAGTCCTCAAAGTGTGGTCCAGGGACCCCTGAGGTCCCAGAAACTCTTGCCAGGAGTCCATAGGGCCAAAACTATTTTCATAACAAGAAGTTATTTGCCTTTTTATTCTTGTTTTCTCACAAGTATCCAGGGGACTTTTCCAGAAGCTGTGTGACATCATGATGTCATCACTCTGATGGCAAATGGGACATGAGCTTGTGTGTTCCTGTGTTTAATCTTTTCTCAGTTTTAGATTCTGAGACAACCAATATCTGTAGAATAACACACATAAACAAAAGCTCTTTGAGGTCCTCAGTAGTTTTTTTTTTTTTTTGAGATGGAGTTTCGCTCTGTCACCCAGGCTGGGGTGCAGTGGCATAATCTTTGCTCACTACAACCTCTACCTCCTGGGTTCAAGCAATTCTCATGCCTCAGCCTCCTGAGTAGCTGGGACTACAGGTGTGCCCCACTACCTCAAGCAAAGTTTTGCATTTTTAGTAGAGATGGGGTTTTGTCACGTTGGTCAGGCTGGTCTCAAACTCCTGACCTCAAGTGATCTGCCCGCCTTAGCCTTCCGAAGTACTGGGATTCCAAGTGTGAGCCGCCATGCCCAACCAATTTTTAAGGGTATGTATAGAGTCCTGAAACCAGGGGAAAAAATAGAAAACCACTATTCTGAGTTATCAGATCCGGCTAAGGAAAAATTTAGCAGCAGAAAGGCTGAACAAAGCGAGCTTTTTCAGCCCCAACACAATCTCCTGGTTCTGGCCCTGCAGATATCTGCATTTGGGCATGGAGCGGCCAAGCTCAGCCTATGATGGGAAAGGCAACAAGCAGGAAATAAGAACCTCTTTGGGACATGGAGGACGGCATGCACGCTGGTCATTCTCAGTCTTGCTCCTTCGGGCCCTTTCACCCTGGAGTTCTGACATAGCCATGCTGTTGCAGATGGGAGTTTTTAGAGGGGTTTTCCAGAATGGCCAGACAGGCATGTCCAGCTCATCTCAGCCTGCCCAGCAGACTCCATGGAATTAACAAGAAGGAAACAGTAGCCTGGAACCTACAGCCCATGGGAGGCATGTTCCTGAGAAAGTCCATGAATTTCTTCTCATTTTTACCTTCCCATAGATTCCAGGCAGGGGAGGTGGGTGGGCCAAGGAGAAAGGCCTGAAGAGGTCAGTTTGGGGGCTGGCACAGCCTTATTTATAAATGTGGCACTAGCCACCTCCCAAGAGATAGAGGGCTCATCTAGATTTCTCTATATTGAAAGTATTAATCAGTTTTTAATTCAGGAAGCAGAAAGCATTGTAGGTATTTTGAGCAAGAGATGATTTAATGTAGGGAATTGGGCGTTCACAGAATCATCGGAAGAGCTCATGGAGCAGGGTGTAGGCTGAGCATCCAGGAATGATGAGCTTGCCCATCAGGCGAGCTGCTTCCTCTGAGACAGCCCCCAGAATTGAGTCTGAACAGCACCTCTGGAGCTGCAATTCAGGAGTAAAGCTGGAATCAAGGGGCACAGTGGCTCATGCCTGTAATCCCAGCATTTTGGAGGGCCGAGGCTGGCAGATCACTTGAGCTTAGGAGTTCAAGACCAGCCTGGGAAACATGGTGAAACCCCATCTCTTCTAAAAATATAAAAAATTAGCCAGGCATGGTGGTGCATGTCTGTGGTCACAGCTATTTGGGAGGCTGAGGCGAGAGGTTTTCTTAAAAGAAAAAAAAGTCTTTGCTATTGCTTTCATCATTTCACTGTCACTATCACTGCCTCTCAAGGCTCAGGTAGGTGGAAACTGGACTAGAATGTTCTATAGGAAAAGAAGACCTGATGTTTTCATGACCTGGTTTGCTAGCAAAAACAGACAATGTGCACACAAAGATGGCCTCTGCCTCCCATTCATTTACCAACTCTCATGCAGCATGTCTTAATGATAAAACCTAATTTGCATCCAGAATCCCAGCTGCAAAGGAGTCTGGGAAATGCAGGGTTTTTCTTTTTGTTTTTTTGTTTTTAAACAGAGTTTTTCTCTTGTTACCCAGACGGGAGTGCAATGGCAACATCTCAGCTCACCGCAACCTCCTCCTCCCAAGTTCAAGCGATTTTCCTGCTTCAGCCTCCCAAATAGGTGGGATTACAGACATGCACTACCACGCCTGGCTAATTCTGTATTTTTTGTAGAGACAGGGTTTCTCCATGTTGGTCAGGCTGGTCTCGAACTCCTGACTTCAGATGATCCACCCACCTCAGCCTCCCAAAATGCTGAGATTACAGGCATGAGCCACCACGCCTGTTGGTAAAGGAAATGCAGTTTTTAACTTTCCATCTCTCCAGCCAAGATAGAAAGTGAGAGCTGAAGGAGCCAATCCCCAGTGTACACCCACCAGAATCATCACTACTGCATTTTCCAAGTGCTGCATTCTAAGGAGCATAAAGCAGGGGAATAAGCCAAAATGCCACGTGATTAGACTTCATGATTTCCCGAATTCCCTCTTGGATTTCCCCTAGTGCAACTGGGAGATGCCCTCTTAGAGATCTGGTAGCCACACACGGGGCTGTCTTGGCTGTTGGCCACAATAGGGAAGGATGGCTGGCAAATCCACGGAGTATCTTTTTGTTTACACTTCAGTCTCCAATGCTGACGGTTTAAATAAAGGCTTTTCCTGCAATCAGAAGGACTGAGACATAGAAGCATGTCTCTAAGCTTGCCTTCCAGCCTTGTAATATAAGAATTGTGGGCCGGGTGCAGTAGCTCATGCCTGTAATCCCAGCACTCTGGGAGGCCATGGTGGGCAGATTGCCTGAGCTCAGGAGTTCGGAACCAGCCTGGGCAACACAATAAACCCTGTCTCTACTGAAAAACAGAAAATTAGTTGGGCATGGCAGTGTGCACCTGCAGTTCCAGCTACTCAGAAGTCTGAGGCAGGAGAATTGCTTGAACCCAGGAGGCAGAGGTTGCAGTGAGCCAGGATTGTGCCACTGCCCTCCAGCCTGGGCAACAGAGTGGGACTCCATCTCAAAAACAACAAAAAAAAAAAATGTGAAATCTAAAAATACTTGGGGGGAACTGGACATTTATGTTTAAGAGAACTCTTGTAAACAGAGGGATAATTCATGAATGGGTTGTTGTTTCTTCCTGGACTACACAAATTCCCCCATAGAATTGCAGCTACTACTCTAATGAGTCAACACTAGGCTCTTGAAAATTATACACCATTCTTTTCTGGGCAGAAACATGACTTGGTCCATAACTGAAAACCTGGGTACATTACAGTAAGTTACTGATGTTCATTTCACCCATACTTTTAATCACTCGGCAAAACTTTCCTCTAATAATCTTTTATTTTATTTTTGGAGATGGAGTCTTATTCTGTCACCCAGATCTGGTGCAATCTCGGCTCACTGCAACCTCCACCTCCTGGGTTTGAGCGATTCTCGTGCCTCAGCCTCCCAAGTAGCTGGGATTACAGGCATGTGCCACCACACCCGGCTAATTTTTTGTATTTTTAGTAGAGACAGGGTTTCACCATGTTGACCAGGATGGTTTCAATCTCCCGACTTCATGATCCACCCACCTCTGCCTCCCAAAGTCCTGGGATTACAGGGATGAGCCCAGCCTTTGTTTTTTTTTTGGAGACAGTGTCTTGCTCTGTCTCCCAGGCTGCAGTGGAGTGGTGCGATCATAGTTTACTGTAGCCTCCAGCTCCTGGGCTCAAGCGATCTTCCTGCCCCTGCCTCTCAAGTAGCTGGGACTATAGGCATGTGCCACCACACTTGGCTTCAGTGAACATTGTGTTTCACGTTCAGTACAGCATTCAGTAAATTACATTGATGTTCAACCTTATTATAAAATAGACTTTGGGTTAGATAATCTTGCCTAACTATAGGCTAATATAGGTGTTCTGAGCATGTTTAAGACAGGCTGTTTGGTAGGTGAGGTGTATTAAATGCATTTCCACTTAGGATATTTTCAACTTACAATGGGTTTACTGGGATATAAACCCATCCTAAGTCAAGGAGCATTTGATTTTGTTTGCTAGTGTTTGAAATAAAAGCATTCTTTGCCCTCGAGGAGAGAAACTTTTGGAACTCAGGAGATGACTTGAGCTTTTGGAGACCTGAGATAGAGGTTCCGAGGGCAATCCTGGCTGACTCCCTGGAAGTGGCTTCCTTCATAGCTGAGGAGAGTTCTCTGGAAGTTCTCTGGAACTTTTTCCGGGCGGGAGCACTTAGCTGTGTGTCAAGGGGAGAGACTGAAGTGACAGCACAGGCGGGAAGTTCCAAGAGCCCTGAGGGAGTTGGGATGGCTGGAGGCCTGGCTGTCTGCCCCTGGCTGTCTGCCCCACTCCCTGGCTTAGTTTAAAAGAAAGGACAAGAGTGGCATCAGGAGGGGCTGGGAACAGGCAGGAGCCGGGAGGCTGACTTTTGGGCTTTCTCATCAGAGAGAACAGCATGAGGGAGGAGGCACAGGGCCCCAGGGCTATCTTGCTCCTGTGACTGAGTGGGGAAGAGCTCCGTCCATTCTGGGCAGAGCAGGTGGGTGTCCATGGAGTCACGAAGCCACAGGCTGCCGTCCAGGCTCCTCAGAGGCGGGGAGGTCTTTTGGATGGCGAAGTGGTCTCCTGAGGTGCTTCAGGAGCTTTGCCAGAGCTGGCCGAGGACAGAAACGCGTCCCAGACTGGTAGAGACCCGCCTCCCTGGCTGAATCAGAGTTGGTGGCCAGGGGCAGGGGTGGGCGTGGCCTGAGCCGCAGTCAGGAACCCACACAGGCTGTGCATGTGGCGTCCCCTGGTGGCACAGAGCCGGGCTGTGCATGGTGCCTCTGGAGTTTGCAGCTCTGAGCTTGCCCCCACCTCTTCCTGCCCTCGTGGGCTCTTAGTGATACTCCAGCTGCTGGGACCATTCCTCCCTGTGGGACTTGAGGCCACTACTCTTCTCTGAGCAGAACCTGGGGACAACCCTGGCCTGGCACAGGAAGCGGTGTCGGCCCAACTTGGCCTAGGTACCAGATAAGGAAGGAGTGGTCATGAATGCTGCTTGGCAGCGTGATATGCGTCGTCCCATTTGGCCTTGTGACAGCCTCGATGAGGAGGTATTACACACATACTGTGGATGGAGAAACAGGCTCAGGTGCGCTGGTCAGAGGGGACTGTGACGTGACACTGCTGGTGGCAGCTCTGGGTTTGGATCTGGGTCTGTGAGACTCTCAGCTGTGCAGCCTTTCCCCTCTGCAGAGAGGAACACTTGGGGACCCCAAATGAACTCTGGAGGGGACAAGGGTCCCCAATTCCACACACTGGGAAACCCCCCTTCCCTGGGCCACCTGAGGGCCCTCAGGTTCTGCTAATGCCCCATGATGGAAACTCCATCTGTGCATTGCAGGTACAATCAGGGTCTCTGTAAGCAGAAGGAGAGGTTCCCTGCAAGGGGTGACCAGCCTTGGTGGCCACCTGTGAGCATGTGTGTGCTTAAGGGGTCCCCGTTCAGGGAGCAACCCCCCAGGCCTGACCCTCTCTGCTGCCCTGCAGGGACCCCACCCCCATCCTGACCCTCTCTCTACTGCCCCGCAGGCCCTTCATGCTGCTGCCGCCCCTCATGGAATGGATGCGTGTGGCCATCACCTATGCAGAGCACCGCCGCAGCCTCACCGTGGACAGCGGTGACATCCGCCAGGCGGCCCGGCTGCTGCTGCCTGGTCTGGACTGTGAACCTCGGCAGCTCAAGTAGGAACCCGGGAGGAGGGAGGGTCCCTGACATCCATGTCCCGCCCCTAGCAGCTCCCCTGTGTTCCTTCTTCCCCAGGTGGCTGGAAGGGGTCAGAGAGCAGGGGCTGCAGAGCATTCAAGCTACTCTAAGGGTATTCTCTGCAAAGGCCAAGCCTGAGTATGGGAACAGATCTACTCCAGACCTTGGCTGCTGCCCAGCAACATCTCCTGCAGCCGCTGGTCTGCTGCATAGAGGAGACACACATCTGACTCTTTGGGATAATTGGGGGCTGAGGGGCAGAAGTGGGCCCGCTCTTTCCTCTGTTCCTGTAATTGACACCACATGGACCCTTCCTGGGTGTAGGTGCTGTGAGCCCTTCTTTATGTGTATTATCTTAGTCCTCGTGACAAGTGCAGAGAAGAGGTGATCATGCCCATCTTACAGATGAAGAAGCTGAGGGTCAGATAGGAACAGTAGCTTGCCCACAGATACTCAGCTAGCACTTTACCGTGTCCAAATTTGAACCCAGGTCCATACAGCCTCCAAGCCTATGCTCCTAATTTCCTTCCCTAAGTGCCTCTCATAGTAGACTTGTTTGCTGAGGAGCTTTTCTAGAGAAGCTTCCCTGGCCATCCTTGGCCTGTGAGAGCCTTTTTTCTTTTGTTTTGTTTTGTTTTTTGAGATGGAGTTTTGTTCTGTTGCCCAGGCTGGAGTGCAATGGCGTGATCTTGGCTCACCGTAACCTCTGCCTCCCAGGTTTAAGCGATTCTCTTGCCTCAGTCTTAGCTGGAATTACAGGTGTACACCACCATGCCCAGGTGATTTTGTATTTTTAGTAGAGATGGGGTTTCACCATGTTGGCCAGGCTGGTCTTGAACTCCTGACCTCAGGTGATCCACCCGCCTTGGCTTCCCAAAGTGCTGGGATTACAAGCATGAGCCCAGGCTGGAGTGCAGTGGTGCGATCTCAGCTCACTGCAACCTCCGCCTCCTGGGTTCAATTGATTCTCCTGCCTCAGCTTCCTGAGTAGATAGGATTATAGGCATGGACCACTACACCTGGCTAATTTTTCTATTCTGAATAAAGATGGAGTTTCACCATGTTGGCCAGGCTGGTCTTAAACTCCTGACCTCAAGTGATTCACCCGCCTTGGCCTCCTAAAGTGCTGGAATTATAGGTGTGAGCTATTGTACCCGGCCCCAGGGCACTTTTTAAAATGTATTTATAGAAAAGTAGAAATATGTGCTCTTCATGTCACAGAACATGATGCGGACAGTCATTGCTGATCTGATCATAACTCCCTGGTCCTTCTCCCCACCCATCCTCATCCTCACTCCACATGTAAGTCACACACACCTTTGGGTCTCTTCTGGGCAGACCTGAACACTGTTTCAGTTCCTTCCGGAGGATGGATGCCCGAGCAGCTACTGAAAAATTCAACCAGGACCTGGGTTTCCGCATGCTCAATTGTGGAAGGACAGACCTCATCAACCAAGCCATCGAGGCCCTGGGGCCAGATGGGGTTAACACTATGGACGACCAGGTATGTCTGGAGAGCTCCACTAGGCCGGGCGTGGGGACCAGAGTTGCAAATTCTCATCTCTCAGCATTGGCGGCCCTGGGTCCTAACCCTGAGACTTGCTCAGTTCTGCTCTTTGAAGAGGTGGGCTACCTCCTGAATCCTGCCCTGCCTGGTCAAGTGGAATGTCAGCTTGGAGACTTCCAGTTTCCCTTGGAAAACCTTTGTCATGCGGCTTCTGCTTCCCTGGCTGGACAGCAGGCCACTGCTCTAGGCAGCGCAAGGCTAGGAATGAGTCCAGGAGAGTGAGCTTCCTCTCCAGCTACGGACACAGTCGCTCACCCTGTATTACAGCCTGTTGTGTGCTGACTACTTGCCCAGGCATAGAAACCCTTGCCCTCATGGAGCTAACACTTTAGTGGGGTAGACAGATAATAAGAAACACAGACATGTAAAATGTAGGGTATGCTGACTGAACGTGCTGAGGACTGAAATGAAGCATGAAAATGGGTAGGGCTGCGGGAGGTGATGTAGTTTTAGATAGGCTTTCACTTTCGCATCTGTTTTTCTTTTTACTTTGGCTGTAAACAGCTAACATCTAGATAGCATTTACTGTGTTCGAGGCATTGTTCTAAGTGCTTCACATAGATGAACTAATCTCTTCACAGCAGCCCTGTGATGTAGCACTATTATTTCCCCATTGTATCGATGAGGAAATTGAGGGACAGAGAGATTGCTTTACCTAAGGTCACACAACTAGTAAGGGGCAGAGCTGGGTGGAGAATCTGAGCAGCCGGACCCAGCCTCTCAACCACTATGGAATATCCTGTGTTTGACACTGCGCTGAGAGCACTTGCTGTGTGCAGAGGGGCCCTGTGGGGTTTGGGAGGCCACGTCGAGTGGAGGGAGTTAAATGACAGTGGTGAGTTAAGGCAGCGTTCTCAGATGAGGTGATGGCGCAGCGCGGCCTGTGATGAAGCTCCAGGCAGACCATGAGGCCAGAGTGGCCTCTGAAGGATGGCACGAGCTGCCAGGGGAGGGTTCCTGCTGGAGGCAGTTGAGCCAAGCCTGGGGGAGGGCAGAATGGGGATGGTGCAGAGAGGAGTGGGGAAGGCATTCCAGGGAAACGGACATAAAGAACGTGGGGTGGGGCAGTCAAGGTGTGTACCCGGGCCAGGGGCTGGGGAAGGACCACAGGCCCAGCGCTGGGCTTCCGGAGGGCAGCGGCAGGTGGCAGGCTGCTGTGGGGTCTCATGCGGGCCTCTCCATCGACACAGGTTCCAGGGCTCTGTGGGAGCTTTCATCCTGGTGGAGCCTTCCTTCTTCAGCAGCTAAGTGTAGAAGCCTGTGGACTTTAGCTTCAGCCAGACCTAGGATTTACTGGCCATGTAAGAGCTGTAGCATCTTTTTTTTTTTTTTTTGAGAGTTGAGTCTCACTCTGTCGCCCAGGCCGGAGTGCAATGGTATGATCTCACCTCACTGCCACCTCCGCCTCCCAGGTTCAAGCAATTCTCCTGCCTCAGCCTCCTGAGTAGATGGGATTACAGGTGTGCACCACCACGCCCAGCTAATTTTTTTGTATTTTTGGTAGAGACGGGATTTCACCATATTGGCCAGTCTGGTCTCAATCTCCTGACCTTGTGATCTGCCCACCTGGGCCTCCCAAAGTGCTGGGATTACAGGTGTGAGCCACCGCACCCAGCCGAGCTGTAGCATCTTGAACAAGTTACTCTGCCTCCCCGAGGCACCTCAGTTTCCTTCCCTGTAAGATAGGGGATGGCAGCACCTGCCACATAGGGTTAGGGGGAATTCTGCATCCAGCACGGAGTTGGTGCTCGGTAAATGTTCATTCTGGTTTTGGTTGCCAATATGATGATTATTTTAGTCGTATTGCTGTCGATATGATCTGATGCCTGAAATCTGCAAGCCAGCTTGGTTTTATTTGCCTCTTTATATGCCTGGAGTGTGTGGGGACAGGGACCCGGGAAAAAGCAGTGTCTCCTCACAGGGCTCATCACTTGGTCTAAACTGTGTACAGATGTGTGGAGAAAAAAGTAAGTCAAGCCTGTCCACAGGGAGTGAAACGAAGCCAAATTTTTATTCTGTGGCACTGGCCTTCATCTAAGTGCTCAATCCTGTTTGTTCCCAAAACCTTAGTATTTACAGGATGATCTAGGGGAGAGCAGTGCTCTCACCCCATGATTAATCTCAGGCCATTGCTTTATCTCTGGGCACTAGGCAAGGGTTTATGAGGAAAGGAGATCTTGTCTACACACAAATATCCTAATAAATAACATCACCGGGCCCCAGGCAAACACCCGCTGGGACCCAGCCACGGAATAAACAGCTCGCACAGCCTTTGCTGTTGCCAGCCACAGAGCAGGATTCCCAGCCAGGGAGGCAGTCCGCCACCTGCCCACCTAACCCAGGGAGACAGCGGGACTCAGCTTGCAGGATCGCTCTGGACTGCTTAGGAGCACAAGACGCTGAAGTCAAACACCTCCTCTACTGTCTCGTGAGACGTCGCAAAGCACGGGCTTCACAGCTTATGGAGGCCTGGGTCCTGCCCCATGTTCAGCCTCACTAGTTGTGTGACTTTGGGCAGTTAATTCCCCTTCTCTGCTCCTCAGCTGTAAAATGGGGAGAATGGGATATTTCAATGATGGAGGGAGAGGCTGCATGCTAATCACGGGCATGGTGATTTTCACGCACAGGCCTGGGATGGCGACTATGAGACTCTATGGCATAGTAGCCGTCAGAGTATTGTTGGTATTTTAATTAGGTGGTTCTTAATCAAGGTAAGCTCACTCTGAACTAAGCACTTTATACATATTAATCCACACTGCAACAACCCTTTGAGGGAGATAAGATACTGCTGTCATTACTCATTTACCGACGAAGAAATTGAGGCACAGAGAGGGCAGATAACTTGTACCAAGTTTACAGCTCCCCATGGCAGAGGAGGCCTTTGCCCCGTGCCTGGCAGCACTGCCTGCGCTGGCCCCCACTCCAGTGTCCTGCAGTGCTCACGGCAGTGCCCCCGCTCACCATCCCCATGCCCTATCCCCAGCAGCCCAGGAAGCACAAAACCCAGGCGAGCACAGGACACTTGGCCAGGGTGGTGGGGGCCCGATCTGTGGTTTCTGGTGCAGAGGCCTGTGGGTACGCAGTGTTGTGTTCCATTTGCAAAGAGTTTAGCATATGTGTTTGATTTGCTCAGGGTATGACGCCGCTGATGTATGCCTGCGCTGCGGGGGACGAGGCGATGGTCCAGATGTTGATTGATGCCGGGGCAAACCTGGACATCCAGGTGAGGAAGCCCCACAGAGCTGCACGCGGGTCCTAGGCCAGCAAGGATCACCCCGAGGTCTCCAACAAACACAGTGGTCGAGATGTTTTGGGCAGTTGAGTTGATGTGCGTCAAAAGACGAGAAAGACAAGATGCACAGAGGCCATCGTTAGCAGCACTGGGGAGTCTTACCAAGTTCTGGGCTTTCTGTCTGAGAGGGAGTGGGCTGAGGTGGGAGTTGAGTGGAGAGATGGGCTGTGATACTGTTTTTATAGATCTTTCTCCTTTTACCAGCCTGATCTCCAGCCATTCCTTCCATCCCCAAGTACTTCTAAAGCACCACCCCACCCCACCACTGTCTTTTGCCCAGGGAAGACACTGCCAGTTAAACACCCATCCTCTTTTTTTGAGCCTTGTCACTCAGTGCTCCAGGCAAACCAATCGAATGTAGAAAACCCTTGTTGACTCCTGTTCCCCATCCCTGCAGGGTGCTCCCTTCACTCGGGTGCCCAGGAAACACAAATGATCTGTTGTATTTTCCAGGTTCCAAGCAACTCTCCCAGGCACCCTTCCATCCACCCAGACAGCCGGCACTGGACCTCGCTGACATTTGCTGTGCTGCATGGACACATCTCTGTGGTCCAGGTGAACATCGTGGCCCCACCTAGGTGGGCTGGGCCCCAAGCACAGCCCCAGCCTCAGCTGAGTGGGCCGCTGCCCTCAATCAGAGATCCCAAAGGCACTGCTTAAGGCCAACTCACCTGATCGATAAGGCAGCTGCCACCTGAGTTGCCTCAAGGAGAGGGGTTAGAGCAAGGACATGTGGAATTTTAGGAAATAGGACCTGGGTCCAGGCAGCACTAGGGTCCTGTCATACCCTCCTGGAACCTCTGTCTTTCTCGTGTCGGGCACACTGGGGCTGTCCCAGTCCAGCTCAGCTTTCTCACCTCCAGCCATCTTTCCAACCCTTCTCTTTTTCCCTCCCTCGTGAATTCTACTGCAGGGCTGGCTTTGTGTGATGAGGTCTGTGCAATTCTGTCCCCTCCCCACTTCCTGAGAGAGGAGAGGACTCAGACTCAGATTGGTGCCACTCACCTGTCGAGCCAAGCCGCAGGTTGCCCACCTCAGCCCAGGTAGCTGTGCTAGCATTGGGACAGGTGGTGGTTCTAGAATTAGAAGCTGTGGGCAGAGCAACTCCCCATGCCAGCAGGTGCCCCAGCCAAACGCATTCACTCCCAGGTACTCAGATTGCTGGCACACACAGGGTTTAATGGCATGCCTTCCAGGAAGCTGGCGTGACGCCCTCACTCCCCACTAGGTTGCAAGGCCTTTGAGGGCGGACATCATGTCTGGCTGATTCACAGCCCTAGCCTATCCCAAGGACTCCGTGAATGGCCATTACCCACTGGCTGCCACATCCTGCTGCCTTTGCCTTATGAGGACCAGAGCAAAATCCCAACCTCAGCTCAGACTGGGCCTGCGGGGCTATACCCTGGCCTTGCCTGGACTCATGCCCAGTTTTGCCCCAGTGAGCAGGCCCCCACCTCCATGGCCTTGGCACTGGTGCAGAGAATGGGGCCATGACTGATTTCTGACTGCTGCATCTCCAGTGATGGCTGTCCTGCATGCCACACAGTCCATGGGATTGAGCAGTCAGCCCGAACTCCACTCCTGGTATCCAGGCGAATGGCGGGTGGGGCTTGCCTAAACTGCCATGCACGCTTGGAGGAAGATTTGGTTTCCAGGAGCCTGGGAGGGCTAGAAGGTTGCTCCCTCCAGAGCAGTCGGGCAGGGAAGGTAGAACGGGAGCTGAAAGTTACCAGTTGGAGTAACCCCACCCCTGCCCCAAGGCAGAACCAGGACCGGCTCATCTGGAACTGCCCGGTATCTGTTAACCCTGCCCCATCAGTCCCCTGTCAGCGTCAGCCCTTGCTAGCATGGGGAGAGGTCCTCTGCTGTCCTAGAATGGGACTTTCTGCACCGGCCACACCACCTGCCATACTGGGGTAGCTGCTGTACCTCTCCCAGGAAAAGCTAAAGGGAAGCAGCCCCCTCTTCCCATTCTGTGGATGAGAAAGACTGAGGCTCCAGGAGTTGAAGTACCTGCTGGGGGTTACTCACTGGTCAGTGGCCAGCACTGGCACCCTGCTCCTTTTGACTCCAACACCTGCTGCCACCCAGAGCCATGGTTTACCCCATAGATCGGGGGCAACATTTTTTTCTTTTTTTTTGACACAGAGTCTTGCTCTGTCACCCAGGCTGGAGTGCAATGGCATGATCTCCACTCACCACAACCTCCGCCTCCTGGGTTCAAGTGATTCTCCTGCCTCAGCCTCCAGAGTAGCTGGAATTATAGGCATACACCACCAGGCCCTGCTAATATTTTGTATTTTTAGTAGAGGCAGGTTCACCATGTTTGCCAGGCCGGTCTTGAACTCCTGACCTCATGATCCTCCCGCCTCGGCCTCCCAAAGCGCTGGGATTACAGGTGTGAGCCACTGCGCCCAGTCTGAGGGCAACATTTTCTATGCTGCTCATGCACATGAGTTCTCGGAAAGGTGGCCACAGCCAGTTGATGGGAAAGCATTTGAAAGACAGAAAAAGCTCAGAGGTCCTAACAGCTTAGGGGCTTGGTCCTGGGCCACAAGAATGGAGTTGAAGATTCTAGAAACTTTGAGCCCTGAGGATAACCCGGAGTTCTAAAGTTCCAGTTCCTCAGCTGCTGGGGTGAACCGTGTCTTGGTCACATGCCTGGAGAGAACTAAAGGCCTTGTCCCCCAAAGCACTCTGGCCCTTCCCAGGTGCTCCTGGTCGTGCTGAGCAGTGCCCTCCCCCTCTGTGCCCCTGGCAGTTGTTGCTGGACGCTGGTGCCCATGTGGAGGGCTCGGCAGTGAATGGCGGTGAGGACAGCTATGCGGAGACGCCTCTGCAGCTGGCCTCGGCGGCAGGTAGGTGCTGTGCCCGGAGGCTCTGTCTGCCCTTCCCTACATGCCCTCCAGCCTGGCCAGGCATGTAGCTGGACGTGCAGGGATCTCTTTGGCACACACAGACCCTGGGGGGTCCTTGAAACCCCTTCTCTGGGCCACTGGGGGGCTTTTCCTGGCCCCACCCATCAGTTTCTCTTGGGCTCAGCATCCGGCAGAACTCAGCAGGGCAGGAAGGCCCTTCCCTCTGGGGACCGGGGGAGGGGGCACAGGGGCAGGGCATGGACAGCCCTCTTTCTCTCCCTCCACTTCACCTGCCAAATGCAGATGAACGTGGGGTTTGCTGATTTATTCCATTACTCAGAGTTGCAAGAATCCCGCTTTCCCTTCCCTTTCACCTCAGCTGCCCTGGCGGCCGCCGTCTCAGGGTCCTCCATGATGCCCACCTTCCCTTTCAGGAAACTACGAGCTGGTCAGTCTGCTGCTGAGCCGAGGTGCCGACCCGCTTCTCAGCATGCTCGAGGCCCACGGCATGGCCTCATCCCTCCACGAGGACATGAACTGCTTCAGCCACTCAGCTGCCCACGGCCACAGGTACCTGCCTGGGATTCCTACCCTATGTGACGTGAGGGCGCTGAAATAAGCTCACAGGAGCCTCAGTTTCCCCAATGGGAGCAGAAAAACTAGGCCCGGAGACCTTTCCAAGCCTGTGTGCGAGTAAACCAAAAAGATGAGGGCCTTGAGCCAGCGCCGGGGCCAGAGATGGGGGAGGCCCCACAGCTGGTTCCTGGCAGAGCTGGGACTGGAGCCTGGGCCTCCCGACGCCCAGGGAAGACTGTCCCCTTTCCCAGTGAGACGCCACTCTGCAGCTGCCACAGCCCACGCAGGACCACACTGCTTCCCACACCTGCTGGTGGTCCACCAGTGCCCAAGTGGTCTTGGGCATCCAGACAGCATATAGCTTAGCCATGCAGAGGCTCCTGGCATGAAATTGTACCCTGCCCTGGGTATAGATGGTGGCGTTTGCTTTGTGGGGACCAGGCCTGCCCAGGGGTATGTGGGACAGCAGCAGGCTGGTCATAGGCAACACAGAGGGGCAGAAGGAGACCAGACAAGAGGTGATTACAGGGCAGAAATGGGGCTGGAAAAGCAGGGCTGGCTGGCAGGACACTGACTTTCAATTCCCTAACACTGTTCTTGCCACCAGGCTCGTGCTTTGGCTGGGGTCCCCTCCCCTAGAATGCTTTTCTCTCCTACTGTCTCCAACCCACCCTCACATTCACCCACCTCAGCAGCCCCGACCCTCCAGGCACCATCTTCCACATCGCCACCTCTAGGCCTCTCCACCCCACCCAGGGCCTGCATCCCAGTGGAGGCCTCGTCACCATGCATGGAGACTGCCCGCCTGTCACTCTGAGCACAGGACCCTTGGGACAGGCAGGGTGGCTAGTTCACCTTCACATGCCAGTGCCCAGCTCTGTAAACTGCCTGAGCTCACGAGTCCACACATGAGGAGGAGTCCTTGGGAAGGACCTTGGGTCCTTGGAAGGGCACCTCCAGGCCATGGGTTGGCAGGTATGAGGAGGGTCTGCCAGGTGGCATTGGAGCAGGTCAGCCCCCGGTAATCTTGCAGTCCCACCCATGCTGCATCCATCCCAGAGCCCCAGGCCACAGGAGGTGACAGAATGAGCCTAGGCCTTGGAACCAGAAGTCCTGGGTCTGTACCCCCACTCAGAGTGGCCTTGAGCAAGACGGATTCGTCGCCTGTGACAGCGATGCATGTGGGCTCTCATGAGGCTAAAAGCAGCAGTGCAGAGGAGCGTCCTCCATGGGTCTAACATTCTGTGTCTTCATTCATATATATGAAGAAATTCTATGTGACATTCATCTTCAATTCATCCTTATCAACGTGAAGGGACCAAATAAGCACTTACTGGGCTCTTCCTGTGTTTTAGACACTTTTATACGCAGAGTCAGCTGCTATTTAGGAAGACCTGCCGTGTTTCAGGCTCTGCATTTAAAGCCTTACATCAGCCTCATGTTAACCCCGGGAAAGTGCAATACCGACACCCTGTAATACAGATACCAAAGCGGTCAGGGTTCAGCCCAGATGGCAGAGTTCACTCAGCCCCAAAGCCTGGGACTTCTCAGCAATGCCGGGATGGTGGAAGGGTGGGTTCCCCTGCACCCTGCCCTGCCTCTCGGAGGTGTACAGGGATTGGTGACCCTGGGAGCCCTGGCCTACCTGCCTGGAGGAGGAAGACCATGAACCTCTGAGCTCTCAGATGCCCCAGAGCAGCCTGTCGGGGCAAGGGGGTGCGGGGGGCAGCTTGGGCAGGCACTGCCTGTGGGACCTCAGCCCTCACCTTCATTCATCCCTGGGCCCCGCAGGAATGTCCTGAGGAAGCTACTGACGCAGCCGCAACAGGCTAAAGCAGACGTGCTGTCCCTGGAGGAGATCCTGGCCGAGGGTGTGGAGGAAAGCGACACGTCAAGCCAGGGCAGCGGCAGTGAGGGGCCCGTGCGGCTGAGCCGGACCCGCACCAAGGCCCTGCAGGAGGCCATGTACTACAGCGCCGAGCACGGCTACGTGGACATCACCATGGAGCTGAGGGCGCTGGGTGAGGCCTCGCGGGCATGCACACACACATCTGTGCATGCATACGGACACACGTGGTCACTCCCTGTGCTGCTCTCCAGCAGGCCTAAGAGGGCCAGGTCCCACAAGGGCAGACAAGCTCCAGGGTGGAGGCTGGGATGCTCCTGCTGCAGCCAGGTCAGGAGGGGCCCTGGGCCTCAGACAGTGCTCAGCAGTGCCACGTCTTGGGGTCAAGGCCCAGCCCTCTCCCCTCGGGCCCTCCACTCTGCCTGGCTGGAGCTTCGCTGCCCCTCCCCAGTCACAGACCAGGGATGTGGAGCATTGTGAGCCTCTGCATCAGGACTCCACGCTGTGAGGTGGCAGGCCTGGCACTCAGCTAACCTTTCACTCCTTGGGTCTGTGAGTCTGTGGACTTTTGGTGTCCTCCAGGGAGGCTGCTCAGATAGACAGACAGACTTACGTCAGATCCTGTGTGAGCCGCGCACCACATCATCTCTCCAAGCCTCAATTCCGGCCTCTCTCTGTGGGTTTGGTGCTAATGATCCTTCTCTAAAAATGGGGTGACATCATCTAAAGTACAAGGCATGGTGGCCACCGTGAGGACTTGGTAGATGATAGTACTGTCATTGTCATCACAGGACCACAAACCCCCAGGGCTAGGCAAAGACAGTAGTGAGTCAGCCTCAGTGTTCCTCACTGTGAAATGGAGAGGTCACTGCCACCTGCAGTCAGTAACCCAAGGATGCCACCACCACCACACTGCTGTCACTGTGTCGCTGGCAAACACCATCAGTTCTTTTTTAACCCACAGTGAGGCTGGGGAGTAAGAAGCTGTCTCTCTAATGACCAGGGACATGACTAGTTTATGTCATGAGCTTCTCACAACAGTGTTAAGTTACAGCCCCACTGACGCCCACTGGGAACTGGTAAACAGTCATTATGCACCTGGGTATGTGCAGTGGCATTCCAGTGAGCTGCAAGACTGGGTTGGTTTTGGGCTTCCATGTAGGCATGGAGGCCTGTGTGTCCTTGAGCACCTGGCATACTCTCTGGCCATCCAAGCCCTCCCGGCTACCCCTCCACAACTGAGACCTCTCTAGCAAATAGTTCTTGAGCCTAATAAATAACAAGGCTGCTATGGGTGCTGGGCCAACACTTCAAAATCCCCAGGCTACGCTAACTTTCAGAGCTTGAGTTTCCTGCATTTGGGCCGGAGCTATTCCTCCACCTCATCTCATGAGAACCTGAAACTCCACACTGACCTGCCAGCAAGGCTTATCAGAATGAATTAAAGCTTTCATGCCATGGCCATCCTGAGAGGGCCACTCAGTGTACAGGAAGGGGGCAGGCGGGAGGAGACAGGGTGCTCTACATAGACAACAGTAGGGAGTCCTGGGAGTCTGCTCCGGAAAGGCTGGCGTCTTGGTCTGTGCCGGGGGTGCTTAGCTGCGGTGTGTGACTGCCTGCTCTTCCCTGCCTGGGCCAGGGGTCCCCTGGAAGCTGCACATCTGGATCGAGTCTCTGAGGACCTCCTTCTCACAGTCGCGGTACTCGATGGTGCAAAGCCTCCTGCGGGACTTCAGCTCCATCAAAGAGGAGGAGTACAATGAGGAGCTGGTGACCGAGGGCTTGCAGCTCATGTTTGACATCCTCAAGACCAGCAAGGTGAGTGTGGCCAGCGGCCGGTTCCCAAGACCACGGCCCAGACCCAGATCATGGGACAGACACACAGATGGACACATGCAGACAGACACAGGGATCTCGCACCCAACACACACACACACACACACACACACACACAGGGATCCCCCACCCAACACACGCACACCACACACACACACACACACGCCCCCAGCACCCAGACTTAGACTTGCACTGCCTGGCTGTAGAGGTCATAGGCCATGGATGCGTCTGGGCTGCAACTTAGCCAAAAAAGCCATTTGGGGAATCACTGATGAAGGAACAGACATTTCTTGCCAAGCCACATCCAGCAGGAACAAAAGACAGCGGCTGCTCTAATCCTAGCCTGGACTTTTGAAATTCGCCTGACATATCTGTCTGTGAACAGACAGGCAGCTCACAGGCCCTCTCTCCCCTCCCCACAGAACGACTCCGTCATCCAGCAACTGGCTGCCATCTTCACCCACTGCTACGGCAGCAGCCCCATCCCCAGCATCCCAGAGATCCGGAAGACCCTGCCAGCCAGGCTAGGTGAAGGCCTCCCCCCTTTCCCTTTCTCACCCCCTCCCCACTTTGCCAACTTTCTCCATTTCCAAGTGCCAAGGCCCCAGCCTCAGTCTTCCTGTTCCTCACCTCTGTCCCACTCCCAAGCCCTGACACGCATCTCAAGGCACACTCAAGCAACGCCTAGCAGAGGTCCTTGGCCACTTCCCTCAGTTTCCCCGTTTTCACAGATCCGCACTTTCTGAACAATAAGGAGATGTCAGACGTGACCTTCCTAGTGGAAGGAAAGCTGTTTTATGCACATAAAGTCCTGCTGGTGACAGCTTCTAACAGGTAGGCAGCCTCAGATAACAAACTCCCAGCCCAGGGGTGCGGAAGCAGCTTGTTTCAGGTTCGAGGTGACAGAGTGACGGGCTGGGGCTATACCCTGCTCCCTCTGTCCTTGAGACTCCGGTCACATCGAAGTGGAGCCCCATTTGCCTCATGGCAGGATGAGGCAGGGTGGACAAGGGGTAGCAGGAAAGGGGGGCTCTGAGGTGGTGTTCTTTCTGGCTGAGTTATTGTTTTTGATTATTAGAAAACATAAATATTCTGGAAGGAAGAGTCAACATTCTGGCCACAGGTGTCAGGTCACTTGTATGGGGGACAGAATCAGGCTCAGCCCAGATGTCTTCCCAGGACAATGCAAAATGGCACTCGCTGAAAATTATTTTAGGAGCACAGCAGTAATTTGTAAAATGCTCCTTCTCGTGATAGCCGGTCAGGTGACGACACTGCCATTGCACAGTGGTGGAGAAAAGGTTCAAAACCTGCTTTGCTCTGTCTCCTTTGCTCCAGGTTCAAGACACTAATGACCAATAAATCTGAACAGGATGGGGACAGCAGCAAGACCATTGAGATCAGCGACATGAAGTACCATATTTTTCAGGTGTGTGGGTCTTGGTGCCATCCTCTTCTCGGAGGGGTGCCCCTCCCCCAGGAGCCCACCTTTGTGGGTGGCTGTGCATTAGTTGTAATTGTCCACTCTATTCCCAGTGCCTTCTGTATTTCGTTGAACCAGTAGAGCATCCAGGTCTCTCCTTATGCAGAGGTGGCCATCCCGTTGGGGGCTTGCAGCTTTAGAACCTGTCATATTGGTCCTGAACTCTAGCCACTGGACAGGTAGTCTGGGCAGATTGCAGATGGACATGCAAGGCCACACAGCTAGGTTATGAGTCCTTGTTATCAGTGGGCTCCAGCCCACTATGAAAACATAAATATTTATGTTTTCTAACAAGCTCTCCAGCATTACTGAGAGCTTGTTGGAAATGCAGAGCCCCAGGCCTCACCTCACCCCTCCTGCATCTTCACAAGATCCCCAGGCAGCCGCGTGCTTGGGAGGTGCTGGTGGAGGCTGCGTCACTTCTCCCAAGCATCAAACCCCAGCCACGCTGGTCAGGCAGAAAAGGCCATGAGGCACACATCCTGATTGTAGAAGATCAAAGGTCTATGGGGCTCTCAGCTTTGCAGAACATACAAGGTTACGTACTAGAAACTAAAAAGTCAGGGCAGACAAGGTCCAGAGGAAGAGACTTGGCTGGGATCTCAGGTGATGGATGTGGGGGAGGGGAGGCCCAGGGTTCTGGCATAGGCCACAGAGTGGTGGTGTCTCCCTTTCCTTCTTTTCCCACCCCTTAATCCAACTCTGGAGAATGGGCAGGTGAGTGGGAGCGGGAGGTGGAGTCATGCTCAGATCAGGCAGGAGGCAGGACCTAGAGGGGCTGCAGGGATCACTGGAGACTGGGGAGAGCACGTGTGGCCACGGGTGAGTGCTGCCTTAAGGGGACATGCGGGCTCGGCCACCTGTGCTCACCGGCCAGGCCAAGGGAGGGCATCTGCCACAAAACAGGCTCAGCAGCCCACTGGCTCCTCCCAGGGTTGCTGGGAGGGCAAATAGGGGACAGGCTTCATGTCCACAGCATACACGTGCCTTCCCCTGAGCCTCTCGCCAAGTTCTGGGCGATTGTTCTAACCAGCCCCAGGGCACTGGCCTTGCCCCGTGGGTCCCCTGGGTGCAGAACTTTGCCATATCTGGGGCATCATTTCAGATAGGGCTTCTAGACCTTAGCTTTCCAGGCTTCCCTGGAGGGGCTAGTCTGAAGCCATCAATTTGGGGTCAGGGCTCCCTAACAAAGCCTGAGAGGTTTCCAGCAACCCCCAAATACATATATATATATATATATATATATATATAATTTTTTTTTTTTTTTTTTTTTTTTTTTGAGACAGAGTCTTGCTTTGTCGCTAGGCTGGAGTGCAGTGGCATGATCTTGGCTCACTGCAACCTCCGCCTCCTGGGTTCAAGCAATTCTCCTGCCTCAGCCTACAGGCGCATGCCACCACACCCAGCTAATTTTTGTATCTTTAGTAGAGATGGGGTTTTACCATGTTGGTCAGGATGGTCTCGATCTCTTGACTTTGTGATCCGCCACCTCAGCTTCCCAAAGTGCTGGGATTACAGTCGTGAACCATGGCACCCAGCCCACATATCTCATTGGTTCTCATGTTGGCAGGGTTGGTGGGAATGTGTGGAGGGATCATTATTGTCTTTGTTTTCGGGGGGAGGAAACACAGGCCCGAGGACATCTAGGCAGTACTGTCTAATGGAATGTGAGTCATATATCGTAACTTAAGATTTACTACTAGTCACATAAAAAATAAAAAAGCAGGTGAAATTAATTTTAATATGTTTGAACTTACAGTATAGCCAAAATATTATTTCAACATGTAATCAATTTAAAAAGTTACTGAGATATTCTGCTTTTTTAAAATACTGAGTTTTCAAACTCCAGCATACATTTGACATAGCACATCTCAATCCAGACCAGCCACATTTCAAATGCTCAAAGCCACGTGTCGTCAGTTGTTATTATACTGGATCTAGAGATGTGCCATGGTCACTGTCAACTAAGCCCAGGCACTGGGGCCATATAGGCCAGAGGACCACAGTCCTGCTCTTCCAACATGGTTTCTGCGGTCTCAGCTTCCATATGGCCCACTCGGGGAGAAGGTAACCCTGCTGCCCCTCTGCAGCTGGTCCTGTCTGGGGCCTTTTCTTGAGCAGCCTGTCTAGCCCCACAGGCTGGCTGGTTCCAGGAGGCACATGACCTGTATCCTAATAGGGGCTGTCAGGTTGTGCAAAATTCATCCACCTCTGCCAGCCTGCTGCCCAGCTCCTATGGCAAGACTCCAAGTGAGCCATTCTGATCTGACTTCTGCGGCCTCTTATGCATTCAAGTGGCCTTAGGGAGATCCACCAAATCCCAAAATGCAGCAGGAGGTGCCCTCCAGGCCAGGATAGGAGTTGTGGCCTAAGGCACGCCCTGAGGCCATCCCTTAGCAAAGAATCCCTCCAGGAAGATCTGACCTGCCTGCCTGGGCCCCCAACCCCTACCCTGTGTGAGGGGCATACACCTTACTGAGTACCCACTCAGTGCCCTGCATGGGGAGGGCAGAGGGAGCTGGTATGGCTTGCCCAAGGCACACACTGTCTAGATGAAGCAGACACTTACTGTGCAATCATGAGCTCGCCACACAGGCTCCAGGAGAGGCTGCAGAAGGTCGTGGGAGCTTCCCAGTCCTCTAGAGGTGTGGAGAGACTGACATCTCGGGTGGGCCTTGGCCAACATCTCCTATGCCTGCACAAGGCTGGCAGGCCAGTCTCCCCACTTCTCTCCCCACAGTTGGGCCTTCTCCTAGACCCTCTGGTGCCTCTGCAGCCTCAGGGCCGGTCCCAACAGAGCCCGACTGTGCCGGCTGGAGCTGTGTTTACTCACACGCTTGCCAGCTCCTTGCTGGGGCTGCTTCTTCAGCCAGCCAGAAAGAATTGTTTTTCTTTTTCCAACTGGGAACCTCACTGGGCTCCAGCGTGATGGCAGAGTTTGTAACTGAAACCGCAGCAGAACTAAAACAGTTCCCGGTCCTGGGCCACCTCATCTGGTATCTAGGGCTCCCCTGCTCCTGGGAGCCCAAGGTGGGGCTCAGCCTGTCCAGGGGAGCTCTGGGCCTGGGCTCTGTGCTTTCTTTTTGAGGGAGCACATCTGAGAGTCAGGATGGGGCTCTCACCTCCACACTGGCGTCCTAGTGCAGAGAGGGGAAGGCAGGAGGCAGCCTCCTCCGACATTCCTTCAGAGATTCCCCACTGGTCTCCCTGTGTAGAATCTAGAGCACACCAGCGGTGAGCTGCACAGGGGCAAGCACCATGCGAGAGCCCTGCTGCAGGCCTCGGGGAACTGAGGGACTGGAGCCAAGTCATTTTCCTTCTCTGGGAGTCAGTTTCCCCAACTGTGGATAATAACTTCCCTCCTGGGATCACGGGGTTATCAGGAGGATGGTAGGGAAAACACTCCACAGAGAGAGCTTGTCAATCAGGCAGGAACTCAGGAGAGAGGGTCTTGGAGCTGACTTCTAGAGGTGGTGGTCCAGGGAAAACGAGTCTCAACCTGAGCAGGACAGGGAGGGAGACAGAGCTGGGGACCTGCAGAGGGATAGTCCCCTGGAGGCAGCAGCTGGAGCGGTACCCTATGGGCCAGGTGAGGCCTTTCAGGCGTCAGGTCCACGTGGCATTCACACGGGCCTCTTCCCACCGCAGATGATGATGCAGTATCTGTACTACGGAGGAACAGAATCCATGGAGATCCCCACCACTGACATCCTGGAGGTGAGACCCGGGAGAGGAGGAGGGGGTCTGGGCCAGGGTCCCCAGCTACTCGGTCTCCCATTCACCCCCTTCACAGAGGGAAGGTGGCCCTTCCTCTCCATCTGACAGGAAGAGCAGTTCTGAGAAATGGGGACTGTGCACACCACCGAGCCCAGCCTCAGTGCATGCCTCAGGAGGGATGGTTAGGCCCAGGGGAATCAGAAGGTAGTGGGGCCTGAGGGCGGGAGGCAGCAGGGCACATGGCACTCGGCGGCTTTCTGTTCCATGCTGCCCAGGCCACCGGCCTGGCCATGAGTCCCCAAGGCCTGCTCTGCCTCTCTGCCAGCTATTGTCAGCTGCCAGCCTGTTCCAGCTGGACGCCCTGCAGAGGCACTGCGAGATCCTGTGCTCCCAGACCCTCAGCATGGAGAGTGCTGTGAACACCTACAAATATGCCAAGGTAAGACCCAAGGATGCCT
The DNA here is from genome assembly GCF_049354715.1 of Callithrix jacchus. Lineage (NCBI taxonomy): Eukaryota > Metazoa > Chordata > Mammalia > Primates > Cebidae > Callithrix > Callithrix jacchus. The sequence continues at coordinate 99,531,234 of NC_133511.1, read as the reverse complement.
GCTGGCCACCTCCCCCCAGAGTCTGATCCATGGGGCCTTGGCCATGTGAATGTAGCTGGAGATGCAGGTGGCTGGGCTGCTTCTGAGGAGAGTGTAGGGGCTGAGGGAGGGTTAGCAACTCCCTCTGTAGCCTGGGGTCACTGCTGCCCAGTGGCCACATGGTAGCTTGGAAGGTGATTTGAGCCAGGTATGTGCTGGTTCATGGCCCAGCTCTGCCACCTGGGCTGTGGGACCTGTGCAAGTTGCTGAGCCTCTGGGCCAAATCAAAGCGACAGGTACTTACTTTTCTTCCTTACCTGTCTGTGCCTCCCCAGCTACCCCATCTCAACAAGCAGCACAGTCATTGCTCAGTTGCTCAGACTCAAACCTTAGGAATCCTTTATGATTTGCAAAAACCCTTCCACCTCACACACATCAGCGGCTTCTCCACTTCCCTTCCTCTCCACTGCCCTCGCTTTGCCCCAAGCCACCAGCATCACTCTTGGACAACTGCATCAGTCCAGCCTCCCTCCTGTCTCACCTTAGCCCTGCAATCCATAAGGTTCTTTCAAAAACTCAAAAACCATGGCCAGGCACAGTGGCTCACACCTGTAATCCCAGGACTTCGGGAGGCTGAGGCAGGAAGACCAGGAGTTTAGACCAGCCTGTGAAACTTGGCAAGACCCTGTCTCTACAAACTAGCCGAGTGTGGTGGTGTGCACCTGTGGTCTCAGCTGCTCAGAAGGCTGAGGCAGGAGGATCACTTGAGCCCAGGAGGTTAAGACTATAGTGAGTTGTGATCATGCCACTGCACTCTAGGCTGGGCAACAAAGCAAGACCTTGTCTCAACTCGGCCCCCACCCAAAAAAGTACAAAAACTGTGTTACTCCCATACCTAATCTCACCAAAGGGTTTCTACCTGCTGCAGGCTAAGTAACAGCCAGCCCTTATCATGCCTTCCAAAGCCCCCAAGTCCCCACCCACATCTCCCCTCACTCCACCAGGCTTCCTTCCTTGCCCCGACCCAGGGCTTTTGTGACAGTTCCCTTTTCCTGTAAAGCTCCTTCCAGCCCTTCATCTTCATCAGTGGGTGTCCCCAGGCCTCCCACAAGCCATCCTGTCACACTGGCTTTCCCTCCTTCACAGTCATCAACGCCATCTGCAGCTACCTTGTCTTTGGTTCCTCAGATTCTTTCTCCCCCAAACTAGGACAGCAGCAACACTGCAGAGACCTTGACCTCAGAACGTAAAACCCAGAGCAGAACTTGAAAACCTTGATATCTGTTGAGTGAACATCCTTATCCAGCATTTACCACATGCACACTCACATGCCGGGCCTCGTGCTGGCCCCTGGACACCCAGCAGTGGACAGTCCCCATTCCCACCCTTAGGAAGAGAATTTCCAACCCAACAAGGATGACTGCCACTTAACAAGGCAGCATGACAGTGTGATGCAGGCAAGGAAAATGACGAGGGCTGTGGTGGCACAGCTGGGATTTGAACCCAGATGGGTCCCACTCCCAGGAGAGGCTTACAGAAGAAATTCAGATATAGCAGAGCTGGCCTCAAGATGCAGGGACAGGAAACACCTCCCCTGGCCAGGGTGGTTAAGCAGGGCCGTGGCTATGGGTAGGTAATATTTGGGCGTGAGGGTGAGTGGGGCTGTACTAAGGCCATGGGCTTCACCCCTCCTCTCTCTGCCCTGCAGATCCACAATGCCCCAGAACTGGCCCTGTTCTGCGAGGGCTTCTTCCTCAAGCACATGAAGACCCTGCTGGAGCAGGACGCCTTCCGGCAGCTCATCTACGGCCGCAGCAGCAAAGTGCAGGGCCTGGACCCACTGCAGGATCTGCAGAGCACCCTGGCTGAGCGCGTGCACTCTGTCTACATCACCTCCCGGGTATGAGGCAGGGAGCGGAGGCTGCCAAGGCCAGGACCTATGGAGGTGCCAGGGCCCACCAGGTCAGGGAATGGTTGTAGGCCCCCTTGCAGCCAGGTTCACTTGGCTGTTTCCTCCTCCTTCCCTAGATGCTTCCTCTGGCATTGATTTGTCCTTGGGTAGGCAGATGTGCCCTGAGCCCCGTCACCAGGCAGCTCACCCTCAGCTCCTCTGCCCCAGAGCTGTTTGTTCAATCAGTGATGGGCAGAGGGGAGATGTAGCCAGCTGGCGGCCCTTCTCCCCATCCCAGTGTGTACCTCGAGGGCAGCCATGCATTCCCCGTGTGCCCCTCTTCTGCAGGTCAGCAGCTGATCCTGACCCACCTCTGCCTAGGCCCCCCAAGCTCTACGCACACCTAGGGCCTCAGTAAACTCAGACCATCCCAACTGGGGTACCTGGGGGTGCGGCAATCCTTATGAATGTATGGAACGTATACTGCCTAGGCCCCCGGCCGTCTATAGTGATTCAAAAGCTGGTATTTTTCTTCCTAAATGTCACATAAGCTGCCCAAATCCCTAACTTATTCCTCAAAGGTTTGAAAGGCTTGATGTGGGCCTCCAGTGGCCTGAGGATCCCCCTGCCACCACCACTGCTCCCACCCAGAGTCACCCCCCACCCCCACTATCTTTGGTGCCTGGACTTCCAGAGTCCCTCCCATCAGGACTATCACCACCTTGCTCAGTTGGTGGCAAAGGGCAGTTCCCCAGCTGATGGTTTCTAAGTCTGGTGTGGAGGGGCAAGGGGTAGGGGATGGGGTACCGTGTAGGAGCCCTGTGGCCTCAGCTTTTGTTTTGCTGCTGCTTTTAGGGGCCAAAGTAAATGGGTGGATTCTGGACCCTCAGGCCTATAGACTAGGTTGCCTTTGTGGGGCCAAGCAGCAGAGCTCCCTGGTCAGGTCTCTTAAGTGAAAAGTTCCCTTAACGTAGGATTGAGAGCTGGGCAAACACTTCTCACTGGGGACTGTGACTCTTGGAGATAAAGGACAGGGCACTGGTGGAGGACAAGGGCTGGGAGAAGAGGCCCTTCTGCTGGGTCCCCTCCAGGCACTGTCCTTGAATTCTGCAGTCCCTGGGCTCCCCTGACACCTGTTGTATTTATGGACCAGACACTGGGGCAGCATCAGGCACCGCCTGTCTGGCCGCACCTTAGAAACTATTTATTCACCAAAAGCCCCGGAGATTTCAGGAGGCGTCACTCAGGCCACCCTGAAAAGCCCCCAGGGGCTTGCAATCCTGGAAAATATTTTGACTAGCTGCTTGGCTGGATGTACAAAGCAATAGTCATTATTTTATTGCTGTAATATTGTATGATACTTTAACTGTACAATAATGTCACTTACTGTAAATGTACCATGGTTTTATTAACAATAAACACTCATTAACAATGACCTTGGCCTCACTGGTCCTTGTAGAGGGTTGCTCAGAGTTCAGACCTGGGGAGGAGCCCCTTAGAACCGGGAAAGGATCCCAGAGCTGACTCCAGCTTCTCAGAGTCAAGACCCTACCAAAGCTGTTGCTGTGCCCGCCACACTCTCCTCTCTCCAGAAACTCGGCCTGGATCTGCTCTTCACCCACCCTCGCTCACATTTAAGCACATATGTGCCACGAAGCCGGACAGGAGCCAAATGACCGAGGAATATGACAGCACCAGGCATTCCTGATCTCCACTCCCATGCCTGTCCACGGCCCTTTATGTGGGAGCTATTTTGGGGGCTGTCTTCAGAGGTGTTTGCAAACCCTGGCACATCCCCAAATGGCATAGCCCACCAAAGTGGCGGCAGGGCCTCCTCCACCCAGGCCCGACTCGGCCTAATATGAGGCATCTATCCCTGGGTGACTGCTGCCTCCAGGCCCTGCTGAGCTAAGCTGGCTGTGTCACCGCAAGGACACTAGCAGAGGTAATGGAGGGAGATGGTGAGGCACTGCCTGAGGCCCAAGAGTGTTCTGGGACTATGGCTGTAGTTTTAGATGCAAAGTTCAGGCACCAATACTAGTTTGTAAAACATTCCCTGCCAATTAGCTGGGCATGGTGGTGCACACCTATATTCCCAGCTGCTCTGGGGGCTGAGGTGGGAGGATCAGAGAGCCCAGGAGTTCGAGGCTACAGTGAGCTATGATCACCCCTGAACCTCAGCCTGGGCAACACAACAGCAAGACTCTCTCAAAAGTTGCCCACCTGCCTGCCTGAGGCAGGTACAGAAATGCCTAAGGTCACTGGGAACCTGAACCAAAGTGGCTGTGGGTCAATGACTGGCCATGACTCAGGAGTTGGGGGAATGACATAAAGATCCCAGTCCCTGGGAAGGCCCAATTCCAGCAGGGGCCACGCAGGGCAGCTCAGGTCCAGCCTGGGGCCCAGTGGCCACATGGACCCATCGTGCCCTCTGGGGGCCACAGGGAGGTAGCGCACTCCCCACACCTTGCATGGTGGCCTACGGAAGGTGGTAGAGAGGGCTGTCCCTCCCCAGCACTTGCCATACGAAGTGGCTACCCTTCACAGGTCTGTGTCAAGAAGCCCAAGTTTCCCCACCCCTGCAGGACACGCCTCGGTCAGTACCCAGCCTAGAAGGCAAGATCCAGTTGGCTTCTAGATCCAGATGTGGGATCAGCCATTTCCTCTTTTGAGAGGGTGAGTTGCGGGTTTAGAGAGTGGAGGTAGGAGGGGGGGAAGGGCCCCTTTGAGCCTGCAAGTAGCAGGAATACATTTTTGAATAAACATTTAAAATTAAATTAGAAAAAAAATCAGACATTCTTCCAAGGGGCTAGGACTCAAACGGAAATGATCACTTACCCCAGGTAGGTGGACCTCCTCCTAACTCAGGGCCACTGCTCAGTCTGCCCTACTCTGCCGGCGATGAGCAGCCAGAGGGGCCGGGGGGAGTTTCGTACGGAAGTCGTTGAGTACACAGGTGCTGAGAGCATGGGTTGTGTCCACAGGGATTTGACTCCGCTCCAGCGGGTCCACAGACAATTATAAGCTGGTGCCTTAGCTGTCTCTGAAGAAAAGCCTCTCCAGAAGTGGCAGGTAGCAGGAAGCCTCCAGCCTCTCCCTTTCAGGCTACCTTTCATGTCCCCTTTGAGGATCCAGATGATGTTTAACTCAAACCAATTGTTTGTAGAATCAAGGGCAGCCCCTTTTCCCCATAGTCTGAAATTGCCTACTCGGGCCCAAGGGGCTTCCAACCCTACCCCCACCCCCTAGGCCTGCATAATGGCTGCCGGTGCTCAAACAGTCTCAGATAATGAGTCTACATTTTTCCAAGGTGACGGTCACTTTTTCTGCCCCTCCCCCACTCCCCAGCCTCAGCGGCCCCTTTTGTGTCCCGCCTCCTGGTCACTCCAGAGTCCTCGGGGACTGCTGGGCCAGATGAGCAGTGGAAGCACTGAAGCAGGCCGGCATCAGCCCTGCCTGGCAAGGGGTATGGGGGACAACCATTTAGTAACCTTCTTTGTTCAGGCTTCTTCAGCCTCTTCCCCTTCTGGTGACAGCATTAATGGCTGGCCTATCTGAATTCATTTTGCAAGTGACATTTCCTAAGACAGCCAAGCTTTACAGATGTCACTCTGTCTGGGGGCCAGATGGTGAGGTCTCGGGGAGGCATGCCTTTTCAGGTTTGAAGGAGAACCAAGATCATGTGCACAACATGCAAAGGCCCAAGCACGTGTTTAGGAATACACGCTTTACAAAGAGGCCCTGTCCAAGGATACAGAGATGTTACACAGAGCCAGACAAGTCTGACTGCAACATGCATGCTCTTTGCCACCCAAGTGAGACTCTTTTTCTAGCTTAGGTTGTGGTTTTAGACACAGCCAGCCCTGGCCAAGCGTGGGGGCTCATGCCTCTAATCACAATACTCTGGGAGGCCCAGGTGGATCACTTGGGGCCAGAGTTCCAGACCAACCTGGGCAACAGAGTGAGACTCCACTTCTACATAATTTAAAAAAATAGGCAGGTGTGGTGGTGAGCACCTACAGTCCCAGCTACTTGGAAGGCTGAGGTGGGAGAATGGCTTGAGCCCAAGAGTTCAAGGCTGCAATGAGCTATGATTGAGCCACTGCACTCCAGCCTGGGCAACAGAGCAAGACCCTGTCTCGTTTTTAAAAAACACCTCAGTCCTTCCTGAGGATTCTTGGAGCTGGCATGTAACTGAACTCGAGCAGCTCCTCTAGTTAGATCTGATGAATGCCCAGAACCCTGAGAGATTAAGTGGGCACTTGCTATGTGCCAGGCACTGTTCAAAGTGCTTCCCACTCTACCCACCCACTTCTCACCATAGCCCCAGGAGCGGGGTGCTATTCCTACCACTCCCACTTTGCAGAAGTGGACCTGAAGAGCAGGTAGCATGCAGTAACCTGCCCAAGGCCACGGTGAGGGTCAGGGCAGAGCAGCCTGGCTCCTGAGCCCTCTCACCTTGCACCCCAAAGCAGCACCCACTGGGAGACTTACCTGAAGGATGATATGCCTGGACAACTTTCACAATCCCATCCAGCTCTGACCATTTGAGAATGTGACTCTGTTTTTGACCACGTTCTAAGAAAACCCTCTTTGAAAGGCAGGCTCAGGTACCCACCTGAGAAAATAAAAATTATTTTCATGCCCTCTCCCCGCCTCCAGCAAAATTTCCTACAGACCTAACAGAGGTCTGTGGCCAGGAAACTACAGTTCCAAGAAATGAAAGGCCCCTCGGCTCATGTCCTGACAGCCTCAGTGACAAGGCTCAGCAGTTCTAGGGTCACACACAGAACCTGCTCTTCTCACATGTAGCCATGTGAAGTACCCTTAGGTTCAGAAGTTACCGTTTCCTTCCCTGTCCTCTGAACCCCGACAACATACTGGGGCTGCAAGCTCATTAGCCTGGATACCATTTAAAAAACATACCAAAGTCTATGTGTCCCCAACAGGTAATCTCTGTCCCCAACAAATGGAAGGGACCAAGTGACCTGGCAGGAGATGGGAAGGAAACAAGGCAGTTCCAGTTGGCTTCCAGCCACCACACCAGGCCCGTGGGGGTAACCATACCCACCTGCCCCTTCTCCCACAGACTCCTGGGCTGGGAAGCCCTAGACACACTGATTACCTTTGACCTTGACACCAACACCTTCCATATTTTACCAGGCAGCCAAGAACCAGAAGAAACTTCCACATATGTGGATTTCAGAACACTCACAGGCAGCTGGTCTTTCTAGGATGCTATTTATTAAAAATAGATTATCCCTCCCCTCACCCCTGCTAGCAAAATGGCCTTTCCCCACATCTTTTCCCAAATGTATGAGATGACAGGTCCTGAAGACACAGATGTGGCATCCTACCTAAACTACAGCCTCAGGCTTTTCTGGAACGGTGGGGCAGTAGCTCTGCTGGAGCCAAGAATGGAAGAGCGCAAGATGACATCAGCAAATCCCTGCACACCTAACCATGGGCTGCCATGGACACCGGGTCGGACTGGAGTTCCTCCTGCTCCAGGCCTCAGGGTGTTTGCACAAGTCCGCAAAGAGACCCAGTGGCCCACCAGCAGCCCCCTGGGCACCACCAGAAAGCAAATACTTAAGGACCTCTGAGGGATGAGGCAACGTAGCTTCCACATGTGTGGGAAGGAGCCTAAAAAGCTGGCCCTAAGCAAAGTATGAACTTATGGGAAAGGAGGGCCCTGGATTGGGGAGGGGAAGGGGCGAGAGAGACTCCTGGCAATGCCAGAGGTGGCAGTACCCAGCCATGAAGTTCTAAGCAGACCCATTTGGGAGTGAATCTGCTTTCAGCCAGGTTGAGTGCACAGTCTGACACGGGCCCAAGGCTGAATTCACCGCCAGCTTCAGTCCAGGTTGCTGCCCAGTCCGGCCAGAGCGGGTTCAGAAAGTGAGACTGTCTCCCCATGGTCAAGCACTGAGGCCCAAGCTTCTCTTCACTTTTTCCGCTTCAGTTTCATATCTTTTCTGTTCTTTGTATCTCTGTCTTTCTTCAACTTCTTGCTCTGTTTGGGTTCTTGTTTGGCTTCTAACTTCCTTTTCTTGTCACTAGAGAAAAATCAAAAATAGCAAGCATGAAACATGTACAGGTCTGAACATCTGAGACTGCTTTAAGCATCACTTTGGCTTGTTAAAAAGGGTTTCCAGCGTCTGGAACTTGATGTAGGACACCCAATCGGACATCAGTGTCCTCTGCACACCTCCTGAGGGCATTATGCTGGGGCTGGAGACACACCACACAGCCCAGTTCCTGCCCTGAGGCAGCTCTCAGTCTGTGGAAGAACAAATCTCAATCTTAACACCTCAAGAACCTCAAGGCAGAGTGCGGTAGGCTCCCCTCTCCCCAGACAGATCTAAGGCACCACAAAGAGTCCCCACCACCACTCTCACCGCTGCAGCGACTCTGGAAGCCAGACATATTGATCCCAATGACCCTGAAGACAGTCCCTCATACAAGCCATGAGACTCCAAGGAAAACCCTGCCATACTTTCTGATGTGCTACTGCTATTGTATTTTTCCTATATGAGAAGAAGAAAACCCAAACAGTAACTCAGGTGACACCCTGCGACCAGCCCTGGATTCTTCCCTGGTAGACTGGCACAGGAACCGCACAGCAAATAGCCACCTACCATTAAGAAATGTATAGGTTTAATTCTGCTCTGGGAATAAATACTTCCCTACAAGAAGACAGTGAAGAGTTCAATCCAGAGACCATTATGAATGAAGTGCCTCTCAGAGGAGGAAAAAGAAAGGCCTCAGAGAGTGTTTAGTAACAGCTCCCAGTGTTTTTAGCTCACAAAGCTCAAGCTTTCACATTGACTCAGAGCCCTCAAGCACATGAACAAGCACACAACTGGCTGGTTGGACTCAAGAGGCTTCTCAACACCAGCAACGGCCGAAGGGCCGGGGAGGACGAGCTCTGCAGAGCGAGGCGCCGGGGCCGTCTCCACGGCAAGCCCGCTCCCCGGGCTTCTGTTCCAGTCAAAGCCACCATGCTCAAGGCCAAAGCCATCATGGGCCCTGTGCTACATCTGCCATGTTGGCCAAACCAGAGGCAGGTCACACCGACAGTGGGCTTCTGTGCTGCACCACAGAGCATCTAGGAAATGAGGCCGGCATCGATGCTGGATCCTTCAAGATGCCACAGTGATTTATGGACACTGGAAGACAGTATCTGATTTCTGGGATCTAGAGTTCCTAGAGTCACAAGGTTTCCTCTTTCCAAATGTTTCCAAACTCTTAAGGAAACCAGTAACTAGGGGACTAGGGTCAAAAATTCGCCCTCCCCATCAACCCCCAAATGAGCTGTGAAAGCCTCAACTCCAGGGGCTCTGGGCAGGGGAGGCCTCATCGTACCCCACAGAAAACTGAGGAAGGTTCCAGCCTAAGCTGTTTACAAATGCGCCACTCTGCAGATAAGAAGCCTGGAGTGAAGATTTTCAAAGCGTGGTCTAGGGACGGCTGGGGTCCCTAAGACTCTTTCAGGTGTCCGTGAGGTCAAAATGTATTTGTCTTAGTATGAAAATAGTTATCTGCCTTTTTTCATTTTCATTCTCTCACAAATATTCAGTTTTCCAGAGTGTAAGATATGACATATTCATACAAAGTATGAAGACACAGACATGAGAATCCAGCTGCTTCTGTTAAGCCAGATATTTAAGAGATCTGCAAAAATGTAAACATAAAACAATGCCACTCTTCTCACCACAATCTTTATGATCTTCAAAACAATGACTGAGTCATTCTTGTGAACAAATGAATATTTTAAAAAATTTCTCAGCTTTTCATTTTTAAATTTTTTTTGTAGAAACAGGATGCCCTATGTTTGTTGCACAGGCTGGTCTTGAACTCCTGGGCTCAAGCGATCCTCCTGCCTCAGCCTCCCGAAGTGCTGAGATTACAGGCATGAGCCACCACACCTGGCTAGTGTTTCATTTGTAATATGGGAAATTTCAATAGTTATAACCAACGTAAGTCCTTTGGGTGTCTTTTTTTTTTTTTTTTTTAAGACGGGGTTTCACCATGTTGGTCAGGCTGCTCTTGAACTCCTGAACTCAGGTGATCTGCCCACCTTGGCCTCCAAAGTGCTTGGATTATAGGCGTGAGCCACCACACCCGGCTGCCTCAACTGTTTTTAAGAGATAAAGAAACGCTAAGACCCAAAACCTTGAGAACTGCTAGATCAAAGGAAGGGCACTATAACAGTTAAACCGTGGCCTTGCCATGGAGAAACCTGGACTTGATTCTGGCTCCGGCTCTCACTAGCTATGTGCTTCTTGAGAACTTACTTAACCCCTTAGAGCTGTGGTTATTTCATCTTAAAGCAATGACAGTAATACAACAGCTCCCTCATGCTGTCCTCCTGAGGGCTGGCCCACAGGCAAGTCTTAGTCAGTGGCAGCTTCTGGACTGTTCCCTCAAGGCCTTCTCCCTGACAGGCCCAGTGCCCTGGCATGGCTGATGAATACAGAGAGTGAAGAGATCCATGCCTAAGAGATGGGCCTCCTGGTCTGTAGGAGATGCACTGCAAAATGACCAGGGGGCTCTCAAAGGGAAGAACCATGACTTTTCTCTCAAAGCTTTTGCTCCAACCTCTTATTTTCTAGTCAAAGTTAAAGAGAAGCAGAGAGGCCGGAATGCCTCTTCCACCGGATGCAGGTCAGACCTTGAGCCCTCACCTTTTCAGGCTGATGATTGAGGCGTTCGGCCCAGCTTTGTTCAAAACTTCATTCCACTCTTCATCATCCCCACGGATTATGTATCTAAAAAAAGAAGGCAACCATCAAAGCCTGCTTAAAAGAAGAGGGGACTGATTAAGAGAAAATATGACAGTGACAACATTCTTATCAGACACTTCCTGTCATGAAAGCCAGGCTGGGTTGTGTCAGCGGAACGAGCGTGGAGGAGGGCCGAGAGACGTGGTGCTTAGCTCTATGGATGGAAGCTCCACAACAGCAAGGGTCACCAGGCCTGCTGGCAGGGGTCAGTGAGGACAGTCCTGTACAGAAGGCAGCCTGCCTGGCTTCTCCCACGTGATTCTCATTAACACCCACCAAAGAAGCTTCCTGTCAGCCCCACAATCTTCTCACTCACTCCCATCCCCAGGCATTTGTCCAGAAGCCCTTGAACTGTGCCTCTCCCCTCCCTCCCTTCTCTTTTAGGCTTAGCAGTCCTGGCAAATCAAGGATTTGATATTGCAAAGTTGAGGGCAGAAACTAGAGCTTGATTCTCTGACCAAGGACTCCTGGCCAACTGCATCTCACATACCCAACAGCCATCATCACTAATGACCCAGAAATAGCACTAAGGTCACTGAGGCTCAGAGGCCATGAACTGTGGCGTTATCGTTCACATCAATCTAGGCGGTGGAGGGAGGGGCCACACCACTACAGCTGAAGCTCAAAAGGACCAGGATCCCAGAGGGTTTTAGAGCAGGGAGGGTTCTACTTGTTTGTTTGGTTTTCGCAGCAGAATCCTTTCTTCAAACAAAGTCACAAGTAAAAGCCAAATACAGCAAAGTGGCCATTAAAGTGTATGCTTTTCTGATCAGCACCCTCATTCCTGGAAGGACCCCTCAGGTGTGACTCGGAGCCTTAGGGATTGGAGAGCGCAATTTGAAAGTCGAAGTGGCGGCACTGGCCTTCCATGCTTCCAAAATTATACAGTATTAATCTAGGAGTGCAAAACTCATCCCATAGAAGACACTTCCCAGGGCACCTAGGATATGATTAGAAGAAACCTGTAGACAGATTCTTAGAGCCCCAGAAGCCAAGGCAAAGCCTCTGCTTCCCACAAGCCTTACTCAGAGAGGTCCATGCTCTTCAGCTTCCCCACTTCTTTCTTGTGTTTCTCCTGAAATTCCTTTGCTGCTTCATCCTGCGGTTAAGGACCCATAGAGAGACTAAGTCAGAGTCATGATCTGAACCAAACACAGGAAAAGGAGAAGCTGCGGTGGAACAGCACAATGAAGAAAACGTTTCCTTCTCTCCCGTTTACCTGCAAAAGCCTTGCAGGCAGCTCTGATTATTTAAATGTGTATATAAAATATACATTTACGAAGTTACCAAAAAAGACGAAACATTTACAACAGATGACGGAATCCTTCACAACATTCACACACAAGCAGTGGGAGGCACAACTTTAGGCCTGACTGTGCTCAGACAAGCGGGGTCTGTTTGCACAATCAAACCTTTGGAACAGCACTTAGCTCAATTAGTGCAGAGGACTCTGTAAAGGGGAAGGGGAAGACAGTCTGCGTTCACAGCCTGAGGCAACTGATGGAAATGCCAGGACTCCCGAGGCCTTGAGCAGGCACATACCAGGTCGTCACTGAGGGTCTTCAACGTGGGCTCCATGACCACATCCTTCACTGCCACCATCTGCTCCTCAATGGCCTTTTCCTGAACTTCATTAAATAGCTACAAAAGAAAACCACAGAGAAGCAGAAGATGAAGGCAGGGCCCAGCACCCGTGACCCAGACGCTTGGTGTCTTATAGAAAGGTGTGCATTTTGAAGACACAAAGCAACATTGTACAGTTTAGGAATATGGATATTTATAGTAAGAGTTTAAGAACACAGACTGGATATATACCAAATCCTAAAAGGGATGCCTCTGGGAGAGTACACAGAACTTCACCAATTCTTTAGAGCTGAAGTCGTGTGTGTGTGTGTGTGTGTGTGTGTGTGTGTGTGTGACGAGATGCAGCAAATACAGCTAAATGCTAACATCTGTTCACCTCGGGAGCAGGGAGTGAGTGTGCTGTACTATTTGAAAGAGATCAAACCCCTGCCCTCAAGCCGAGGTTACCTTCACAACTTTGCGGATGATCCGGTTGAAAAGTCCCATCAACTGGCCCGAGGGCAGCTCAATCTCCTTTTCCAGCTGGTCCACGGACTTATGCTGCAGGCCAATCCCCAAGAGAAGAGCCTAGAGGATGGAAAATCTGCTGAGGTGGCCTCCAGGACAGGCCCTTGCCCATTAAAATGGCACCGAGAACCAGAGTACTCCCTTGGCCTAAGCTCTTGGTACAAAGGTAGACTAGCACTGCGTATACTGGCATCTTCTCTTTCATCCTGTTACTGAGTCCAACAAGAAATATTCTCTTCCTGAAATCCCCAAAATAACTTTAATTACCCTGACAAATACCTGCTTCACAACTACATTCAAAGTTTGGGGTATTCCTGACTCTTTGCTAAGGTGGAATTAAGTGTCATGGCAACGTAGTGTGGGGTGGAAGATATGGCTCTCTCACTTACTTTGTACGGTGGCTACTCGTTACTCAAGGTAAGAGCCCAGGTTTCCTGACCTGCACAATGAGGAGATCACTACCCACCTATCAGATCCATGAGGAATTAAAGGCACAAAATTATGTCCGAGCACCCAACCCAACACCCAGCAAACGAACAGTTCCACAATCCTCACTTCTCCTCCTCCACGCGAGCAGCAGGTAGCCTACCGACTGGGCCGCAGACAGAGCCAGGTCCCCCAGCTGGTTCAGGAAGTACATGCGGGAGATGGCCGGGATCATGTCCATGATGAGGTGATAGTCCACCATGTTCCGTGAATACATCTCCAGCCGCTTCAGGTCATAGGGGAGGAAGAGTGCTTCCAGCTCCTCCCGGCTCAGCGCTGTCCACGGGATACAGAGCCAGACAGGTCAGGCCACCTGGCACCCTCATAAGATAGTGCACAGTCCCCAGGTGGCACCCTCACACACATAAGCATCTCAGAGGGCCTGGTAGCCACACCACACAGCTCTGGACCAGAAGGGTACCAAACCTATTCCTGACATAGAGGCAGCAGCTCCAGGCCATTTGGGGAGGGGACAGCTGCCACAGGACCCTTGCTCAGTTCCCATACTGAACACATGGACCAAGGCAGGCTCCCTGTGCCCTAGGGTCAGGGGAACACAACTACACTCTTTCTCTGCTTTGTCACTTCATTCAGTGTCACAGAAAGAGTGTAAGATCTGCCTAGCTCAAGAAATACTGATTTCTCTATCAAAATATAATTGGCAAAAAATTATATACGCACACACATATATATATGCACATTATTCCTACATACTTATAAAATATGCAGTAAAACTAATCATCTCTTATACACTTTTTGTTTTTTAAATATTCAAACAATCTCTATGCACAAAGCACTTGTGCGTACTGTTGGCCACAGAAGGCTGGCAGCACATTCTCATTACAATTTCATAAATGAGGAAACTAAACCTCAGAGAGAGACCACCTCACTCCCCTGGAGCACAGATGTAAATCGGCCTCCATAACTAACCAGCTTCATGCACTAACTGGACACCCCTGAAGTCAGATTGCACAGCCAGAGTCCGACCATGAAAATAAAAGACAGCACAGCCTGGGACAGCGCAGGGGCCTGGTAAGCGGGAGGTGGGTGGCTGCAGGCTAGAACCAGGCCCTCGATTTCCAGACCACACCCTTCCTAGGACACCACACCCACCTCCTACCTGCTACACAGCCAAGCCTCTCCCAGCCCTCCTCCTCCCTGTCCCCACCCAGCTCACCTGGATGCACTGGCTTCCCCATGTTTCTGTTCTGAATGATGTTCAGCGCCAGGGAAGGAGAGAAGGTGCTGAACTGGTAGGAGAGCAAGGCTAGGAACCGCCGCCGGAAATCTGTGAGGCGCCATCATGCAGAGTTAGAGGTCTGGACGCATTCCCCCGTCCCCCCATCACCTCATTGTGCCCCCAGAACCCCCACTCCTCAGTCACCTTTCCAAAAGGCTGCAAGCCAGATTCCTTGATCAGCCTCGTCCTCATCAGTGAGTGTCTTCAGCATGATGCACGAGTGCTCTCCGGTCAGGTCATTCTGGGAAACACAAATGTTTAACTGACACCAAGAAACCCCTTTTGTGAACAACCCATCATTGATGAAGAGCAAACACTTGAAGAAAGGCTTGGCGCTTCCGTGGGCCTCTCCTTCTTCCCGGGCTAGAACACAGCCCTCACCTTCACCTTCCTCACACCACCTCAGTTCACAGGCAAGGGCTTGCAAAGATCCTCAAAAGTGTCACAGACTCAGAGCAGAGCTGCTCGCTCTTCTGGACCTGCCTCTTGCATGCTGAACTCCGTCATTAGGGCTTAAGCTCCACACAATCCAGTCAACATGGGTTTGGTGCTTCATAGCAGGAACTCCAGAGCCAAAACCTATACCTCAGTGCTGGCAGCCAGTTTGCAAGTGCAGGCTTCTTTAGGTGCTAAAATTGTGACTATTTTTACATTTTTTACTATATAACAACAAAACCCCATACCATAAAAACACCACCGTGAAGTCACAAGGAACAGTGAAAGTGCAAGACCTTACAAACCCGTGGCAGACCACACGGCAGCTCACTGGCCTGCATTCTCCTTGCAGCTGACAGGCAAATCTACATCCCCAGCCACCACCAAATGCACTGACAGAGACCCAACCCATCTCTGCGGCTCCCTGCCTGCACGGACGCCACCCAACACCAGCGGTCCTCAGCAGTCCCACTGAAACCCTCAGACAGATGCTGGACACTAGCTTGGATACTAGCTTTGCCCTCTCCAAAATCAAACCTCCAACACTTCCCTCTCAGCTGATGGACTCCCCTCATCTGGGAAGACAGAAGCACTCAGAAGAGAATGTCTTCATCCTCCCAGCACCAAATCAGCCAGCCAACCGATGCCTTCCATGTTCACACTCTCTGCCCTCCCTGTTCTTAAGGATGAAGCAGGTGGTCACCTCACTTCTTGAGTCTCAAGTGCAACACACCACTTCCTCAAGGTCTGCCCTCAGCTATACCACTACTTGCAGGATCAAACCCAGCAGCAAACAATCATCCTCTAGAATCTCCCATCTGCCTTCAGCCACCTTGTTTCTCTGCTCCCTATCGCTTCCTGAAAGAATCGCCTGTTCACCTATTTCCTCACCTCCTTTTCCCTCTGACCAGGCCAAAGCCTCCACTCCACTGCAGCTGCTTCCACACAGCTCACTGCTGCTGGCAAATCCCGCAGCCAGCTGTCCTCCTCCTCCTTATCCTCTCAACAGGACTCCTCTGACTCCCCTTCCCACACACTTTTTCACCTCAACGTGTGACACCACACCCCGACTTTCTCCTGCACATCAGGGCTGTTCCTTCTCAGCCCCATGTGCTGTGTCCTCCTCCTCATTCCTCTAAACACCTCTAAATGTTAGAGTCCACGGAGTTCCCCTCATGCCCTTTCACTGGCTCCAGATATTTTTCATTCACTCAACAAAAGTATTTACTGAACACATACTACACAGCAGTTGCTACTCTAAGTACGAGGAATACAGCAACGAACAAAACAGACAAGAGCTCTGTGCCCTTATGCAGTGCATTTTATGATGACTATGCTGATGGCTCCCAAAGCTCCATCTCTAGCCCCAAACTTCCCTATCTCTCTATTCCTGTAGTCAAATAAATGCCTAGTCCACATCTCCACTGGGATGTCTAACAGGCATCTCATATTAGTGTCAAAAGAGAACTCCCACACTTCCCTGCAAATCTGCTCTTCCTGCAGTGAGTCCCATCTCTGACAGCACCTCCAGCATCCAGTTTCTCACACCAAAACTCTAATCATCACCCTTGATCCTCCCGTTCACTCTCCTTCCACAACCAGTCAGCTTTGCCTCCAAAGCGCATCCCGCAACTGGCCACTTCCCTCCATTATCACTAGGCCCACCACGTCTCTCACCTGCACTCCCTCCCTCCAGGCATGGGCCACCACCGTCTACCATCCGCACAGCTGCTGGAACCTTTTCTCTTGTCCTTTCCTCCAAGGGAATGGGAAGAACATCCCGCCTCCTCAACAAGACCGATCCCCCATGATCCACCACGAACCATGCCCCTTTTCTTTCTAAGGACTCTCCAGCCACACTGGTCTTTGGTTTCCTTCAAATCACCACATTCATTTCTACCCCAGGCCCTTGCACATGCTGTCCCTTTGGCAGGAAAGGCCCTTTTCTCCAGGACTGTCACATGGATGTCCAATTTGAATTCAGGTTTCAGCTTGCAAGTTCACCCCTCAGAAGCCCAACCCCTCATTATCCCGTAATCTCAGTGTGGTTTCCTTCATGGCACTTACTTCTTTCAGAACATTTATTTTATTTATTTATTTTTTTTTGAAACAGTATCTCACTCTGTCACCCATGCTGGAGTGCAGTGGCATGAACACAGCTCACCACAGTCTCAAACTCCCAGACTCAAGTGATCTCGCCTCAGCCTCAGAGTAGCTGGGACTACATACAGCTACATACAGTGCACACCATTATGTCCAGTTATATTTTTATTTTTAGTAGAGACATGGTCTGTGTTGCCCAGGCTGGTCTCAAAACTCCTGAGCTCAAGCAATCCTCCCGCTTGGCCTTCCAAAGTGTTGTGATTACAGGTATGAGCCACCGTAACGTGTGCCAGGCTTTGTTCACTTTTTTGCTGCCTATTTTCACCCATTAGAAAATAAGCTTCATGGCTTGTCTTGTTCACTGACTATAGATACTAAATAAAATTTCTGGAAAATGACTGACAGTCTCTAACTTTCTCAGCTTCCCTCTGTGGTCCTCTATGCCTCAGTCATCCACTATCTCCCCGTCCCTTGGATACCAGCTTGCCTTGTGAGTGCACACAACTGCACTCCCCTCCTAAGACCAGTTGTTTTGGGTATAGAATTGCAGAATCTGATGAACAAGTCCACGTGCACCTCTGCCATTTTATAACTAAGCACAATGTAGTCTGCACTGTGTAGTCAGGGAAGAAAAGAGTGATGATGTGGCCTGTTAATGAGGATGGCTGTTTCAGTGTCCATCAGAATAAACCTCTTCAGAGGCACAGCCACCTGCTCAGAGCAAAGCAGCAGGGAGGCACTAGGGTTCTTTGCAAGGATAGGCCTGTCACCAACTATAACAACAAACCTAAACTTCTCCTCTGCTGGATGCCTCACTCACCGGGGTCTGTCTCAGATAAACAGGAACAAATCCAGCTCGCTTCCAGAACCTGCAAAGATGCAAAGAGAGTAGGTCACTGTGTGTGCCTCTGGGGAGCGGCTGACAGACACACAAGGGCAAGAGCCAGGAAGAGCAGGTCACAAAGAGCGGGCTAGCAGACACCAGCTACCAACAGAGACACACATCCCACAGAGCTGTTCCTTCTCAATGCCAAGGAGTGATGCCGCGGAAGGAAGGCAGGCACTTACTTGAGTAACCTGGGGGTCAAGCCGTAGGAAACACCCAGGTAATCCAGGTGCTCAGCAGGCCTCTCATTCAATTTGAGGAGTAAAGGAGGCAGGTCCTTCCGGGGAGTGATGACCTCTTCCAACAAGCTAACAGCCTATGGAGGTGCCAAGGAGAGAACAGAGTCCACTCAGCAGAGGGAGAGAGACATATTCAAGCACCCTGCCACAGCGCACTCTGGACTAAGCACAGCGAAAACTGGGAGAGGTGGTTTCTTGGTTTGATGCTGTGGTTTTCAAACTATGGCAACACCAGATTCAAGCAATCATTCCCCCAAGTATACAAAACACCTCAATATGCATGGTATCACACTGCTCTGGCAGGAAGACAGCCACAGAGTTTAGAAATGCCAGATAGAGGCCAGGTATGGTGGCTGATGACTATAATCCCAGCACTTTGGGAGACCGAGGTGGGTGGGTCACCTGAGGTCAGGAGTTTGAGACCAGCCTGGCCAACATGGCAAAACCTCATCTCTACTAAAAATACAAAACCTAGCCAGGAATGGTGGCACATGCTTGTAGTCCCAACTACTCAGGAGGCTGAGGCAGGAGAATTGCTTTGAACCTGGGAGGCAGAGGTTGCAGCGAGCTGAGATCACACCATTGCACTCCAGCCTGGGAGACAGAGCGGGACTCCATCTCAAAAAAAAAAAAAAAAAAGCCTGACAGATCAGATTACAAACGGACAGGCAGGCTCCTATGATCCAGCACTGAGTCCAGTTTCTATCACCTGACAGCCCTGGGAAGTGACAAACCTCTGAGCTTGAACTTTTTTTTCGTTGCTTGAGACAGGGTCTGGCTCTATCACCCAGGCTGGAGTGCAGTGGTGAGATCACAGCTCACTGCAGTCTCAACCTCTGGGGTTCAAGCAATCTTCTGACCTCAGCCTCCCGAGTAGCTGAGACTACTGGCGTGTGCCACCATGCCCAGCTAACTTTCATACTTTTTGTAGAGATGGAGTTTCGCCATGTTGCCCAGCTGGTTCAACTTAAATAAAAGCCCCTTGCCTAATTCCCAAATAGACATACTGTGAAAATCAATGCATGCACCTGCAGGACTGTCAACAGTTACTAGTACTAGTCATTCTTATCAAGGAAACACAGAACTGCCCCTAGTCTGAGTTTAAGGTGAAAAAGATGATAGATCTATTGCGGCGAATCTCAAACTTGAATGAGCATCAGAATCACCTCAGAACATTGTTAAACTACGGATTACCGGGTCTACCCCAGAGCTTCTGATTCAGTAGGTCTGGCATAGGCTCAAGAATTTACATTTTTAACAAGTGGCCAGATGATCCCAATGATACTGATCTGAGGATCTCAAGTGTTTGGATGGAGAAAGCAGCAGTAGAAGAAAATGATAGAAGGGCCCAAAGCTCTGGACTGGTTTTTGTTGATGTCCCTAAAGAGCCAGAGAATTATCCTCCCAAGAACCAGGACACAGGAGGTTTGTCGAAAGATGCTTACCTCACTGCTTACGGTGTGAATTTCCTGTGATGTCGCAAGGACCTTTTCCTCCAGACAAGGAAACCTGCCTTCATAGTACATCTGTAGCAGCTGCAGAGCACGGCTGCCATAGCCCATCTAGAAGCAAACATGAAGGGGAAGAGGCAGAGGGAAGAGAGCTGCTCTCAGTCTAAGCCACATTTACGCCCCTGTATTGCTTCTAGAGAACCTTCCCTCCTGGTCAAACTGCACAGGGTAAGAGAACCAATGAAATCCCTCAATGAGGTCAAAGCAGCGACACTGAAGACTGAAAGTCGTGTGACCCGAGCTCGTAACACTGCTCTAGCCAGTCAAGAACAGCCACTTAGGAAAGTGCCTTGGACTTGATAGAGCTTATGTGGAAAAATAAAGTTTACATTTATTAAAAAAAAAAAAAGAACAGCAACTTGAGGGTGAGGATAGCTGTGCTTTCTGGTCTCCAGATAAGCAAGCCCCAAAGAGAGACAGTTCCTGTACCACTGCCTGAAAAGGAAGTTTCTACAGCCAATTATTCAGGGAGGTGTTCTAAGAAGGTAATTTCAGTATGCGGATCTGGTTCACAAGCCCTTGCTCTCACAAAGGAAGAATGAGCATATGCCATCACCCTGTCCACCCGTCCACCCCAAACCCTGGCTGAATTCTCCAGAGCAGGGAAGTACCTACACTTCACCTGCTTCTGCTGGACTAGCTTCTTATTCCAGCCACCAAGTACTTCCGCCCTAAAGTGACGCCAGCCACATATTACCCCTTGATAATCCGGGTGAACAGCAATGCGAACCACCCTTCCACCAGAAAGACCGCCAAAGTCTGGATCTTGGAACTGTGTGGGAGATACAAACCAGTAACTTAGCAACACAGACATCTCTGGACAACGCCAGCTTCCCTCAGACACGCCAGGGAAAGTCCATCACCTGTTCCGACACTGTCCATGGAATTAGGTCCCCTGAAGCCTTCTTGCCTCGAGACAGGCTGTTCAAGATGGATTGGCGAGAAATCTCCCCTTCAAGGCACACCTGTGGGGGAACCAGGAAAGCAGGCAGAAAGGCCAGCTCTGATCCAGAGCCCACTCACAGATTATAGCTTCTCAGACTAGGCCAGTTGTTTTCACCCCCGTGTTCAGGTTTAACCCTGACACTGACTGACACATCCATTTCTTCTTTTTTTTTGAGATGGAGTTTCGCTCTTGTTACCCAGGCTGGAGTGCAATGGCATGATCTCGGCTCACCGCTACCTCCGCCTCCTGGGTTCACGCAATTCTCCTGCCTCAGCCTCCCGAGTAGCTGGGATTACAGGCACGCGCCACCATGCCCAGCTAATTTTTTGTATTTTTAGTAGAGACGGGGTTTCACATGTTGACCAGGATGGTCTTGATCTCTTGACCTCGTGATCCACCCGCCTCGGCCTCCCAAGTGTCCATTTCTAACAGAAGCTTAATTACCATGCCCCATGTGACAAGGCAGAAGACGGACAGCCTCATGGCCCAAAAGTAAAAGCCACATTAGAAGAGAGTCTCTGTGCATGTCATGCATGTGTAGACGTCAATTAAGACACAGGATGCTCATGAGGCTCTTGACAGAACAGCACAAGTTCACAACAACTAAGATATCTAACAGGCGAATGGTTAAGCAAATCACAGTACACGCGTATAATGAAACACTACACAGCTTTTAAAACTTACATAGATTATGAGTGTTTTATACACTGCCTAAAAATAAAAGCAGATTACTAATGGCTGGGCACAATTACTAATGGTTACTAATTACTAAGGACTCAGGCCTATAATCCCAGCACTTTGGGAGGCCGAGGCAGGTGGATTTCCTGAGGTCAGGGGTTCGAGACCAGTCTCGCCAACATGGTGAAACTCCATCTCTACTAAAAATACGAAAACGAATTGGCCGGGCATGGTGGCGTGTGCCTGTAATCCCACTACTCAGGAGGCTGAGGCAGGGGAATTGCTTGAATCAGGGAGGTGGAGGTTGCAGTGAGCCGAGATGACGCCACTGCACTCTAGCCTGGGCGACAGAGCAAGATTCCATCTCAAAAAAAAAAAAAAAGCAGATTACTAAATTCCCATGTATATAAAAAGGAAAAGTGACACAGAAATGCATAAGTACATCCCTGCCAGGTGTTAAAATTTTGTTCTCCCAATCTGTAGCCTCTAATTCAAAAAGCACCATGTATTGTTTTTGTAATAAAGGGAGAAAACAAACAAGTCTTTGTGGAAGAAGCTGTGAGTCAAAATAAGAGTGGTCGGTTCTGGCTTTGCCCCCTGCATGAACAGTGGAGCTCTGGGTTTCCAGCGGCGTTGACTCCTTCCAGTGCACCCCAGTCCCCTGTCTCCGCAGACCCAGCCAGCTGGTTCAGACTAGGACTCTACAGTTTCAATACCCCACGCTGCAGTTATCGAGCCACTAATTCCTGACGCCTCAGTGGTTCCCCAAATCACTGCCACAAGGATGCCTCTGCTCCTATACCTGGATAACGGCAAGCACTTCTGGAAGGGCATTCTGGGTGGGGGGCACGGGAGGCAGAAGGCAGAAGAGATGGTGCGCAGGTGCATCGGAGAGCATCTGGAGATCGTTGGGAGAGTTCTGTGGAAGCCGAACGTGGGACAGTGAGAAGTACTCTTCCTCTTACCCTTCACGCAAGAGGTTCGACTCAATCACAGAATGACTGAGTACTGCCTTCTCCAAAGTCAAGTGAGGAGCTGAGTCTAGCAAACCAACTTCCTAGTATTTTGGCAAGCCTGAGAGTCTTCATAATAGGAACTCGGCCTCAAACGCGCACTGTCCTCTCACCCTGAGCACTGACGGCAGAAGAGAATTTATTTAGCACTACTTATTTCACAGCTAGGAAGTGAACTTTTTACAGGTAAGAGGCTGCTATTTCAGGAAAAACTGTCACCACTTCTTCTAACGCCAACTCTTCAAGCCTTCCATTAAATGTTGTTCATAAAAATACTATCTACACATTCAAAAAATATCCTTTCTAACTTTCCCTTTCATTTTTAAGAGTCTCATATTCTAAACCCTCAAATGACTGTTCTATAAAAACAGCCCAGAGCTACAAAGCTGGTCTCAGGTCAAACAGCACCACTGGGTCACAACTGCGATGTCACTTCATCCTATCAGTTTAGTAGGCAAGCAAGAAACGAAAGCACCCCTTTAAAAATGGGCACAGCTTTCCACCCTGTCCAGCTACGGCACGGAGCTCCATGCTCTATACATACGCACAGCAAGATCAATGTACCTCATCAATGTCCCAATGGAATAGCCACCTAAGCCACCAGGTAATAAAGGTATAAAGTAAAAGGGGGCTGCCAAGTGCCGAAGCTCCCTGCTGACATTCACCCAAGGGCTGGCTGCAGTCACCTTGTAGTGAGAAGCCACATAAAGGGCCATAAGCCGTTGGAGGAAAACTTCAGAGGCCTTGTGGTAGCAGAAGAGGGTATCTCTGTTAACATAGTAGCTGGGTCTGGAGTTAAGAAACCAAAACAAACCAAACAGCCCAAGACAGGACATACTGTTCTCTGGAAGCAGAACAGATTTCTCTAACTGGGAACAGGAATTCAGTGTCCTAAGCAGAAACACATCAAAGGAAGGAGAGAAAAAGGAAATTGAAAATGTCCAACTTTCCCCTTTCTCTAGAGCAGCATCCTAGGAAGCAAAGGGCCCAAATCTTTGAATTCCGTCATCGCCCCTCTCCTCCTCACAGGGCCAGTGAAACCCGGAGGAGGATACAGTTCACAAGCTTCAGGCAAGGGGCAGCCCGAGACTATCCGAGTGATGTTGAGGCAATCCAGGCACAGCAAGTCGTTCAGCCACTTCTCCACTGCGTCCCCAGGGGCGTATCGGATTGATTCCTGGAGGGAAACCTCATGCAATGTCCGCGCTGCTCCCCACAAATCACACACACAAAATAAGAAACAATGATTAAGTATGTATTGTCTAAAACACAAGGAAAAATGTCACTTTATGTTTGTCCCATGGTGCCCAGAGACGTGTGGTAAGAATTTAAACTGGGTGGTTTTAAATTGTTTTGGTGGATACTCAAGTTGCCACAATACCAACCCCAAAGGGATCTCAATGCCACCATGCCAAGACAGGGACAAACAAGGGCCCCATCATCAGAAGGCCCTAGTCTGGCTCCCTGCTGGTCACTGGATGGCTGTTCCCCAGAGAAAAGCTACTTCTCCTCTTGGGGACTCAACCTCTCAGCCTGAAGGTTTGGTGCTGCCCATGATGTCACAGGGGAAGCGAGGATCAGCAAGACTGAAGGGCCCGGGTCAGGCTCTGAGGTACCTGATGCCAATCTGGCTGTCGTCGTGGTCTTATTCTCAGCGGTGGTGCTGACCTGGCTCTGGGCACTCTGTTGACGGAGCTGCTGAATTAGCTTAAGGGACAGTGACCGGCCAGTGCCCTCATAGCTAGAAACAAAGGCAAAAGGAATCAGGCATGAGGTCCCAAATCCACTGCCTAGGAGGGAACAGAGAGCTGCTTTCCTCCACGTGCTGAAAGACCAGACCCCTACTTCCCCGAGGACAGTCTTGCTCATCTCTGCACTTCCAGCACAGCAGGCGCCTGTCCAAAGGAGGCAGGGTGGCACAGTGGGTCAGCTTGGCGCCACTCAGGCCTGGACTCACATCCTACTTTCATCTACTTAGAATCTTTGGGCAAGGAGCTCAATCTCTTTAGCCTCATGCTCAAGGGGGGATTAGCACAAAGGCTTTAAGGAGTTTTAGTGGAAGCTGGAACAAAGTTAAATGGCCAACTAACGGGGCTGCTTTTGGAAGTACAGTGCACAAGGAAATGAACTGAGAACATTTCCAGTTTGGAAAATAAAACAAATCCACCTCAGAAATTCTTTTCACTACTATGCTCACTTGACACAAAACAGCTAAAAAAATTCGGGGGAAAAATTAAATCACCAATAATCTGATAACTCAGCCAGCTTTCACTGTCTTCCTCTCCTTGTCTTTGGTCACAAGCATGTGTGACCACAGGGTACACACAGAACTGTTCTTCATGATGTCATTCCATAGTATTCACTATCATATTCAAAGGCTGAAAAATACTTTCTCTTACTCAGATAATGATAAAGGCTAGAATTGGAGTGTTTTATTCCCACGCTCCAACCCACATAACAAACATTCCCAAAAAAAGTATTCCAATTTATTTAAGAAAAAGAGGAAGCACAAGCAATAAAACTTAAAAACTTTTTTCATCAAAGGTTATTATAAAGAAAGTGGCTGGGTGTAGTGGCTCATGCCTGTAATCCAGCACTTTTAGGACAAGGCGGGTGTATCACCTGAGGTCAGGAGTTCAAGACCAGCCTGGCCAACATGGCGAAACCCCATCTCTACTAAAAATACAAAAATTAGCCAGACATGGTGGCACACATCTGTAATCCCAGCTACTCGAGAGGCTGAGGCAGGAGAATTGTTTGAACCCGAAAGGCAGAGGTTGCAGTGGGCCAAGATTACGCCACTGCACTTCAGCCTGGGCCAACAGAGCAAGAATCTGTCTCAGAAAAAAAGGAAACAAAAAAGAAAGTGAAAAAACCCACAGAATGGGAGAAAAGTTTTGTAAATCACATCTGATAAGAGACCTGGTATCAAGAATATATAAAGAACCCTTACAAATCATTAATAAAAAAGACAACCCAATTAGAAAGATGAACAGAGGATATGAACAGACACTTCTCCAAAGAAGATACATGAGTGGCCACCATATACGCACATGAAAAGATGCTAACATCATTAGTCACCAGGAAATGCAAATGAAAATTGTAATGAGATGCCACCTCACACTTATTAGAATGGTTATAATCATGAAAATATATAACAAGTGTGTGAGAGGATGCAGAAGAGTCAGACCCTCATCCACTGCTGGCGGGAATGCAGAATGGTGCAACTGTTTTAGAAGAGTCTGGCAGCTTCTCACATGGTTAAACACAGAGTTAGCCCAATAATTTCACTCCTAAGTATATCCCTAAGAGAACTGAAAAACATATCCATGCAAAAAATCTGCACACTAATGTTCAAAGCAAGATTATTAATAATTACCAAAAGGGAGAAATAACCCAAATGTCCATCAACAGATAAATGGAAAAATAAAATGCGGTATGTCTGTACAACAGAATACTATTCAACCATAAAAAGGAATGAAATACTGATACATGCTACAAGTCAGTCATGGAATACCACATATTTTATAATTCCATTTATATGAAATGTCCAAAATAGGCAAATCTACAGCTATAAAAAGTAGATTAGTGACTCCCTAGGGTTGGGGGTGTGGAGGAATTGGAGGAGGATGCACAGGCTTTCTTTATGGGGTGGTAAAAATGTTCTAAAATTGGTTGTGGTGAGCACGGCTGCATAACTCTGTGAACATACTATAAACCATTAAATTACACATTTTAAATGGCTACATAGTACAGTATGTGGGTTATATCTCAATAAAGCTGTTTGAAAAGTAAAAATCCATTTTATTTCAGTATTTTCAGTATAAGCAGAGCAGTCACAATCAATCTGCAATACAGAATGATCTCTTCAAGATGTGATTTCCATTCAGAAATCTTTCCAACATTGGAGATATGTATTTACTGACCTCAAAAGACTTCACAATATATATTCAAAAAGCAAATTAAAAATGTTTTTCCTGTTCAAATGAAAAAAGTAAAATAGTGCAGAGAAAATATACACCAAAATTCCAACAAAATCTATCTCCAGATGGTTCAATTGCAGGTGACTTTTCTTTTGCTTAACTGTTCTAATTTTTCTACAGCAAACACTAAATATTTCAAATTAAAAAATTAAATATTTCAAATTAAAAAACTCATGTTATTATGAGCTTGCTTATAATTATAGTTACTTTAATACTATATTTTCTAAGATATAAGATACTGATATTGCCATCCATGTATTTTTCAAAATTTTATCACACCTACAGACAGAAGCAGACACTCAGCACATAAGACTGAAATTCTCTGAGACTCAGCCTTAGTTGTCCAGACCCAGGCCACATCCACCACATGCCCCTAAATCTGCAAGAGCCTGCCACGGGACTAAGGACTTGGCCCATGGTGCCTTACCCGTTAATCGTGGATGCCATGAAAACAAGGTAGGGGCCAAGTAGGCTCTTCACCAAGGGGAGGGGGATGGCAGCAGCTTCATCAATCACAACTAGTTCAGCCTGGCCCAGTTTCACAGCATCTGCAGGATGTATATACTACAGGGAAGGAGAATTCAGATTATCAGTACAGCAAACTAATGTCACAGCTGTGATTACTGGTGACTCATCATAAAGACCGTTCTCTTTCCTCTTTCTCTCTGCTCCCTTCTCTCCTCTCATTCCTCCTTTCTACTTTTTCTTGGCAGGGCAAAATGGGATGGGCTTGGAGTCAGACACCTGGGTTCAGAGAGTTCAGCCACTGATCATGTGACCTTGGACAAGTCACTTAATCCCACAGTGCCTCAGACTCCTCCTCCTGTAAAATGAAGGAAATACCTACCTTATGGCTGCTTGAGATAAAAATAAAGCAGATACGTAAAAATGCCCTGCCCAGTGCCTGATTCACAGTGCTGATGGACAGTGGCTCCCTTTCCTTTCTCACCTCTGTCTCCTTACGTTTTTCCCCAGCCTCAGATTAGGGAAGCTGATGAGCTCGAAGCATAGATGGACCCCAGTGATGGCTAAAGAGGAGGATGTCAGATTTCTCATGCCGGGAACTGTGCTCCCTGCTCTGATGGCACGATGATAAAAGGCCAAGTCTCCCTGCACTGACACTTCTAGAACTTCCTCTTTTCTTAATACCTGCATACGTACATATCTTTATCCATACAAACAACCTCTTCAGCTTCTTCAGGGCTTCCTGCTATTTTTAAAGGGGTTTGAAAAGCAATGAAGGTATTCATAGGAAACGTGAATAACCAGTTAACATAAACAGAGGTACTCAACCTCACCAACAGTCAGTGAAATGCTAAAGACAGGAGGGAGACACCATTTCACAAAACTTCAATAGCTGTAAAACATCCAGAGTTGGTGAGGTCTTAAGAGAAATAAAAAATCAAAAGAATGCTGACATGGGGGTAAATTGGTATAAAAACACTTTGAAGGAGAATTTGGCAAGTTTTAAGAAAGCCAGAAAACTACACAATTCTAAAACACAATTCCACTTAGAGAAACATAAGTGTAAATATAATTTACTCATATAATACCTAAAAATGAATCAACCAGATCTACAAGCTTTCATCTGGATAGGTCTTGAAAACAAACATTAAAAAAGGAAAGCTGGAGAAGGATAAGTATAGTGCGGTACCACATATGGATACATAATTATGTAGTAAACACATGAACTGGAAGGACACACACCAGTTTCAGAACTGAGTCACCTATGAGGAGGGACAGAAGGAAACAGAATAGAAAGGGGCTGTATTTGTGATGTTTTAGTTCTTTAAAGCAAAAATCTAAATAACATTTAAAATATGAAACAAACATAGCAAACACCAAAATGTCAACAATTATTATTATTATTGGCAATTCTTATTATTATTCTTATTCAGTGTTGGGCACCTGAATGTATACTGGTTTCTGCACTCTCCTATGTATTTGAAGTATTTCATTACAAATAAGATGTTCTAACTGCTTTGCTACAAGCTGATGGGCCAGGGAGGCAGCAACCCCACCCATTTCTTTTTATTTTTTATTTTTTGAGACAAAGTCTCACTCTGTCGCCCAGGCTAGAGTGCAGTGGTATGATCTCGGCTCATTGCAACCTCTGCCTCAGGTTCAACCAATTCTCCTGCCTCAGCCTCCCAAGTACCTGGGATTGCAGGCGCATGCCACAACGCTTGCCTAATTTTTTAAATTTTAGTAGAGATGGGGTTTCACCATGTTGGCCAGGATGGTCTCCAACTCCTGACCTCAAGTGATTCACCCACCTCAGCCTCTCAAAGTGCTGGGATTATAGGCATGAGCCACTGTGCCTGGCCAACCCCACTCATTTCTAGCAGCAGAAGGTACATCCACAAAAGGGCCCCAGATCTTGGATTCTTCAGAGGAAAAAGAAAAAGCATCTCATAAAAGCAGCAGAAAGCAACTCCCCAGGGGAAGTGAAGCCAACTTTTATCTAATATTCTCCTTTCTCTCCATCTTGAGCGCAAAGAGAGGCCTGAAAGGAATAAAAATGGAGTCTCATAAAGTCAGGTCACCTCCTCTGTGCTTAAACTAGAGACAAAAAACTCTAGTAATATGAGAGTATTTGATTACAGATTCAAGAAGGAGTAAGGCCTGAGCCAGGGCATTTCAGGGAAATATTTTTCTTCTTCAGTTTGTGTATTTTTCTTGAGTTTTAACGGGTCTCTGTGTTCTCATTGCCTGCAGCCTGACTGACCCTCACCCTCGTCTCACACCAAAGCAGGCTTTCCTCCTCCCAGATGGGAGAACCAAGCAAAAGTGAAAATAGAAGGGGACTAGTAAGAAAAAATTAAAGTAAAAGGCATAAACACTTAACATTGTTTATAATCTGGCCTCTGATAAAAAGGCATAACTTCTTGACATGCATATACATATGCTTTGACAGGTATAAAATGCGAGGGTATAAACTGCCAAATTCACCTGGCGCACCTCCCAACCCAACCCAATTCCAAAAATAATTAATGACCCTCCTCCAGTAAGAGCCCATTAGTCTCAGTCCTTTCTGTAAGCCTGTCACCTGATGCCTCTCTTAAGAGATTCAGCAACATTGCAGCTTTTGGACAAGTGCAGACCATTCAGGCTTACAGAGTACTGGAGATTTTTAGAACTTTTGGAAAATCACTGTTTAGAAAAGAAAATAGGCCACTGGCTAAACCACAAAGATTCAGAGCGCATTTTGCAAAGTTGTTTTTTTCATTTAAGCTGTAAGGTTATTGTTCTAGTTACAGATACAACATTTCAAAAACTGCAGTAACTAAGCAAAGTTAGAATTGCTGTCAGAACAAAGATTCTCTTTTAGTTAATCAGCATACTTTCCATCCCACTTAATCCCTATTCAAAGGACAAAAACACAACTTTTCAATCTAACTACATAGATTTGTTAGTTTGCCTGACATGTTCTTTAGAAGAGGCTGAAAATCTGGAACAGGTTTTGCATACAATACCGCCATTGTCTAAAAGACATGCGATTACACAAGACGTCAATGTCTGTAACAGGAAACGTCTTAGCGCCAGTTAAACACAGCAAGACACTGGCCCTGCACATCAGGGTCTCAGAACAAGCCTCACCTGAATAGTCTGCCTGTGTTCTCGAAATACATTCACTCTGATCACTGCTTTGTTAAATTCAGGATTTAGAGACTGGATAATCTCATAATCTAGATGTTCCTGGTGGGGAAAGAGTCAAACCAATGACAAACTTTAGAAACAAGTTTTAGAAACTAAGTATCATGAAAGCAAGCAAGCATTCTTAAGACTTCGCTTGGATTTAAACCCAGCACTGTATCAAAATCACAAATTTCCTACCTGATATTGCAGAGCATCAAATCCTTTAAAGACAAATTCAAACAGAGTATGGAGGTTATCAGGGCTTGGGGAGGTAACAAAGATATTAGAGTACCTACAGAACAAAATGAAAGGAGGATTTTTAAGAAATTAGGGACATTTTAAAGAAATAATTTAAAAAAGGAAACATTTTGTTTGCTCCTGTCCCAAAGGTGATAACCAGAGGTAACAGCAGGGGAAAATGTCAGGACACCTTTTGGGAAGGAAACTAAAGCAACTCCAGACATTTAGCTACCAACATCTGTGAAAGCAAACTGCTTAGAAGCACTATGGGGACAACCCTCTCAGTGTGCGGAACAGACTGCTCCCCAATACAGTGCCCTGCTCTAAGAAGTACTTTCATACTCATTGCAAGCTGTGCTGAGGCTTTCAAATGGTGAAGCTGGAGAGCTCAATCCGTGCCTAAGCCAAGGCCAAAGCTAACCTCCAAGGGATCCTTGCTTGGATACAGGATGCTAATAGCAGATGCTAACGGCTAAGAGGCTGACTGTTACAGCTACAGCAGCAGGAAGAACAAAGGACAAGGAGTCAGGAGCTAAGCTCAGGCCCCAGCTCTACCAGCACCGACTTGCTGGGGAATCTTGGTTAAATCACTGGAACTCCCCTAGCCTAGGTTGATTCATCTATAAAATGCCCACAGAGCTCTAAAGAGCACCAAGGAAGATAATGCACAAAGGTGAACACAGTTAAGTTCTAGGTTCCTTATTATGGCTGAGAAGTTGGAAGAACATACCCCACTGGCAGTTGCATGTATCTCCCATACCCAATAGAAAAGAACAGAAACTAACATCACACCTGAAACCAGCTACTCAGAAACCAAAGAAAGCTTCTCTTAACCAAAATCATTAAAATGTCAAACCTGTATTTTTCTCAGTCTACAAGGCTTGTCATACACATTCTCATCCCCTCAGAGTTGTAAAGTTTCTTACCTCCACTTCTTTGCTTCTGCATGTTTGTTCAACTGTAAATAGTGATTACAAAGGCCCTGGTATGTATGTGTCTGTGTGTATACACAAGTAAATGTGCACCTTTAGGGTGGGTTGGGGAAAGAGTGTTGCTGTTTCCTGGCAGGAAATCAAGACCTAGAGAAATCACACACTGAACCCACTCAGAACTCCGACTAGGAACCTGAATGAAATACCAGTCCTCTGACCCCAACCCTGCACACTACCCCCTCAGAGCTAGAGTTTCTAAAGATGGAGGATCGAATCCCCTTACCCAAATGCCACTGCCCCAGCAATAGCCAATCCCAGGGCTGCAGATTTTCCCCGTCCTCGGGCAGCTGTTAGTGCAACAGTACTCCTCAGCGTCTTCTCAGAGATGCCCTCGATAAATTTCAAGACAGCTTTGGCCTGTGGAAAGAGAGACATATTATTAGGCAAACTCCAAGAAGGCCCAAGTTTCTGCCATTCATCACCACCACTGTAGAGAAGTGAGGTTGATGCCAGGCTAAATAAAAGGATGGCAGTTCTTGCAGGCCAGAAAGCCTGAGCACCTGGACTTCTCACTCTCTTGGTCATCTCATCTCAGTCTCAAGGCCTTCAGTACCAATTATTAATACATGCTAAGAACTCAAATTTACAGCTTCAGTCTGGACCACTTCCCTGCACATCAGACTTCTATACACATGCAACTGCTTCCTGTATATTCCCACTCGTACACTACACATCTCAAACTTGAAACTGAACGCTTAATGTTGTCCCAAACCTCCTCCACCTAGTCTTCCCCATCTCAGTTAACTGTTCAACTGCTTGGGCCAAAGGCTCCTCAATTCCTCCCTGATAACTGATTTATCAGCAAATCTTATTACCTCCAAAACATATATCAAATCTACCATTCCTTACACCACTATCCTCCTCTACCATTCTGCACAAAGCCACCACCGTATCCTTCTTCCATCATGACAGCAGCCTCCTGATCAGTCTTCCTGCTACCACCCTCACTCCACCAGTCTATATTCAACACAGCAGCCAGAGGATTCTCTTAAAAAGAAGCTGGGGATGCCTCTGGCAGCTGTGCTGAAGGGAGACTATGGACGGAAAAGCCTCATTGCTCCCATGTCTTGTAGAGTAAGTGCCAAAGCCCTGCCAGTGGTCTGCAAGATCCTCCGAAAACCTCCTCCTCCACCCCCCTCACCCTGCTGCAGGCCCTCAACCTCCCTGCCAGGCCTGGAACACCGGAAGGAAACCCCTACCCCAGGCCCATGCACATGCTGTGCCTCTGCCTAAAGCACTGGCTCCCCAAGAGCCACAGGGCTTGTTTCCTCACCTCCTTCATGGCTTGGCTCCAAAATCACCTTCTACCTGAGGCCATCCCTGCCCCTATACCCAGAAACACAGAACCCCATCCACAGGCTGGCATGTCCTAACCCTCTTTGCCACTTTTTCTTTTTTCCCATTGTATGTAGCATCTTCTGCTTCACCAAATGATCTGCTCATGTCTTTTTTCACTGACTGTCTCATCTCACTGTGAGGCAAGCTCCATGAAGCAGGTGCATCCCTCTTGTCTACTGCTGGGCCCCAGTGCCTAGAGGACAGCCTAGAAGTAAAAGCAAGATGCCAATGACACTGAAAGACAGGAGCCACTAACTACTTAGGGGCCGAAATTTGCTCTTCAGCTGGGATCTGTGCTGGGAATAGGTCTTTGAGGGTGGGAAGAAGGCCAGATGATCCTGAGGAAGTTGTCATGCTTGCCTAGGCAGTGATGTTAAAAAGACACTGAAGAAACACAGGCCCAGGTAAATGGAAGGAGAGAGACTTCAGGAAGCCAGAGTTTCTCCAGATGAAAACACTCAAAGGAGATCCAGGTCTTAGTTGTCTTAACTTGATTGCCTGAA
Source organism: Callithrix jacchus (assembly GCF_049354715.1). NCBI lineage: Eukaryota > Metazoa > Chordata > Mammalia > Primates > Cebidae > Callithrix > Callithrix jacchus. The sequence goes on along the minus strand of NC_133511.1, from coordinate 99,498,252 downwards.
GGTTATATTTTACCCTTTTGTTTTAGATAAACTGAGAAACCTAAAGACATAACAGAAAGGTATGAAATCTAGACTAAAATGCATCCTAAAATGAAGAACCAACACCAAAAAGGCCAAAATCAAACTAAAAAGTAGGCAGAGGACATAAGCAAGCATTGGCTCACCAAAAAAACAAAAAAAACAAAAACGACAAACTATGTACATCAACAACAGATGACCAATAATTGTATGAAGAAGGTGCCTTCCTCTCTCTTAATTAAAGAAGCAACACAAGGCCGGGTGTGGTGGCTCACGCCTGTAATCCCAGCACTTTGGAAAGTGAAGGCGGGTGGATCACGAGGTCAGGAGATCAAAAGAGAGCACCCTGGCCAACATGGTGAGATGCTGTCTCTACTAAAAATACAAAACTTAGGTGGGCATGGTGGCGTGTGCCTGTAGTCCCAGCTGGTTGGGAGGCTGAGGCAGGAGAATCGCTTGAACCCAGGAGGCGGAGGTTGCAGTGAGCTGAGATGGCACCACTGCACTCTAGCCTCTGTTGTGAGACAAAACAAAGGAGCAACACAAATGAAAACAATGATCCTATGTTCTCATATCAGATTGGTAAAGACTTACAAGCTGCAAGGCTGCAGGGAGCCAGGCATTTCCACACACTGAATAGTTCCATCAACTGGTACAACACCCATTTGAATACATACAATCTCTGATCCAGCAATTTCTCTTCTGGAAATGTATCCTTAGTACCCAGAGACATATCTGTAAGAATCCCCTCAGAGCATTGTTTCTAACAGCGGAAATGCTGGAATAAATCCAAATGTCTAACAGGGGACTACTTCACATGTGTAGTATGACCCCTTCATATTTTATTCATTTATGTGCATGAAAAAAGATGCAGCAGGATACATATAAACTGTTAACAGCAGTTGTTTCTGCAGAGTGAAACTGCCAAGCGGAAACACTTCTTATTTTTTTATGTACTCTTTTCTATTAACTTTTTGTCATAGGCCTTTTGTTTTCTTTTTTACTTTTTCTTTCTTTGTATTTTTAACCAGTATGCTAACATTCGTTTTCTTATAACCCTACTCAGTTTCTCCTGCTTCATCCAGTTGCTCACTCCTTCTCTTTTGTGATAAAGAGGGTACCAGGAAGTGAATCAAAAAATCCTAGAGCCTACAGCCTGGGCCGCATAGAGAGCTATAAAGCTGCTGATTCTATTTCCAGAATGAAAAGGGAAGCCAGCCTGCTGGGACTTAACCCCAAGTGGGAATTGTCACTGCAGCTGTCTTCCCGCTCGAGGGCAGAGACCCATGCTGCTCATTGGCTCAGGCTGACCTAGAACCCTGAACACACCTGACAGCTCAAAACCTCTGGGCTGTGTCCAGTCAGTTCCCATCATGGCCCAGGAACCATCAGAGAAGCCAAGTTTACCAGCGATGGCCACCTAGGCGAGCAAAGAAATGCAGCCTGGCAGCTCTCCCCAGCCTACTGCTTGCTTCAAAGACCAGGTACATATTACCCCAGAGGGCCCTCATCAGGCCTCACACTGGAACCAGGCTAAGTCCTAGACTAGGGCCTCAAGTTCTCCTCTCACTTCTTAATATGCTGTCATCAAAAACCTTTATATCATCAAAACTTAGCTGAAATTGAAGAACAGAGGTATATTGCCCTCTCTTGGAAAAAAGTGCTGAGGGGATTCCCTTTTCAATGTAATCTGTCCAGATGCAGTAGATCATGCCTGTAATCTTAGTACCTTAAGAGGTTGAGGCAGGAGGACTGCTTGAAGCCAGGAGTTCAAAGTTACAGTGAGCCACAATCACACTACTGCACTCCAGCCTGTGTGACAGAACGAGACTATGTCTCTTAAAATAATAATTCATCTGCTCCATCTGTCCCCTGATTAGGGGGAAGTAATACCTAGATTTCTTTTGTATGCCCAGAAAATGTGAAATAGCCCTACTGTTGCTGAGCACACACAAGTACGAGCAAGGGAAAAAGCCCCCTTCTCCAGGGAGGGCCCAGGTCTTGAGTCAGCATACCTTGGCTTCTGTTGCACTCCATATGCTGTATTGTATCTTTATGTTGGAAGTTCTGCGCACCACACTCACCTGGTCTAGGGTCTTACAGCAGTCCACCAAAACACCCACAGGCTGGGTATCCTGTAAGCTCTCCTTCAACTCCTTCAGTTCCAGATCAGAAGGACCAAGACTCTCATCCTACCAGAGAGAGAAGGGGAAGGTCTATCACTGCCACAGAGGATCAACATAGAACACACAGCTTCTAGGCCGGGTGTTGTGGCTCATGCCTACAATCCCAGCACTTTGGGAGGCCGAGGCGAGTGGATCACGAGGTCAGGAGTTCAAGACCAGCCTGACCAAGATAGTGAAACCCTGTCTCTAAAACAAAGAAATAAATGAAAATGCAGCCTCCCCCAGACTCCTGGACCCCAGCACAGACTCACCGGAGTCTGCGGAGGCAGGGCCTCAATGGTGGCAATGTGGGAGGAGATGGGCAGGATGTTGAGCTGGTCATCAATGACGAGACACTTTTTACAAGAGGCCAGAGAAAGAATAAACCTGAAAAACAAAACCACTGCAATGAAGTGTTGAGGAGGGCACGCAATGTCTACACAGAGTATAACTTTTCTTCAAAAAAATCATTTGGCCCCATGTGTTTCTAAAAAAGCCAGAAAAAGCCAAACCCAGGTGGACAGCAGTGTGAGATGATTCAACACCTCCCCCACAAGGCACCTAACATGCTTTATACAGCAAATCAGAAAACTGGAGGACTCATCCCAGGAGATCAATTATAAGCCCTCCTGTTGCACATGACCATCACTATTCCCTACACCACGTGGCCTTCCCCTCATCCTCCCAGCCTTGCTCTTTAGCACTGAGGTGTTTCAGGCCATCCTTACATGAGGAATTCCAAACCCAACCCCCATACAATCACCAGTCACACAGGGAAAACACACAAATGAATTCACCTTCTGTCACTAGGAAAAAGAAAGAAATAGAAGGAAGAAGGGGAAAAGAAAGTTCCCCAAAGAAACATAATACAAACGTTCTTGCATGCAGGAAAAAATGTTTGACTATAAATTCAAACATCCTCTCACTGCACGAAAAAGATTTCACAGGCTTCTGTTCTATTCAGTAGCACACAGCTGCTCCTCCTGCTCTGCTCATTCCTCCAAGTTAGAACATCACAGATGGTTAAAATGAGAGAGGCCCCCAGCATTCATCAAGGCCGGATTTCTACCCCTCAACACTACTGATATTTTGGACCAGATAATTCTTTGGGGTGGAGCCGTCCTGTGCACCACTGCTTGTTCAGCAGCATCCCTGCCTCTCTACCCACTGGATGCCTACGGCACCCACCACCACCACCCCCAAAGTCATGGCAATCAGAACATTTCCAGATATTGCCAAATGTCCCCAGGGGGCCAAACAGCTCCAGATGAGAACTACTGATTTAGGTCAAAATTTCTCATGGCATTTCACATGGTGCTAACTGGTGTTCCTACCACCCCCGACAAAAGACTCTGTGGTAAAATAAATTTGGCAAACAAGCAATCAAGCAGTTAAGTCTCTGCTGCCAAGACTTTTCAGAGATTACAACAGACTGGGGTAAACCTTCATAAAGGAAAAACAGTATCGGTGTTTCCCAGACATATATGGCCAAACCCTCCTCATACGGTCCCTCTTAAAAGACTAGCGTTCTATGGCTGGGCACGGTGGCTCACAACTGTAATTCCAGCACTTTGGGAGGCCAAAGTGAATGGATCACTTGAGGTCAGGACTTCGACACCAGCCTGGCCAACATGGTGAAACCCCACCTCTACTAAAAATACAAAAAATGGCCAGGCACGATGGCTCACATCTGTAATTCCAGCACTTCGGGAGCCTGAGGTGGGCAGATCACTTGAGGTCAGAAGTTCAGACCAGCCTAGCCAACATGGTAAAACCTTTTCTCTACTAAAAATATAAAAATTAGCTGGGCATGGTAGTGCACTCCTATTTATCCCAGCTACTCGGGAGGTTGAGGCACAAGGATCACTTGAACCCAGGAGACAGGTTGCAGCGGGCCAAGATCGTGCCACTATACTCCAGCCTGGGAAAGAGCAAGACTCCATCTCAAAAATAATAATAATAAATAAATAAATGCAAAAAATGAGCAGAATGCAGTGGCAGGTGCCTATAATCCCAGCTATTCAGGAGGCTGATGCAAGAGAATCACTTGACCCAGGAGGCGAAAGTTGCAGTGAGCCAAGATTATGCCACTACACTCCAGCCTGGGTGACAGAGCGAGACACTGTCTCAAAAAAATAAACAAAAATAAAAATAAATAAATACAAATTTAATTTCGGATAACAAGTAAAATTTCCATATTTGAAATTATGGGTGTTCCTTTGCTCGGAAGAAACATTTTGTCGCCTTTTTCTGCCTCTAATTACATCTCACCCCCCCTCCCATATTTCTCTTAATAATCATTTTTACTATCCCAATATGTCATATTCATTATAAAAAGTTTGGAAAGACTAGTGTTCTATGAAATATCTCTGGGAAACAGTGATCCAGAAAAATCACTCCTTTAAAAGATGAATAAGCTAAGAGCCAGAGTAACCTGGTTTAACTGAACTGTCAGGGCTAGCAGCGAGACAAATTGAGTGTTCCCGGCTCCAACTTTCTACTACATTTCACTGCTTCCAGCTAGTTTCACAACTACTGCCGCTGTCAAGAATCTCATCATTTTTGGAATCTTGTACTACTTTCCCCAGTATAAAAGCAAAGGTTTCAGTTGAGTCCAACATAAAAATATCCCTCCCAATGTGGCTGCCCCACAACTGGGAGTAACTATAGACCTACCTTTCATTAAATCTTCCCGCCACATCCTGATGGGCCTCAGTTCTGTACCTGGAATGCACGTCCTAACAAAGAAGGACAACATCCATTAGCAACAGCATGCACAGTGCTGAGGACCAGGGTCCACATACAAACCTCTATCCAAGGACACTAGCAACCTTGCTAGAAACAAAATCACTCCTACATAACCTGCTGTGCCAAATGGTATTTGCTGAAACTGGGATCAGACATTGAATGCAATGATTCTTATTAAAATCTTTCACTTTTCCACATTTTTTCTAGCATCCTAAGTTGTATTCATTTATTTCATAAAATTGACATGCTGTGTACATACACTAGTGAACAAAGCATGACCTCTGTTCTCATGGTACTTAGAGTGTCATGGGTAGAGGAAGAAAAACAAGTAGATAAATACAAATTTTGGCAAATGCTACATATGAAATTAGAGTACACAGATAGCAAGTGGGGTCACTTATGTAGGGTAGTGAGCAAAGGCCACTCTGAGATAAGCTGAGACCTGAAGGATAAGAAGGTAGCCATGTAAGAGGGAGAGGAAGAACAAACTGATGTGAGCACAAAGTCATTCATTCCCTCTCAAACGTCTAAGGAATGCTTACTAAATGCCAGGCGCTTCTAAGATCTGGGAATGCAACAGCAAAGAAAACTCTGTTTCAATGAAATTTATTTATTTTTCTTTTTTGAGACAGAGTCTCGCTCTGTCACCCAGGCTGGAGTACACAGGTGCAATCTCAGCTCACTGCAAACTCTGCCTCCCAAGCTCAAGTGATTCTCCTGCCTCAGCCTCCCTAATAGCTGAATTACAGGTGTGCGCCACCATACCTGGCTAATTTTTTTTTTTGTATTTGTAGTAGAAATGGGGTTTCACCATGTTGGCCAGGCTGGTCTCAAACTCCTGACCTTCGGGTGATCTGCCCACCTCAGCCTCCCAAAGGCTGAGCCACTGCACTTCGCCCACCAATGAAATTTAGAGACTAGTACAGGAGGCTAGACAAAAAATAATAACTTTAGGTAACTGTCAACTGCTTTGAAGAAAAATAAAGCTGGTTCAGGAGTGATAAGCACAGCCACCTACTGTAAATGGGGTGTGAGGAAAGACCACACAGATGAGGTGTTATCTGAGCAGGGACTTGAATGCAATGAGGAAGTGAGCCAGGGAGAGGCCCACAGGAAGCACATTCCAGTGGGAACACAAAGTGCCAAGGCCCTCGCATGAGTGTGTGCTGGGCATGTCTGAGGACTTTCCAGGAGGCCAAAAGGGCTGTAGTGCAAGTGATAATGGGAGTAGTAATGACAGGAAGCAGCCCCTAAGATTTGAGGAAAGTCCATTTCATCAGATAAATGCAGCTCAGGAAACCCTAAGTCCAATCCAACCACCATTCCTGAGCTGCTGGGCATGGGCGTGACTAAAACATTTGCCTCTGAACACGGATTTGGCAACACTGATGGGGTGAGGAGACCAGCTCTACATCAGGTGAGATGTATCCCTAACTCCTCACCACGTCCTCAATGTCTTTTGCTTTGGGAGAACACAATCTCTGCTAGAGTTGAAATTCTTGCCAAAAGGGAGTACAACTAGCAAATGTTCCTTAGTCATCCATTAGGATAAGGGCCAGAGGAGTCTGCACGTGGTTCTGTTTTTGCAATACACAAATTTAGGCACTGGCATTGCTCCTTGCACAATACCATCCCAGAACATTTAACTACATAAAAGCTGCATCATATCTGAATCTCACTGGTGTAGAATTTGCAAGTGCCTGAAAACAAAATTCAGAGATGCCTAGGCACACTCAGGGACCCTGTGATTTAACCGCAGTGACTTTTTCATTAGTTAGCATCAAAGAGCTCTTAGCCCAGAGGCTGTGCTGACTGCTCACTGGAGCTGCACAACAGGAATTCCTCAAGGAAAGCAGAACACAGCAAAAACAGATTTACTTGAACCTTCAAAATTAAGTTAAAAAACAGATGCTTACCATGGTCATTGTGTACAATTGCTTGAGTGAGTTCATGGTCCGTAGGAGGATGACCACCAGCCCACCACCTTCCACTGTTTCTACAGTCCTGGCCAGCAAGTTTGGAGTTAAGGCTTCAAAATCCTGGAAGAAAGGGACTTTAGAAAGGGCTGGTCATTCGAATAGCAACCCAAGGAACTTTTTTTTTTTCTTGAGATGGAGTCTCCCTCTGTTGCCCAGGCTAGAGTGCAGAACCCCAGAGGCTCACCACCCACCTGGGCCTCCCAAAGTGCTGGGATTACAGGCATGAGCCACTGAGCCTGGCCCAACCTAAGGGACTCTTAACCAAAAGCCAAGTGATAAGGCAAAAATAGGACTTCAGAGCACAAAGCCGAGACCATTCTTCTCACCTTGACTCCCAGGATACACACATAGGGGGTACCACAGAAGAGGCCCAGCCCTCGAAAAGAAAAATAACTGGTTTTATATGCCAAAAATAAAAACGTATATATGAGACATTATTAGTTTTATATGCCAAAAATGTCTCTGATAAAATCCTATTTGGAAACAGATTTTCCAGCCTTCACTGATTCACACTTGAATTTCAGAAACATCTTACATTCATTTTCTGACATTTATAGCTCAAACCTGTTTGACAAAACTATACCACATGGGGGAGCTACTGCTCACAGGAGTCATTATTCAGGAAACTAATCAAGGTAGCAAGCAGACCACTCCCTACCAAACAGTGATCACCCAGGGCATTCCCCACAGTAAAGGTGAAAATGAGGCAAAATGCCCTCTTTTTTGGTCTCCAAGGTGGGATACAAGCCAGCAGTAAAGGAGACAACCCGTATTTTGCAAGGTATGTAACTTGACATAATAATGGGCACAGTCGTAGGTGTATATGATAAACACACAAAAATGTGGGGATTTGTGCTTAATTTTGTCATTTTTTTTTGGGAGGATGGGGAAGTGAGGTGGCACAGGAGTCAAAACAAAGAATAAAACAAAGACCACCAGAGCTTACACACACACACACACACACACACACACACACAGTGAAACTTGGTCTATTAACTTGCCAGGCAAGAGAACACACACCGGTGCAGAAATCCACCAAGTAGTCTCTGAGAGGTAAAGCGAGGGGTGTTTAAGGACTAAAGGGCAAGAAACGGGTAGAGGGACCTTCATGGTGGGTATGATACTCAGGTACTCTGGACAGGACATTTAAGTGCATTGGTCTGTACCCAGTTGTAAAACAAGTCCCACTGCTCACCGGACAAGAAAGTCTTCAGTGAATGCCAAGAAGGACCCGGGCCCTAGAGGCACTCAAGTCTCTGGCATTTGCTTGATCAGCTTTAGCTAGTTAGAACCAGTTATAATACAGCAGCGCTTCGGTTCTGGTGTCTCTAGACAAGTGCTGATCTCAGCAGAAAATTCTCTTTTTATATGGGGTAGGTGATTAAATGTACTTTGGAAAGTGGCCAGGACTTCCACTAATAATGCCTGGGGACAGGGAACATGGGACTTTTCCCTCCTTACTATATGCTTGTTCCCAGTGGAAAGCCAGGCAGCCCGTGCAACCCTCAAGACTCTGACTTCAGTCACAGGCTAGAGGAAGCCACCCACCTGCAGCACACACATGCCAAAGGTATTGCCCAGGATCTTGTGGGTCTCACTGTAGTAGCAGTAGCGAATGTTTGTGGCTGCTATGAAGAGTTCAAAGGGGTCATCCTGCTTCACGTTCAATGTTCCATTCTTTATTTTCTTCTGCAGCTGTCGCATTCTTTTCTTCCGGTGACTGCAATCACATGCCCCCAATCCCATGAGAGCCAGTTAACCAGAGAGGCTAAAGAGTTGGAACCCGGGACAAGTTCAGTGATCACCCACGCAGACCTTCAGAACTAGGAGGGAACTTGAAAGCGTGAGGCCAATTTCAGGTGGAGGGCAGTGGAGAGGCATTAGAATGCTTAAGGGCTTGGAGTAAGCATGATAAATCAGCTGGGCGCAGTGGTTTACACCTGTAATCCCAGCACTTAGGGAGGCCAAGGCTGGCAGATCACAAGGTCAGGAGTTTGAGACCAGCCTGGCTAACGTATAGTGAAGTACTGTCTCTAATAATATACAATAAAAATAAAATAAAAAAGAGTGGTAAGTCCATGTGTGAACACTGCTATTTTGCTGTGACCTTCAACAAATACTTTGCTTTAAAAGATGGGTAATACGGTAGCTAACCCTCACATTTTGCCAAAGTCAGAGCTTGAAGCCAAACCTAAGTGGCCTCATTACCTCAGTCATAAGCCAACGCTTCAACTACACTGTACTGTTCCCCAGAGATCCTGGGAAAGACGAGGTGATGGCGTGTTACTTTATTCATCCTTCCCAGATGACCTCCTCCCTGAGAAGGTGGGATTATGTCTTCAAGGGCAGGTCTTACAAAAGATAATAATGATACAGGACAAGGGATTAGAATGGAATCTGGACGTCTCTAAGGAATCCCTGAATTTTCTTTTGGTCTTAAAAACCCTGAACATCCAGCTGCTATTTACCTTTCCTTTACCAAAACAGAGAATTAGAATGTTCTAGAACAGAAGATTACAACTGATCAAAATTTTACCTTTACCGTAGTTCTCTTAACTTAATAGCTAGAACAAAGGCCCTTCCTGCCGGGGGGCCTCCACTTTCTCATCTATGAACCAAGGCAGTGGCTGAGTTTATCTCCACTATCCTTTCTGGCTCAGGCCTTAAGCCCATGACTTACAAGCAGGCATTAGCTTGAACATAATGCTCTGCCAGATCAAGACAGGGGTGGGGCAGAACAGCTTATAGCTCATGGAAGTACAAAAAGAGTTTTAGAAGTAAAGCCAGGTGGTTTAAATTCAAAAAGCAAATCTGCCCAGAAGACTTTGAACTGCCTAATTCCACATCCATCTCACATTTCTCGAATGAAAAATATTGAAGACCAGAAGCCCTAAAAACTTAAAATTCCGGGATAGGCAATAGGCCTTATTCTCGATCTGTATTAAAAATGCCTACCTCTCTATGAACGTATATAGAACAGAATATCAATTATGGTTCAAAACTGTATACCAGTAATATACACCTAGATGCTGACAATGCCTAGACGGCAAGATGCTTTTTATTTTCATCTCTGGGTTTTCTGCACTTTTCACATTTCGACAGTAAGGCTCTTATAACTGTCTGGTTTCTTTTAGGCAGAATCCCTTTCCTTTAAGACCACAGGACAAGGAAGAGTTTAGCCTCTGGTACTAATTTAAATTAAAATAATTTTAGAGCTGTTAATAATACCCCCAACTCAACATATACTGAGTACCTATGACAACATGCTAAATCAGCTGAAAATATGAAAATACAAAGATAAATAGGAGAGGGCTCCCAACTGAATGAGCTTATCACCTGAAAGTTAAAAAAAAAAAAAAAAATGAGCGTAAGTCACAGTACGTAAGTGACTCTACCTCAAAACAATAGCATCCGGTGACAAGCATTACAGGAGAAGGACAAGTGCAGAGGAAGGTAGAGGAACCATCAGGTATGACTGGGGGGCTCGGGAAAAGTTTCATGGAGGAGACAAAACCTGAAAACGGGGAGAATTTCAATAGGTGATATCAGAGAGGTAGAACTGGCATTCCAAGCAGAGGAGACAGCATGAGCAAAGAAAAGCAAGGAGGTTAGTTACAGCACAAAGCAGCCAGAGCTGGAGACAGGCTTTCAGAGTCAGATCAGAGATGAGCACGTTTGGAAATTAGAAGAGGCCCAAGGATAGAATCACACTTGCCAGCTAGGTTTAGAGTAAGGAGACAAGATCCAGGGAATGAGAAGAGCTCAGGAAGGTGGTCTGAGTAAAGACACTGAGGCCAAAAAGGGAGACTGTTTCTGAGGTGATGCCACGGTGGGTTGTTCCCGGGGAACAGCACTCCCCAACCCACCCCAGACTTCTCCAAATGCAAAGCTGTAGGCAGAACTTCCAACTTTCTACTATACTATGACAAACCCCACCCTTCTCTGGCCAGGGTTGGGCATCTTTCCACTAGAATTCTGGAGAAAAGTCTGACTTCCTCATGGCTGGGCCTGAAACATGGAAAACACAAGTGTTGTTTCTGCTAGGGGGACAACAGAAAACAGAAAGCCGACCTACAGTAAGAAAGCTGGTCTGCGCAGAGCAGATATGCCGAGACGACAAACTAAGCTGGGAGCATTGGCACTCTGGCTCTAGATCACCCGTGAGCAGAACTGAAATCTTATCCCCTTGGATTCCAGGAAATACCCCGTATACTTCAATGGAATCCCTTTGGCCAAAGTGTGTGTGTGTTGGAAGTTTGTTATCTATGACTAAAAGTCTTGACTACCACAGCTTCAAAGAGCCAACTGTCAAATACAGCAGTGAACTGGTAGATGAGGCAGAGCTCTGAAGAGGGGAGAGAGAGAGAAAAGTCGATTCATTAGGCAACAAGATGCTAGAGATATCTAACGGCACAATTTGATCACCATTACAGAAGCAGAAACCAGAATGCAAAAGTGGCTACTAAGTGCAAAGATTTCTGTTTTAGAGTATATGGTAATAAAATTGGGGGAAAATGCTAACCTGAGAGAGAAATCTGGGTATGCATCTAATCAGTCTTTGATAACAGAAAAATCTGGGCATGTTTACAGGAAGAAGAAAGTTCCCAAAGGGAACTTTGAAAGTGGCCAGTAGAGCAAGGACAAAAGGTCCAGAAAGAGGGGGGGGCAGGGAGCTACAGCTACATTAAAGGGTTTTCCTTGGACATGGGATGAGGCACATCCCCTACATGAAGGATGGGAAGAAAAAAAGAGATAGTGAAAAGGTGGAATAAATTTGAGGTAGGAAAGACAATTTGAAGGAACTTGCATGAGATGGGCTTAATCAGCCCAGAAAAGCAGGAAGGAAAACCATATGCCGAAGGCAAAGCATTGGACTGGTGACTTAAAAAGCATGGGAGAGAGATCCAAGATGGCTGATGGCTAACAGCTCGGGATTGTAGCTCCCAGTGAAACCACAGAGAACGAGAGGACGCCACACTTTCAGATGAATTTTTGTTGCTCACAGACCAGAAGACTCCCAGTGGAGGAGCCCCACGGGTTGCCAGCACCACTCTTGTGGCTGGTGCAGCGGTTTTGCCGGCGCAGCGGTTTTGCCGGCGCAACAGTTTTGCCGGCACTTCGGCGCAGCAGCTCTTGGTACAGAGTAAACAGGACTGGTTCCCCTTCTGACCAACGTTTGGAGCTCCGGGAAGGCAGAGTCGCCTATTAGGGACTCAAGAAGGAAGCCGGACTGGAGATTCCCAGGCAGAAGGGCACCATCAGTCTTAACGCCGCTGTTTTGGCCGGCACAGTGGGTTGCTCAGATTCCAGTGCTGGGAATCAATAAATTGGACATCCACTCAGAAACCTAATTAGAAAGGTGGTAATTGTAAAGACGACAGATGGATAAATTTATAATGAAGGGAAGAAACCAGCCTAAAAAGGCTGAGAATACCCAAAATCAGAACGCCTCTCCCTCTACAGGGGATTACAGCTCCTCATCAGCAATGGAGCAAGGCCTGATGGAGAAGACTGTGTTCCATTAACAGAAGTAGGCTTCAGAAGGTGGATAAGAAACTTCTGGGAGTTAAAAGAACTTGTTCTTGGGCCGGGCGCGGTGGCTCAAGCCTGTAATCCCAGCACTTTGGGAGGCTGAGGCAGGTGGATCACAAAGTCAAGAGATCGAGACCATCCTGGTCAACATGGTGAAACCCTGTCTCTACTAAAAATACAAAAAATTAGCTGGGCATGGTGGCGCGTGCCTGTAATCCCAACTACTCGGGAGGCTGAGGCAGGAGAATTGCCTGAACCCAGGAGGCGGAGGTTGTGGTGAGCCGAGATCACGCCATTGCACTCCAGCCTGGGTAACAAGAGTGAAACTCCGTCTCAAAAAAAAAAAAAAGAACTTGTTCTAACCCAATGTAAAGAAACTAAGAACTTTGAAAAAAGGTTTGACAAAATGCTAACAAGAATAGACAATATAGAGAGGAATATAAATGAATTAACGAGTTGAAAAACACAACACGAGAACTTAGCAAAATATGCACAAGTTTGAATAGCCGAATTGATCAAGCAGAAGAAAGGATATCAGAGGTCAAAGACCAACTTAATGAAATAAAACGAGAAGACAAGAGAGAAAAAAGGATAAAAAGGAAGGAGCAAAGTCTCCAAGAAATATGGGACTATGTGAAAAGACCTAATTTACGTTTGATAGGTGTACCTGAATGTGACGGAGAGAATGAATCCAAGTTGGAAAATATTCTTCAGGATATTATTCGGGAAAACTTTCCCAATCTAGCAAAGCAGGACAATATTCAACCCCAGGTAATACAGAGACCACCACAAAGATATTCCTCAAGGAGAGCAACCCCAAGGCACATAATCGCTAGATTCACCACGGTTGAAATGAAGGAGAAAATACTAAGGGCAGCCAGAGAGAAAGGTCAGGTTACCCACAAAGGGAAGCCTATCAGACTTACAGCAGATCTCTCAGCAGAAACCCTACAAGCCAGAAGAGAGTGGGGGCCAATATTCAACATCCTTAAAGAACAGAACTTTCAGCCCAGAATGTCATATCCTGCCAAACTAAGCTTCACAACTGAAGGAAAAATAAAATCTTTTATGAACAAGCAAGTACTCAGAGATTTTATCACCACCAGGCCTGCTTTACAAGAGCTTCTGAAAGAAGCATTACACATAGAAAAGAACAACCAGTATTAGCCTTTCTAAAAACAAACCAAAAAGTAAAGAGCATCAACATAAAGAAGAATTTACATCACGAATGGATAAAACAGCCAGTTAACATCAAATGGCAGTAATCCTAAATTTAAATCGACTAAATTCCCCAATCAAAAGATACAGCCAAAACCCAACGGTACACTACATCCAGACCCATTTCACATGCAAGGATACACAAAGACTCAAAACAAAGGGATGGAGAAACATTTACCAACCAAATGGAGAACAAAAATAAATAAATAAATAAATAAAAAGCAGGAGCTGCAATTCTCACATCTGATAAAATAGATTTTAAAGCAACAAACATATAGTGGTAAAAGGATCAATGCAACAAGAAGAGCTAACAATCCTAACACCCAGGTACATAAGACCCATAAAGAGACTTAGACTTCCTAGACTCCCACACAATAATAGTGGGAGACTTCAACATCAATATTAGATAGATCAACAAGACAGAAAATTAATAAGGATATCCAGGACTTGAACTCAGATCCAGAACAAGTAAACTTAATAAACATTTATAGAGCTCTCCACTTTAAATACACAAAATATACATTCTTGTCAGTACCACATCACACCTACTCATAGGTTTAAATGAAATATTGATCGGCCATTATTAAGCACAATTATTGGCAGAAAAGAGGTTTTCAATACCCATTTTTAGAATAAAGCAACATTCCCCTTCTCTCTCCCTCTTTTTCTTCCTTTTTTCCTCTCCTTCACTCCTTTTTTTTCTTTCTTTCCTTCTCTCCTTTCAAAAAAAAATTTTAAAAAGCATGAAAATGATCTGAAACTTATTTTCAGGAATGAAGAAAAGTTATCAGCTCCATATGTCCTCAGAGATAGCACCTCCACTAAAGACCCATAAGAAATATGTCAAGGAATCATTTCCTGGCATTTAATGAGCAGGAATTGTGAGCTGGATAAAACACATGAAGAGCCCAGCTTACCTGCTAAACCCCAGCTCTTTCTTGTAACACCACAGCACTGAAGGCCGAGCCTTCACAGTTGCTTTGGATAACATGTGATGAAGTATTACCACCTGTCAAACAAAAAAGTCACAGAATTTCAGGCACAAAAGAGACTTTAGAGACTGCCAGGTCTAAGACCTCATTTGACAGTTGTGGAAACTAAATTGAGAGCCAGGGAAGGGAAGTGGCCAAAGTCCCAAGGCAAGCAGTGACCAGGTTCGGACTAGAAACCAGGTCACAGACAGTTAACCTTGTGGTCAACCCACCATCCCAGGCTTCAAAAGGTATTAGCTTGTCTGCTAATAAATTGCTAATAATTCTAAATACAGAGAATTTGCCACTTCCAGGAAATAAAGGTTCCCACTAGGCATCTTACCAACCAGAGATCTTAATGCCATTATGTCCTGAAACCCCAGAGTGCTTAAATATGCTGACTCTCTAGACAAGACAAAAAGCAATTCAGGAAGCATTTACCAAGTCATACCTGATCTTTTCCTCGATCCCCAACTACAACAAAGAGAGATCTTTGCCGCTCAGCTACCCCATTCTCAATGAGAATCCGGATTCGGTTATCCACCTTTTTCCGATGCATGGTGAAAAATTATTACTAAAAGAGAAAGAAATACAACTGACCATGTGCACTAGACTATGTCTAAACATTAGCAGCTGCCTCTTGTGGGACCAGGGGCTGTGCTAGGCATATTTATAAATATTGTCTTACTTAACCCTCAAAGAGCTCCACAGGAAAGAGATCAGCCTCTAGTTTTAAACTTAGAAAACCTTGGGCTTGGGAGGTGAGAAAAATCTTCCCCCAGCCTGGGAAGCCTGTAATTCACCTCTATTTTAAAAAAATTGTTTTAAGTCAGAAACTTGAATATTCAAAAAAGTAGGAGAATGACTAAAATAAATAATGGCATAACCAAATATCCAAAGCACTTTTGTCTGTTTTTGAGATGAATTCTTTCTCTGTCACCAGGCTGGAGTGCAGCAGCGCAATCTCGGCTCACTGCAACCTCTGCCTCCCAGGTTCAAGTGATCCTCCCGCCTCAGCCTCTTGAGTAGTTTAGACTACAGGTGCAAACCACCATGCCCAGCCAATTTTTCATATTTTTAGTAGAGACAGGGTTTCACCATGTTGGCCAGGATGGTCTCAATCTCTTGACCTCATGATCTGCCTGCCTCAGCATCCCAAAGCGCTGGTGTTATAGGTGTGAGCCACCGTACCTGGCCAAGCATTTTTAATAACTGAGGATATAGATACAGATGTTTATGACAGGATTATGACAAAATAAAGTATGATGCCATTTTTTATACATACACATAACAGAAAAATAAGACTGGAAAAAATACCGAAGTGTAAAATAGCTATTTCTGGATGGTGGGACTTTTATCTGTTCTTTTGTTTTTGTGGAGTCTTAAAAAATTCACGTTACTAATTAAGTCAGGTAAACAAAATCAATAAATATCAATGAATAATTCCATGATGTAATGTGTCCACCTGTTTCCTCATGTTAGGGAAAACTATACTGAAGCCTTTGTACAGGCAGAACTGAAAAGTTCTCCCAAGGCACGGTGGCTCACACCTGTAATCCCAGCACTTTGGGAGGCTGAGATGGGCGGATCACCTGAGGTAAGGAATTCGAGACCAGCCTAGCCAACATGGCAAAACCCCATCTCTACTAAAAATACAAAACTTAGTCGGGAGTGTTGGTGGGTGCTTGCAATCCCAGCTACAGGAGAGGCTGAGGCAAGAGAATCACTCGAACCGGAGAGGCGGAAGATGCAGTGATATGAGATTGTGCCACTGCATTCCAGCCTAGGTGACAGAGCAAAGACTCTGTCTCATAGAAAAAAAAAGTTCTGTGATTACCTAGAGTAAAATATTGCATCATCACAATAAATACATCAAAAAACCATCAGAAATATCACTTATACTACTACAATGTAAAAGTGAAATGAAACTTAGAAACTCCAGTACCAACTGCATTCTAAACATAAAGCTCTTTTACTGAACATTAACTGTCCCTTCTAACCTCCTAATCCAAAGATTTTAGCATATGTCATACTATAACACACTAAGTCACTATCAAGAACCCCAATTTACGAATAAAGGAGAAAGTATAAAGAATTCAAGTATCCCGAGGCAGAAAAACGACAGAGCCAGAATTCACACTCCAGTCTTCCTGACTCCAGAGCCTGAGCTCTTTCCGGTTCACCAATCTTCTCAACTTGTAAACCTTGTGTTGCCTGCCACATAAAGATCCCGCAAAATCAATCAACGACCAATTAATGGGGGCTGCCTTTTGCTCTAGCTACTGTGGGACTCCACAAGTAGTACCAGAAGGCCCATTACTTCAAGCTTGCATTTTTCTTGAAGAAGGTATTTAAGGGAATGAGATGAGGAAGAAGAACACAGTTAAATTAGATGTAAAAATAATAACTACAGTGAGGGGTCAGATGAAGGAAGGGCTAAGATTACTATGGGCTGAAGTTGTCATGGAAGGCCTGGAGGGGAAGGCCTTGAAGGAGATTATTTTTCACGCACTCCTTCATTTATCTACACATAACATCTATGTGCCAGGCACCACTTTAGGTGCACTGGCAAACAAAACCAAGTCCTGAATGATGTGACTCCTGATTAAAAAAAAAAAAATTATAAAGGAACGCGCACAGCGAAGGATTTCACAACGCAGAAGGATCTGGCATCAGATTACCTCAGTTCAAAGCCCAGAGCTGCAACCAGGCACTGCTGGCAAGCTCCACTGAAAGCAAGTGTTGTCACCCACCCATTCACCCTGACTCCCCAGTTACAGGCACTTAGAGGGTGAGTATCGAACCACGCAACCCCCGAGGACGCTCGAGAAGCACGCGCCTCCCCAGTTACAGGCACTTAGAAGGTGAGTATCGAGCCACGCAACCCCCGAGGACGCTTGAGAAACACGCGCCGAGAACGGCTGCGTTTGGGAGAGGTGATTCTGTTATCTACTAGCGCACCAAAAGAGGGGTGGAGGGCAGTAGGGGTAGGCCAGTTATCCGTCCGGATGCAGAGCCTTCATCCTCAGGCTGGTCCCCTGTTGGTCCAGGAAAAAGACAGTTGCCAATATCAGCATTCATACCCGGCCCTCCCGCGTTTGGTACCTGCGCCCGGACCCTGGCGGATCCCAGCCAGTGGAGAAGCGGAAGCACGTGGGAGCACGGAACAATTCCGAAAGACAAGGCACAGCTGACTGCCCCTAGTGGATGCCTGGTAGCCAGCTCTAGGAGTTAGCCTCGCCTGGCAGCACGCGTCCTCAGGCGCTAGTAGGCACCACGTGCGTAAACGCATTAACGTCGCCGGCGACGGCGAGCGAGAAGGGACCATCCTCAACTCTGTCGCTGAGCAATGACGCAAGGCTCCAGAGGCGGAGCTGCGGGCTAGACGTCCAGCGCAGTTGCACGTTTTAGTCTCACTGCTCGCCGAAGCTGCGGTGCTAGGTGCTGTTTGCATCTCTTTACTGTGCTCATATCCGAACTAAGGTACCTTAGTACCTTAGTTGTCCGCACCCCCAGGGCCTGTCCACGTAGGTCCAGGGTTTTCAGCGTTAGCCTGGATACGCGAGACACGACGGGGCCAGGGATCTGTGTTCAATTAAACCGATCCCCGTAAGTTGAGGAAACTCGGCTAACAGACCTATTTTATTGGTCTCGCTTGGCCCTCCACCCCCACCGTTCTGATCTTACAGATGGGAATCCTGTAATCTACTCATGACTGCGGCTGCTGTACTTTGCAGGCTCCCTTTAATAAACCTGTGTATGGTCGTCAAATGAAGTTACTCCCCCAGGGATTCCAGTTGAACTCCTCCAGGACATGACTACAAGGGCTACCTATACATAGTTTTGCATTCTTGACTTCAGGGCAGATCGCTGAACTTCAGAAAACATCATGAACTGCTTGATGTTTCCTCCCGGATACCGCAAATGTCTGACCCAAACCCCTTCCCCAGATAGACACTTCCAGTTTTAATGTCATCAGCAGCACCACCCAGTTGGTCCAACATCCATCACCAAATTCTTTTCGAATTCATTCAGCAAAATTTCAATATGCCATACACTATTCTCACAAGGGATAGTGACCAAAATGTTCCTGGCCCTCGCGGTTAATTTTAGTTTAAGTTTTAAATGCTGTTAAGCAAAAGTATCCAGTGAGTAAAGTGACTAAGGGTACTATTTCAGAAGCTAACACCGAAGGCCTCTGAGGGAGTGACACTGGTTAGAGCAAAGACCCAAAATTTAGAATGAGCCCTGAGAATATCTGAGCGAAAAGCTTTCCCATGCCTTAAGATATACATACAAAAGCTCCAAGAGGGGGAAAAAATCCTGGCAAAACAGTCAGTGTGGCCGAAGCAGTGGGCAAGTGAAGTTACAGTAAGGCAGGCCAGATAAAAGTATGGCACGAGGACCACATTCAGAATTTAATTGTAGAATTATGAGAAACCACTGGAGTTTGTGGGGGACAGAGAAATGAGAAAATCTGCTTTGCCCTCTTAAAAGGCTCATTTGGTTATGCAAAAATTAAACCACAGAAAGGCAAAAGTAGAAACAAAGGCAACAACTATAACCTATTTTAGTCACCTGTGCTAGAATAGTAGTTGTGGTCGTGGTTAACAGTATTAGATGACTGGAGATTCAAGTTGGAATCACGTGGACTCACTTAAGGATACAGGATACAAAAGTAAATTGAAGATGGCACCCAAAACATCTGCTTTGAGCAATTGGATAAATGGGGAACTGGTGTTGGGTAATCAAGGAGTTGACTTGGAATATTGAGAAATTCCTATCAAGATGGTGAATATGAGTTCGAGAGGTTTGGGACCTAGAAATATTTAGGACTAAAACGCTGGTGATATTCAACATCATGGGACTGGATGAGATTACCCAGGGAAGATTTTAGCTAGAGATGAAGCTGACATCCAAGTACTGGAGAAATCGGCAAAGGATACTGAGTAGTGTTCAATGAGGGAATCTATACAATCCATTCACCACCACCACCCCATCCCCACCTTAATGTTGCCATCCATTTCTCATGAGCCACTCCAACGAGCCTCACCGTCTCTTGACCCATATATGTTGTTCTCAACACTGCATTAAGTGTTCTTTAAATGGCAATTTTATTAAGTGAACCACCATCCCCACCCCAAACAATACAATTTTTTTTTTTTTTTTTTTGAGATGCAGTCTCGCTTTGCCACCCAGGGTGGAGTGCAGTGGAGCGCAATCTTAGCTCACTGTAACCTTCACCTCGTGGGCTCAAGCGATTCTTCTGTCTCAGCCTCCTGAGTAGCTGGGACTACAAGCACACACCACCACGCCCAGCTAATTTTTGTATTTTTAGTAGAGACGGGGTTTCACCATATTATCCAGGTTGGTCTTCAACTCCTGAACTCATGATCTGCCCACCTCAGCCTCCCAAAGTGCTGCGATTACAGGTGTGAGCCACCGTGCCTGGCCCAACCAACACACAGAATAGTTTGCAACTGTCCTTAAGAGACAAAATTTAACATGGAATGCAACTATTAACACTGCCCATAGTAGCCTTTTCCTGTTTCTCTAACCTGTAACTCTGCTAGTCCTTTCTTTCCACTTGAGCGTGACAACTTTCTCGGTCACTGGTGATGAGATGTTTAGATACTTCTTTTCTCCCCTTTGACTAGTCTACTACTGCTCATCCTTCAAATCCAGCTGTTACCTCTCTCATCATTTTAACTAAGGTATAAACTGTCATGGCTCTATTATCTACCATGAACACATTGTTCCATCATGGCATTTGCTACACTTTGGTGTCACATCAGTGTATCTGATTAGACAGTTCAAGGGAAGTAGAAACCACAGTGATTTTGTCACCACTAAATGCCTAGAGCTTGGCATGATGCTGGGCAAAAGATACCCAAATTTGCTGAATAAAGCCTTAGTTCAGTGGCTTAACAGTGTGTATCCCTATTAAACGTTACTTACAGTTGGTATTTCCAAATAAGCAATAATACACAAATGCATTTGCTACACGATCAGGAACAAACTGCTGATCTTCTACTCCCTATACTCAAAACAGCCATACTGCTGCATGAAACTGAAATGGGCTTCAAAAGAGCTTGTTAAAGTAGGATAGTAGTAGTAGAGGTTGAGAAGTGTATTAGATGAGGCTATCAGATTTCTTTAATAAACCTTTTCCTCTCCTCATACCAGTAGCACTTCTTCACTTAACAGCTTTGCTTGATGGTTTTTAACAACTTAAGCAGACTTCATTCAAGGACAGTAAGAAAAACAGGCTTTCATGTAATTTAATCTAATGTAATTTTGAACATTCACTAGTCTTTTCCAATATTTCTGTAGAATTCAAAATGGAAAAAGGTATGAAGATGAGCTTTAACAATTTACTTTTGTTTTCCTGGGGAGGGGGTTCCTCCCCATTAATTCCATAAAACAGACAAGATCAAGGGCAATACTGATTCTTTGAAATCTAACTTATAATCAGTTAAACTTAGAATGCTTAACAAGAACTCAAGTGGAATGCAGATTCAGGAACTTAAAAGATAAAATGAAGGGTTTGAATTCGGTGCTTACCTGCATTCCATTTATTCTAGTTATGTTACTGAAAATATAATTAACAAACTTCCTAAAACACTTAGGAAGCTGACTGCTCAACTAGTTGTTAAGTGAGCACCTCAGTTAATGAACCTTCTGAGAATAAGCATACATTCTCATGTCTCCTGTAAGTGGAAGTCTCCCACATAAGAGTTGCATATAAAAGGAGACAAAAGAACTGTAGAAGCTAACTGATTAGAAATATTTAAAGGATATTTGTTTTAATATCAAGATACAATGATTGAAATAACTTCTCCATATTATTTGCGAATTATTAGGATCTGGAAATAAAACTGCCCTAATCAAGGTAATCAATGACATTCTACCTTTTTGAGTTTTCTTTTAAAAAAAGTTTCATATCCATATGAGATGACTTATATTGTGCAAATACAAAAGTATTTTATATGTGAGCTTGCTACACCAAGACGCTACAGTGACGTGTGACATCGTTTCCTGGAAACTGTGAAAATACACATTTGACCAAACAAAAGGCCTTCTGCAGCCAGGATAAGCATTCACATATTATACAGAATACTTAGAACCAAGATTCAGATCTTAATAAGACTTGTTGAAAAGTTCTCTGCCCCATAATGAGATACCCCTTTAAAAATATGGTTTGAGAGTAGAGACATAAGATACACATTGAAACTGTGATGGCAAAATAACCAAAAATAGAAAAATAGTTCAAAGAAATGAAACAGTTCTTTGAAAAACATACATAGGAAGTCAAACTATGAACACCTTTACACATTCACAACATCTGCACTAATGCATAGAAGTTCAAAACCTAGAAGGCATTTTCCCCCATCCCTTCTCTGAACTGATAGAGATCACTATGTAAAGAACTTAGTTCAATCCTGATTGTAAATGTCATGAAATTATTTTCTACACAGATAGCAAATTTAGTTTTATATAGGATTGCAAGAATACATCATCTAGGGATTACCCAGTGAACCACAAATGTTTTATCCCTCCCCCTAAGATACAGGTAACATATGGTTGTGGTACATCCCAGGCAGATGTCATTTAAAGCACGCAAGGGGAGGTGCTAGCAAAAGAAATATACTCATTTGCCAAAGTAACAGGTTAACCCTTCCAATATGATGTACCACAACCACACATGAGAAAAGTCAAGAACTTATTTTATTTTATTTTAAAATAAACATTGAAGATACCCCATTTCCCACCACCCTACAAAACTTTTGAATGTGGAATGTTCAACAGCCTATCCATTTTGGTAGGTTACAAAACCAGCAAAACTCCAGTTGTCTAATGATGAATGTTTGAGAATAGTTTTGTTTTTAAATAGCTGAGCACCTACTGGAAAAATTCCTTGGCTAAACGCTGAAAATAAAATTTAATTTTTGCACAGAAAATACCATTAACTTAGTAGCCTTTGCTTAAAGGTGGGATTAATTCTCCATGAAGTCAGAATGAGACAATAAGCAGCATTAAGTTCATAGGCACACAGAACTAGTGCTCAAACTGCTAGCACAAATTCCAACAGAGTACATAAGGCTAAGTTACTACTTAAGTGTCCATTTCCATCAAATTTAGAGACTCTCCCTATGCATCTAAGGGAAGGAATCATCACTTTGTATATAAATGCCTCCAGGAGATAAGGAGAATTCAGTTAAGGTTAAATTAGACAAAAGGTATGTGCAAGTACTAGAGAAATGTTGCTGGAGATAACCATAAAATTTGTGACACTAACGCGGCATGGGGTGAATCACATAAGCTGCTAGCTGTTGAACACCAGTGTTTCAAGATACAACTTTTATAAACATGTTTTATTTCTTTTGTTTATACCATCAGTACTGAAACTACTATCTGTCATTTCCCTGAAACAGGGAAATCAATCTAAAACACATACTGGTGCCTTTCAAAAGATAGCCATTTAAAAGGGTGGTAGCAGCAGGCATTTGATATCTTTTCCTTTTAAAAAAAGCTTTCAAGCTGAAGGAAAAACATGTGACCAAGAGTGTTACGATTATCCACTAGAGATTTTCATCAGTACCTGTACCAATTTAGGTGACAATACAGCAAAATCCAAGGATTAGTGACAGACAATGTACATGTCATAAGGAATGATAAATAGTACCAATCCTTACAAAAGTCATTGTCTCAAAGAAACTTAAGTATTCAAAAAGGTATCTAAATATTTCACATTAAGTACAGAAGCGGCCATCCAGATTACATCCCATATTTGTTGCATATTTTTCAAAAAGTGCCAATCAAAGCCTAATTTTGCGTCTTGGCTTTGTCTTATACAATATCAGCTGTTAAAAGCATTTTACATGTGTTTTCAAACCACAGTTGTTTGGCCAGATGAACAGTGCTGTGTCAAAGCTGGTAGCCAGCCTTAGATGTGTGATTAGGACCCGTGCATAATCTGGTATGCATCTAAACGTTCAGTGCTCCAATTTTACTGGAAAAGCTGTGAAATGCAGTTGTTCTGCCAAACCACACTCCACTCCTTTCATCTTCCTTTCTAGGGAAATATTTTAGTTTGTCAGTTACCACTGAATAACTCGAGGGCTGATTTGTAGATTTTATCCAATGTCAAAAAAGTCAATCTTGCCTTTTTCAAGCCACTTCAAATAACTATGGAGATTATTATCACCCTGTAAAGTATATTGTTTTACTCCTAAGCAAGGGTGAGGAATCTGAGTATTATGTGCAAGGCTCAAGATGACGCTTAGGACAGAACATGCAGAGTAAAAATAGTTTCCTTCCATATCCAGGTAATATAAAGCTGACAATTGTAGTCCTGTCTTTATGGGATGAAAACAGTCCCTTTACAATAAGTTTCCTGAAAGGGAGAACAAATAGATAATAACTCTTCTGGTAACATATTATGGTACACTGGCCAGTGTGTTTTTGGCGATTAAACATAATCCTGTGAATCAGATTAATTCACTTGCTGAGTGTTCATTTGCGGCATCCCTCTGTTGGGTCTTGGGGGCCCTCCACGACCTAGAAGACAAAAATGGCATTTGATTTTTCTTTCAAATATTATTTGTTTTGCCTTCAAGCAGATTTTCATCTGAAGTAAGAAGCATGTGGGCAGCTGTCACCACATTATTAGGCTTAAGAGGTCAATTCTTCAGTGTTCAAGTTTCCCCTGTCCTGGAAGTTGTCATGTGCAAATTTGCTCATGTTCTCTTAGCTAAAAGAAGAGTAGAGCTAATGGAGTATTCCACCAGTACTCATTCATTCATTCATTCAACAAGTATTTATTGAGTGCCTACTATGTGCCAGGCACTGTCATCAGGCGTTGGGAATAGATACAGCAGTGAAGACAGACAAGGTACCTGCTCTCATGGAGCTTACATTCTAGTGTACACTCTAGCTTACATTTCAGTGGTAAGTAACATTATACTATCAAAATTAATAAAAGCACCAGAATGAAAACAGACCTTATTACCTAAACTGTTAAAAAGACTACATAACATTCAAAATTGTATAATGACTTTTAACAGATAAAATAACTTTTTACATGCTGTTAAAACAGATTTTTAGCTATCAGTTAACTCGACTTTCATCAAATATGCTACAAGGTGGGAAAGAAGAACATAACCCACATTCACATGCAAATATCCTTTGATACTTCTAGTCAAGTCAGTAATTCCCAAGTGATCCATTAATTTTTAGAAAAATGTACCTTTTGCCTGGCCAGTTTCTACTAGCATTTAAATCAAAGTACTTTGTAATTCCTCCTTAACACACATTTTACACATGTTACGGCCAATAAATAGAGGAAACCTATTTGATGTTTAACCTTCCTCAAATCAGAGAACCATTTAGAATTTCAGACTACATGAAATGCAAGCTCTAACTGTTAAATAGGCTAACATCCTGTCAAAATGGGAAGTAGTTTTCTAATAGGAAAAGAAAAACAAAAACTCTTCAAACCTTTTTAAGTACATACAGTTCAACAAGTTAGGAATTTGGGAGTTTTGTTTAAAAGTCAGACTTGATATTTATATTACTAATAGAAGTCCAAAAGACATTGCAAATTCCATTAGTTCTATCACTTCTAAATGGTTCTCTAAATGTTAACTATGAACTATGGCTTATCTGGCCATTAAAGGGTGTCTGGCCCTAAAATATAATAGGCATGTTTCAAAAAATTAAGAGGAATAATAAATTTATATAAATGTTCAATCTCATTCCAAAAATGTCTTACAAAAATGTTTCAGTAAGTACTTCCTAAAAACATTTAGCAGGTTTTAGGACCTGAAAAATAATTTTCAGTTGGAAAAACACTTTTTCTGAGGAAGAGAATATGTTCTAGTTTTCAAGACAATTTATATAGTAACAGGGAAAGTCATTCAAAAATTAAAATTTGGGTCCAAGATTAAGTTTTAGAAACAGAGCATTTCATTTAATCCCTAGCAACAAGTCTGGAAAGGATAAATGTATTCCTAACATGCAGACTATGAACAGCTCTTCCAAGGCCAGAACAGAAGCTCCACTTAGGAGCTAGGATCACCACCACAAAATATTACCTCGTGGGGCTCCCCGTGGTCCACTCTGCCCAGAGCCTCGCTTGAAATTCTGCTGATATCCATCCTAAAAGACAAGCTAGTTAGTACTGAAAAGATACTTTTTAAAAAATGCTTACCCATCTATTCTTTCAGTCTAACAATACAGAGAAATCTTCCTCAAATCTTTTAGACACTTCAGTTTATCACAGCTATACCATATTTTGTAATTGTACTTCTACTATTCTCAAGAACATTAAGTGAAATATATTTCTCTGCTCTTGGAAATCACTGTCTTTAACAGATTTTACTGAAGGAGTACTTATATTGAATGCTAAAAAGCTTTTGTTTCAACAGAGTATCTTACACACCATAAAGTTAGCCCCAAATTAGTTACTTAGGTTCATTAAGCAACTACACTAAGCCACTTTCATTGGTTATTTAGCTCAGGCTTATATTAGTACTGGTTTACCTACCCGCTGATAGCCAGAGTAATCCCGGGGAGCACTGAACTGAGACTGTGTATAACCACTGTTTGGAGTGTTAGAGAATGAAGGGCGGTAACCATCATATCCTCCTAAAATTTAGGACAAGAAAAGAAATAATTTTCTTATTCACAAGGACCTTTTACCTTCTTATTAATTGAAAATGGGGAAAAAAGTAAAACATTATAATCCAGGCTAGTTATTCAAATTAATTTCCAATTTCCTATCTTGATCCAATCTGTTTATAAATTTCTGTAAGTACTAACTGTTCCTCAGAAGATAAACTTTTAACCCATCTATGCATGTAAACACACACACACACACCCATACAAACATAATAAACAATCCGCACAAGGGCTGGTAATGTGGAAAACACTTATCCTCTGAGATAGTGGTAGACATTAAATTAACATAACCAAATGAACAAAAATCCCATGATTTGTTATTTAAATAAATTATACCAAATATACAAATAAACAAATTATAACAATTGTACCAAAATATATTTTGTTTAAATTGTACATAAGAGGCTAATGCACACAGACACATCCTTCCCAAAAAACTGTGTGATCTATATTACAAATAAATAACGTGAACTAGTAAAAGGTTATTAGAACTTCCTGTTTTAATTTTTTACCTCTGAATCCATTGGCAGGGCCCCGGTATCCATTCATCAAGCCTCTAGCACCACGGGAACCTCCACGAGACACACCACGGCTATTGTAATAGGGCTGACTACTACGTGGAAATCCAGTGTTCTGCTGAGGAGGCTGCTGGTGGTTACCAGTCACTTGATGGGACTGGTCCGGGGAACCATGGTAAGTGCCCACCACTATAATTTTAAAAAGAAAGAAAAAGTATCACACGTATGTACACAGACAAGTGTGTGTGTGTGTGTATACACATAGCTCATTACTGTTTGTTCTCCCATGAACTTTCTAGTTTAAGAAGTGTCTTATATAGTCTCCTTTAAGTTTAATCCTTAAATTTAAATACACCAATAAAGAAAACTACACATGAATAGTCTCTTACCTTTCTCCTACCCTTAGACTAATCTAATGGGGGTAAAATTCTCCAACCACAATTCCAAACCTTTGAAAGCACAGTGCTTCCACATAAATTATATGAAAGGCTATATTAACGTCTCCTGAAAGGCATCTACCTTTTAGCACGAGACCCACAATGAAAGATTTACACTTATTACAATTACCATTTAGTACCATTTAATTACTTCTTTTCTTTATAAAGCTCCTTAGTGGTAGAAGTTTTCTTATTCTTTTAAATAACCTTTGGTACTTAGCAAAACAACTCTCTCATATTTAAACAGCTATATGGTAGAACATGCCATCAATTACATAGCTTAATCAGAGGAGGCTTTCAGCTTATAGCCCTTAATGCCAAATTCCAATTCAAAGTATTTTAAGTGGCAAGTACGGCCAATTTAGAAATCATGGCACTCAACCCACTTGAAGGTAAGGTTCTAGAAGGTACACACTAACATATATACAAGCTCCATCCACAATGGAGTTCTAGAATCTAGAAACTTTCAAAAATTAAATACTAAGAAACAATGTTATAATTCAAAGAGGAGAAAAAAAGGGTGCTAAATGTATCTTTGGGAGGTGAGGAAGATAACAGAAAAAAGGAAGGCCCACACACTAACAACAAGGGTCAGAAGCTGTTGGCCAACCCAAATTTCCCCTTTTGGGACAGAGAGAGAGAAAAGCAGCTTTATGACTCTTGAAAATCTTTACCCGACCTATTTTACATCCTTAAGAAACTCCAAATACATTAATAGTTGTTAGAATCCTATTTTGCAATGAAAACACTAGGGAATACCTAGAAGGAAAAGAGAGTCATGGCTCCTCTTTAACTATTTAATAAACCAACGAAATCATTCAGTGTCATCTTTTTATATAGACTGCCTTATATTATATCTCATAATTTAAAATAAGTGAATGACAAGAACACATAACATTTTCCATCTAAAAAGGTTCACTTGTATGCATTAGAATCACTTTTTATCAATAACAACTTTTATTAATTTTGATCAAATCTCACTGTAAGAAATTGATAGCAAGGCTGGATGCAGTAGCTCACACCTGTAATCCCAGCACTTTGGGAGGCCGAGGCAAGCCGATTGCTTGACCTAAAGAGTTTGAGGAGACCAGCTGGGCAACAAAGTGAGACTGCATCTCAACAACAAAAGTACAAAAAATAGCAAGGCATGGTGGTGCATGACTGTGGTCCCAGCTACTTGGGAGGGTGAGGTGAGAGGATGGCTTGAACCTGGGAGGCAGAGGTTGCAGTGAGCTGAGATGGCACCAGCGCACTCCAGCCTGGGTGACAGAGCCAGACACTGTCTCAAAAAAGGAAAGGAAAAGGAAAGAAAGGAAGGAACTTGCAGTAGAACAACTTAAGAGTGATCTTTATTTTATTTAATTTTTACTTTTGAGACAAGGTCTAGCTCTCTCACCCAGTGTTGTTGAAGCTGGAGTGCAGTCACGTGATCATGGCTCACTGTAACCTTGAACTCCTAGGCTCAAAGTGATCCTCCAGCCTCAGCCTCCTGAGTGGCTACGACTACAGGCATTTGCCACCTCGCCCTGCTAATTTTTGTATTTATTTTATAGAGGTAGGGCTCTATGTTGCCCAGGCTGGACTCAAACTCCTGGTAGCAAGCAGGCCTTCCAAAAAGCTGGGATTACAGGCATGAGCCACCAAACCCAGCCTTCATTTTATCTTAAAATACCCAAATTCCTAAATTTTGGTAAAGTATAAACTTATAGGCCATTTTAAAAAGCCAAAGATTCTTTTATCATGTTGTTCCTGATTAGACACGAACTCAAATTAGAACAAAATATCCAGAATGATGGGACATACTGAAATGCTTTGTTCAACAACTATCAGGCCAAGCATAGTAGTTCACACCTGTTGTAATCCCAGAACTTTGGAAGGCCGAGGCGGGTAGATCACCTGAGGCCAGGAGTTCGAGACCAGTCTGTTCAATGTGGCAAAACCCTGTCTCTACTAATAACATAAAAATATAGCTAGGCATGGTAGTGTACACCTGTAATCCCAGCTACTTGGGAGACTGAGGCAGGAGAATCACTTGAACCTGGGAGGCAGAGGTTGCAGTGTGGTGAGATCGCGCCATTGCACTCCCGCCTGAGCACTAAGAGTGAAACTCAATCTCAAAAAAAAAAAAACAAACAAAGAAAGGCCAGGCATGGTGGCTCATGCCTGTCAGCCCTTTGGGAGGCCGAGGTGAGTGGATCATCTAAGGTCAGGAGTTTGAGACCAACCTGACCAACGTGGAGAAACCCTGTTTCTACTAAAAATACAAAATTAGCTAGGCGTAGTGGTGCATGCCTGTAATCCCAGCTACTCAAGAGACTGAGGCAAGAGAATTGCTTGAACCTGGGAGGCGGAAGCTGCGATGAGCCAAGATCGTGCCATTGTACTACGGCCTGGGAAGCAAGAGCAAAACTCTTCTCAAAAAAAATCAGAGTGCCTACAACATGCCAGATACTGTCCTAGTCACAAGGGATACCTTACCAACACATAGTTCACCTTACCAACACATAGATCTTGCCTAAATTGAAGCTTTATTCTAATGGAAGATAATAAATGAATAAAGTATACATACAAGTAAAAACAAAATAGGATAAATGAGGCACCAAATAAGTGAGCTATATTTGAAAAAGTGATGAAGAGAGGCAATATTTAAGCACAAACTTGAAAGAAGTCAAGAAGCAAGGAATACAATACAGGAGACATAAATTTAAAAGATCTATTATATGACATGATGGCTCTTGTTAATAACAATGTATTATAGTATTCTTGAAAGTAGAGAGTAGATTTTTAAGAGCTCACACCACATTAAAAAAAAGGCAAGTATGTAACAATACAAATGTCAATTAGGCTGACTTAGCCATTCCACAATGTATACATATTATTTCATCACGAACTCCTGGTCTGAAGCAATCCTCCCACCCCAACCTCAAATGTAGCTGGGATTACAGGTACGAGCGGTTAAGCCTGGCCACAATGTACACACATTTCAACACAGCATGCTGTATGCCATTAAAAATATATATATATATTTATAGTTTCTATTTCTCCATTAAAAATAAATGATTAAAAAAAAAAAAAAAGAAAAAACAGAAAAAGCAATCCATATACTTATCAGTGGGGTAAAGTTTTTGCCAAGAAGGAAAGTATCAAGGCCCTGAGAATAAAGAGAACTTGCTGCATACCTGACTGGTGTGAGTATAAGGAAGAAAATGCATATAGAACAAGATAAAGGCAGGGGCCAGATCATAGAGGATTTTGTAAACCAAAGTAAGAACTTTGGATTTCTTCTCTAAATGCAATGGGAAGCCACTAGAAGATTTGCAAATAGGAGAGACATCTGACTTTGTATTTTAAAATGATCACTCTAGGCTGGCTGCAGTGGTTCACACCTGTAATCCCAGCACTTTGGGAGGCTGAGGCAGGTGAATCACCTGAGGTCAGGAGTTCGAGACCACCATGGCCAATGTGGTGAAACCCCGTCTCTACTAAAATTACAAAAATTAGTTGGGCATGGTGGCGAGTGCCTGTAATCCCAGCTGCTCGGGAGGCTGAGATAGGAGAACCCTTGATTCGCCTGAGACAGGAGAATTGCTTGAACCCAGGAGGTGGAGGTTGCAGTGAAATGAGACTGTGCCCTTGCACTCCAACCTGGGCACAAGAGGGAAACTGTCTCAAAAAAAAAAAAAAAAAAATCACTCTGGCTACTGTGTTAAGAACAGACTGGGCTAGAGTCAAGTTAGGAGACAACTGCAATATTCCAGACAGGAGGTAATGGCTACCTAAAATTATAGTAGTAGTATGAACGTGTTTTAAAAAGCAAGGTATATGAGCTGATTTTATGTTTTTATTGAAAATATCTATAAATATCAAAGTTATTTATGATTAATGTATATTTTGAAATGGTAACAAGGTTATCTAGCTCAAGTGCCTCACAATTAGCAAAGTCAAGCAGGATGCAAGGGCAAGACAGTTTCAAATCAATGGGTACAAGGGCAAAAGTAACCAAGTCAAATGACTGATTACTTTTAATTTCACCACACCATCTGAAAAAAAAAACCACAAAAAAAATATCAGCACAATGTCCAAAGGTTCCAATATACCTTCTCCACAACCAACTTATGAGTATATGGGAGTGAAGTAGTTTTAAAACAACTGGCAGGCCAGGTATGGTGGCTCACACCTGTAATCCCAGCGCTATGGGAGGCTGAGACAGGCAGAACAACCAGACCAGGAGTTTGAGATTAGCCCTGGACAATATGGTGAAACACAAAAAAATGAATTAGCCAGGCGTGATGGCACATGCCTGCAGGTCCAGCTACTTGGGAGACTGAGGTAGGATGATCCCTTGAACCCAGAGGCAGAGGTTACAGTGAGCCGTGATCACGCCACTAGTTTTTATCATTGAGAAGCTGAGCATAGTATAACTGACAATTTCTATAATTTCTATCAGAGCATGGAAGATTCAAGCTTCATACTAGTGATGCCGAATACTACAGGATACGTAAGAATTTACTACTGAAAAATCTATAATGCTGATCCAAGTTTAGCAATAAATTGAATAATTAGAAAATTTTACAACTTTTTAAAATCAGGCTGACTAAAGTATGAACTCCTCTGATTTCAGCAGAAATTGCTAGTTTGTTGTGGGAGTCCAATTAAATTCCAAATAATTAAAGAACCAAAGAACTCAAGAAGACATTAAAAGACCTAAGAAGACAAAGAATCTGGCTGGGCATGGTGGCTCATGCCTATAATCCCAGCGTGTTGGAAGGTAGAGGTGGGAGGACTGCTTGAGGCCTTGAGTTTGAGAAAAGGCTGTAGTCCCAGCTACTTGTGGGGATGAGACGGGAAGATCACTTGAGCCCTGGAGTTAAGAGGTTACAGTACAGGATTATACCACTGCACTCCAGCCTGGGAGACAGACAGAGACCCCATTTCTTAAAAATAAAAAAAATCTAAAGAATCTCTATCGGGCTAGATGACAAGGTAGTTCATGCCCATAATCCCACCACTCTGGGAGACAGAGGCAGTAAGTTCGCTTGAGGCCAGGAGTTGGAGACCAGCCTGGCAACACAGTGAGCTCCTGGAGACCCTGTCTCTACAAAAAAAAAAACACAAAAATTAAGTCAGGGAGGTGGTGAGCACCTGTAGTCCCAACTACTTAGGAGGCTGAGGGAGGAGGATCATGGAGTCCGGGACTCTGAGGCTGCAGTGAGTTATGCTGGCATCACTGCATTCCAGCCTGGGCAACAAAGTAAGAACCTGTCTCAACTAAATAAAGTGTCTCTACCTACATTACTATTGTGACAGGTATGATAACTAGCCAAATTATGACCTTATTTGACAAAATAGATTAATGTTTCAACCCAGTCCACGAAATGCAGCCACCATGAGTTTTTTCTTAACTTTGTCTAACTGACTTAAATGCCAAATATCATGTTAGAAGCCTTCAATCAATTAACAATTAAAAGTATAGTTTATCACCAGATGCAATGGCTCACGCCTTTAATTCCAGCACTTCAGAAGGCTGAGGTGGGCAGACCACATGACCTCAGGAGTTCCAAGACAAGCCTGGGCAACATGGTGAAACCCCAACTCTACCAAAAATACAAAAAATTTGCTGGGCGTGGTGGCACATGCATGTATTCCCAAGCTATTCAGGAGGCTGAGGTAGGGAGGATTGCTTGTGCCCAGGAGGCAGAGGTTGCAGTGAGCCGGTATCACAGCACTGCACTCCAGCCTGGGTGACAGAGTGAGACCCCATCTCAAGAAAAAAAGTGTAGTTTATGGTAATTCAAGCAACAAATTTAATTCCATATAAATTACACAATGCAGCAGAGATATTATGTAAGTTCAGTGACAAAAGGAAATGGGTATAAAGCCTCCCAAAATTGCATATAATTCACATATACAAGTACAGACTCAATTTAACTCATGATCTGCAATGAAAAATTCCTGTGGTCTACTACTAAAACAGAAACTCTAACACCACCACTCTGAAGTCTACACTGTCCTAACACTGTCAATAACTGTGCTGGAAAGCAAGGAGCCAACGAGGTGACACTGGATTTCGTACCTGTTTGAAGCTGTTCTTGCTGAAGCTCTGTTTGTTCTACTTGGTGAGGCTGACTAGAAAAGCTCTGGTTATAACTGGCCTGGTACTGATTTTGCTGTTTTAAAGTTTCTGGTTCATTAACAGGAGGAACTGGGGCATTCATATTGAACACCTGTTAGTAAATAAAGTAAATGATTAGTTCATCCTTTTATTCTCTGCTTTTAACATGGCCAAACTCAATGGTGGTTTTATCTCAGACATAAATAGACATCACAGAAGTCTCAAACACAAAAACATCACACACACAAAAAAACCCTTCAAGTGCTTCAATGTGGAAAAAGACATATATACCATATAGCACTTAAAGGGGAGTATAATAACATGCTGTGAAATGGAAGTAGAGAATTTAAAAAAAAAAAAAAAGGACATAAAATCAGCAGCCTTGGAAATGCTTTTACATAGATGAGAAATCTTTAAAATATAAACTCTGGCCGGGCGCAGTGGCTCACACCAGGAATCCTGCCACTTTGGGAGGCTGAGGTAGGCAGATCATCTTGCCTTTTGCTGAGGCCAAAATTTCAAGACTGGCCTGGCCAACATGGTGAAACCCTGTCTCTACTTAAAATACAATTGCAGTGACCCGAGATCATGCCATTACACTCCAGGCCTGAGCGACAGAGCAAGACTCTGTCTCAATCAATCAATAAGACAAACTCCCAATGCAGTATCACTTACAGAAACTTATTCTGTGAACTTTAATTAGGTTAAATGCTTTTTCATTTTAATCGAAGGTTAAATATTTTAGTATTTAATCGTATGAACTTTCCACTGAGCACTGATTTACCTGTGCCCCACAGATTATTGTATTATTATTTTCTAGAAATTCTCTAAAGGTGCTTGCTGAAGAATCAGGATAAAGCATAACATCTGAAATTTACTTCAAAATACTTCAGTAAAATAAAAGATTAAGCAAATAAGGCAACTATTAAATCTAGGTAACAATTTTGTGGATGTTATATTAGTCTATTTCTCTCAATGTTTAAAATTCTGTTAATCAAATCAAAAGGGTAAAACTACAAAATAAGATGATGCGATTCATCACTTATAAGGCTAAAATTTATCTCTAGAATATCAGTTAATATCAGTTACTCTCTGGAATAATCAGTTTATGTTCAATTAAATATACCCTACAATTATGAAAGACGCAGACTCAAGCAGAACTAAATGAAGACCTTTGTTGAAATTCCATCAATGTGCAAAATGAAATGAGCTAAGAGAATAAAATTTTTTTAAAAAAGGAGGTTGAGTGCTGTGGCTCACACCTATAATTCAAGTACTTTGGGAGGCCAAGGTGGGCAATCACCTGGTCAGTTCAAGACTAGCCTGGCCAACATGGCAAAACCCCGTCTCTACTAAAAATAGAAAAATTAGCCAGGCATGGTAGCATATGCTTGTAGTCCCAGCTACTCCGGAGGCTGAGACAGGAGAATGGCTTGAACCCAGGAGGTGGAGGTTGCAGTGAGCTGAGATCGAGCCACTGCGCTTCAGCCTGGCGACAGAGGAAGACTCCATCTCAAAAAAAATAATAATAATAATAAAAAAAGAAAATCTAGCATGATTTACATTATACACTAGGCACTTAATAGTAGTTAATTTGCTTACCGTTTGCATGGATTGGAATGGAGCTGCATTTACATTGATTCCACTGCTATGTAAAGGTTTGCTTGTCCCAGCCTGAAATACTTGAGGCTGAGAAGCAGCAGGAAGGGATGATGATGCTGTAGTCTGGTCTGTATTTAAAGAGATTGTTGCCTAAACACAAAGTGAATAGATGTACTTTAGTGGTAAACTAAACTTAACCAAACATAAAGTGAATAGATGTACTAAAGTGGTAAATTAATCTCAAACTTATGTATATTAACAAACTCAAGTATTTCATGAAAGCAAAGTAGGTCCAACAAGAAGAATCACTATATTAATGGTAATGTACCTCTGTCCAATTCATGAGTAAGTACCTCATCAAATGTATGCAGCCTGGTAACAGAACTTGCCTGAATCTGATCAATTGGTTCCTTCTGTGGTCGTTGCTCTGTGGCATGAGAAGGCTGGTACAAGGGTTGAGATCCTGTATACCCCTCACTTGTGGATGACACCAAAGGAACCTAGACGTAAGTAAAGAAATCAAACCTTCTTTCTGCTTACAAAATTGACTGTTATAAAAAGAAGCTATCTCTAAGACACATAGCGCTAAGAAATAGATACAACTGCTAAAGAAGGCAGAAATACTACCATCTCTCTTTAAATTTGTGTAATATAAAATGTAAAAATTGCAAAAAACATATTTTTTGAAGCTCAACATTAAATAAACCCAAGTCTAATTATAAAAGCCCTCCGTAAGTACTTCTAAGATGGCAAAATCACTAAATTTTAGAATTATGTCTAAACCATGTCTTCTGGAAATCTCCGTACTAAATTAAAAAAGCTTTTCATTATAATAAATCATTTAAAATGCAA
This sequence comes from Callithrix jacchus, assembly GCF_049354715.1. Lineage (NCBI taxonomy): Eukaryota > Metazoa > Chordata > Mammalia > Primates > Cebidae > Callithrix > Callithrix jacchus. The sequence goes on along the minus strand of NC_133511.1, from coordinate 99,462,418 downwards.
GATGTAAGAAAAATTTAAAAAGTCATCAAAAGAAAAATAAACCTAAATATGGAAATAAAGGCTGACAGCTATCTACTACAATGAATTTGTTGAATTCCAACAGAACACTTGAACACTGATGAAATTCATACCTTTCTTTCATAAGCTAAGAAAGTAACCAAGGAACTAATTAAAACAAAAGTGAAAAAATATTTTTAAATTGTATTTTAAAAATAGGGATGATGTCTCGCTACATTGCCCAGGCTGGTCTTGAATTCTTGACCTCAAGTGATCCTTCCATCTCAGCATCCTAAAGTACTAGGATTATAGGCATGAGTTAACTCACCTAGCCCTGAAAAAATAGCTACTCTTACCTGTGTGGCTTCTGGTTGTACAGGAACTTGATTAGGCTGAGCAAGTCTAGATTCAGAATGAACTGCAAAGATGACCAAAAAATTTTTGTCATACAAAATTAAATTTTTAGAGAAGCGTCTAAATACCTTTTATTGCACTATTAAAGGCAGTGTTTTTTTTTTTGTTGGGAGACAGGGTCTCGCTCTGTCACCAAGGCTGGAGTGCAGTGGCATGATCTTGGCTCACTGCAACCTCTGCCTCCCAGGCTCAAGTGATCCTGCCAACTCAGCCTTCCAAGTAGATGGGACTACAGGTGTGTGTGCCACCACACTCAAATAATTTTCATATTTTTAATAGAGACAGGGTTTCGCCATGTTGCCCAGGTTGGTCTCAAACTCCCTAGATTCAAGCAATCTGCCCATCTCAGTCTCCCAAAGTGCTGGGATTACAGGGATGAACCACCATGCCTGGCAATTAAAGGTAAATTTCTATAGTCAAACCACAAATACTTTTTAGCAATCATGAAATTGGGAAATGCAGATATAATTTTAGCTTTCAAGTGAGCATCTCTTTTACTAGCAGTGATTATTATTTAACAGTTTACTTTTACAATTGCTCTCTTTTTTCTAAAAGTGTTCATAAGAACGCACTAACAAATAATCAGTACCATGAGAAAAACATTTAAAGCTGTAATCATAAAGTAGCATTATTCATACTCCAGACCTCAGATATATAGTATTCCATTTTCATCTTTTCTTTCTTCGGAAGCAGGGTCTCACTGTGTTGCCCAGGCTGGAGTGCAGTGGTGCCATCATAGCTAACTGCAGCCTTAAACTCTGGGCTCAAATAATCCTGCCACCTTGGCCTACTCAGTAGCTAGGACTACAGGTGCAGGCCACCCTGCCAAGCTAACTTTTATATTTTGCTAATTTTTACAGTTTTTGCAGAGGCGAGGTCTCACTATGTTGCCCACAGTGGTATCAAAACTCCTGGGCTCAAGTAATCTTTAACCCTCAGCTTCCCAAAGCACTGAGATTACAGGCATGAGCTACCTGGCTCAACATATCTTAACATTACCAATTTTCAATTCATTTCAAATGTTTCTATAGAAAAAGGAAATTTAAGATACATTCTTTTTGAGCACCTATATTCAACTCAGCATGCATCTTCTTAACAATTCCCATCACTCTCTCACCTCCCTTCCCAACAATGATTAAACAGATAATCAAAATTACAGAATCTTTGGTTAGTCATTTAGAAAGCACTCATTTCACTGGACAGTCTAAAGGACTTAGCATTATGTAAATATCTAAATAGCCTTACAGGTCACATCAGTGCTATGTGTACTGATTTTCATACAATTTACCAGCTGAAAAAACGACATAATCTCTTCCTTTAGGAGAACTCAGAAAATGAACACTAAAAACCATGAGGGCTTTCTTACAGGCTTCACCTTTGAGTTGTTTCCTAACTCTAAGTAGAAATGTGAGATATGAGCTCCCTTTACTTCAGAAAAATCCTAAGTACCTTACACCAAATAATTGTCATTAAACACACTTTTACTTAGCAACTTCTTTTATGATATTTAAGATCATGCAACATTAAATAGGTTATTTTATTTAGTTCCACTTTTGTACCACTAACATTGATGTGTTCTGGGAAAAAAAAAACAAGATGACTCACAATCACTAATAGACCTGGAGAGAAGGTCCACTTAACCCAATGGAAGACAACAATTTTATTTAGTGCTACTACTTCACATAATGGTTAAGTCCAAAAAGAGGCTGAAACTGTCTCATAGTTTTCTCTCATCCCTTTGCCTCTTACATATTCCCTTACCCACTTCACTGCTGTGTATTATTTTTTAAGGTAATAAAATCTAGAAATTCTCCCAGAATTCTATAAGCATTCAAGACAGACACCTCTATTATTTTTACTCCTAGATTAATTTTGAAATTTTAAAAGCCGAGCAAAATTTCACTTGTTAAAAGTTACAAAAACAGGCAAAACTGGTCTATTACGGTCAGAAGTACGGAAGTGGTTACTATCATCGTGGCGAGGATAACTAGTGATTGGGTTTCTGAGGTACTGGTAATGTTTCATTTCTTAATCTAGGTGCAGGTGTTTTCAGTTTATGAAAAATCATTAAACTTCCGTGTATTTTTCTATGTCTACATGCCAATAAGAAGTTTAAAAATAAACAATTACAAGACTACATTTTAAATTCAAATTATAGGAAGAATAACATTCTTTTTATCAAATTAAAAGATCTAAGGGTCAAAATTAAACAGTCATTAAAATAAAATTAATTTTCACAAACTTTATAAAACCTGAAAGTACTGGCCTTATACTTCTCTCTCACATAAAAAATGTACCACTACTAACCTGGAGGGCAAACCAGCTGGGGCATGTCCATGTTTTGTGCTGGATTCATAGGCTGTGCAGATACAATGGCAGGATCAAGTGTCTGGTTTTCAAAATCCAGCATTGAATCCTACAGGTTAAGTTAGGATAGAATAGAATAAAGTCAAATAATATAAACACTTAAACTTTCTGATACAGTGTTTGACTAAAATGAACATACCTGTATGAAATTATAGGGACCCTGCATCTGTGCCATAAGGTCTTGTACTCGCTGTCTTCTCACAAGGGGATCTGCTTGAGCCACTGGAGTCAAAGAGTGGGGCTCTGGTACTGAAGGGGATGCAGCCTGAGGTTGCTGCTGGAGTGAATTTACCACCTAAGTTAGGAAAAAAGGTTAAGAAGGAATAGGAGCACAAAAAAGCTCCACTCATTACCATCATGATGGGTCCCCAAACTATATATACTATCCATACTATAAACAGAACAGGATTTAATGTAGTTACCCAAATGGACTACATTTATGCCAAATTTAACATTCTGAAAAATGTCATCACTTCTACAGGTTTACTATAGAAAACCTAGCAATTTTAAGAAAAATACATCATTTTAAGATGTAAATAACACAAGGGTAATCTTCCTTCGAAAGTAGCTTATAAAATCTTCATCATTTCAGTTGCACAGGATCACTATGTAGCATTTCAGATTTATTTATCTATTTTTTAATTGTTTTTCATTTTGAGGCAGTCTCGCTCAGTCACCCAGGCTGAAGCACAGTGGCAGGGTCTTGGCTCACTGCAACCTCAGCCTCCCAGATTCAAGCAGTTCTCCTGCCTCAGCCTCCTGAGTCGCTAGGATTACAGGCACCTGCCACCATGTCCGGCTAATTTTTGTATTTTTAGTAGAGACAGGGTTTCACCATGTTGGCCAGGCTGGTCTTGAACTCCTGACCTCATGATCCACCCGCTTCAGCCTCCCAAAGCACTGGGAATGCAGGCATAAGCCATCTCGCTCAGCCTCAGATTTTATAAGCTACTTTTGAAGGAAGATTACCCGTGTGTATTTACATCTTAAAACGATGTATTTTTCTTAAAATTGCTAGGTTTTCTATAGTAACTGAATTTACATATCTATGTCAAATCTATCTGCCTCAAAACTTGGTATATAGCACTCAAGAAATGTTAGCTATTATTAGCATCATTCCATCTTCTCAGCCAACACCACAAGATCAAGCTTTACTACCTCATCTAAACTTTTACATAAGCCAAAGTTCCATCTAGTAGTCTTTTCCCAGCTCTAATAATTTCCTCTGGTTATTGTTTTTATTCCCTGCTCTGCAAGGAAATCCTCACTAACTTTTATTACATCAAATTTATATTATCCTGTCTGGATTTAAAACTGGACAACTCATAATGGTTGAAACTAGGCAAAGTCAATTATTTCCTTTATAAACAACACAGATAAAAATTGCTACCAAACCAAAACCAACAACTGTGTAGTACCAACTTCAAGATGCTCCAAAAATTTGTGTAATCTCACGTGGATCACCTTTAGAAAGGCCTACCTATCAGATACCAAGAACAAACCACGATGGCACAATGGTAAGTAGTATGCTCTTCTCAAAATGCAAAAAATACAAAACCACAAAACACAATATATGTTGCTTCCCAACTTTTTCCTACTATGCCAATGATAATCTTTCATTATAATGTTCAACAAAACAAATACACTAATAGCTTATTTTTACTTCCACATCCATGTTAATTCATCTCGGTTACCTGGCTCCCCTAAAACCATATATCCCATCTACTCAGTCAAGGCTCAATGGGTTTGTACACCTCAGATATACAGCTGACCCTTGAACAACATAGGTTTGAACTGCACAGGTTCACTTATCCACGTATTTTTTTTCAACCAGTACTCCTGGGATATGAAACACCTGTGTATATGTGGGTCCCGCATATACATGGCACAACTTGAGTATGAGCAGATTTCGGTGTATGTGTGGGTGTCCTAGAACCAATGCCCCTTGTATACCAAGGAACAACTGTAAATCACCATTCTACTAATCTTTTTGATTGATTTCTCTTCTAACCCTCCTGTAACACTTCTGAACTGCACTTTTTAATTCAGTAAATATACACTATTTTGTTGGGACTCTGTAGGGCAGTATTTTCATCCAAAGTACCTTTCTGGGGTAAGTACCTAATTCTTTATGTATCAACGGGAGATTCTGGTGCTCCAATACAGGGATGAAGCTGCTGGCACAATTATAGCATGCTTGGGCCGGGTACAGTGGTTCATGACTGCAATCCCAGCACTTTGGGAGGCTAAAGCGGGCAGATCACTTGAAGTCAGGAGTCCAAGACCAGCCTGGCCAATACGGTGAAACCCCATCCCTACTGGGTAACAGTAAGACTCATTCAAAAATAAAAACAAACAAAAAAATCTTTGGAATCTCTTTGGAGAATGGGTTTTTTGTTGTTGTTGTTTTTATTTATTTTGAGACAGAGTCTCGCTCTGTCAGCCAGGCTGGAATACAGTGACATGATCTCAGCTTGCTACAACCTCTACCTCCCCAGTTCAAGCAATTCCCGAACCTCCGCCTCACAAATAGCTGGGATTACAGGCATGCACCACCACACCCAGGTTTTTGTTAAATCGCTTTTAAAGTAGAGACAGGGTTTCACCATGTCAGCCAGGCTGGCCTTGAACTCCAGGCCTCATATAATCCACCCACCTCAGCCCCACAAAGTGCTAGGATTACAGGCATGAGCCACCATGTCCAGCCAGGAGAATGGTCTTAATAGAATAACATACTAAAAACGAAAACATACTGCCCTTAGCTTAAAACTGTTTTCCTGAACTTTGGAGGTGTCAAGACAGACATCTAAAAGAGGATCAAAAGGTAGGCCAGGACCAATTGGTAAGGCTTACAGGTTAATAAGGCATCACTGAGAACCTCAAGTACAAGTAACTTAAAGCTAACTTTTCCAATGATTAAGTTCTGACAATCAATAGGATGATTCAGAGGCAGTCACAGAGGAATAATATGAAGGGAATCACTGAACTAGACATGAGGACCCGAAAAAAAGCATCATCTCAGTTGAGAGACAGCATTAGAAAACACTAGAAGAAGTCTACATACAGCCTAGTGACCAAACAGAATTAGGGTAAGCGAGGAGTGCAAGATGATACCCCAACACACAGCTATCAGCGTGGGAGCCCAGATTTTTACAGAGCAACCTAATTTCAGAAAGAGACAAATTATGGTAACAGATAAATTAATCCACAGGTAACTTTGTATAAAATAAATTTTTTAAAACTGGTTCAGCAAAGCAGTGATCCTATTAAACATCTACAGGGATAAACATTCATCTTTTTTGAAGTAACAGTCTAACGTAATGAGTTTGTTACTGTAATAAATGTACTAATGATGCAAAAATCAGTCTTAATTTGTTCTCAGTAAAGATAAAAATTACTAACTGAAGACAAAGACAACAACCTTGCAATACAGAGATCTCTTACCTCAACTGTTTCAACTGTCCACTCATCTACCTGCTCCTTTTCACCACTGGTGAACTGTGTTTCTGCCATGAACTGTCTATTTACATACTGCAAAGCAAAGCAAATATTTGAGAAATCTGTTTGAAAGGCAGCAAAGTAAAGGCAGCCATTAAATTAAAATCATACCTCTGTTGATTCAACTTCATTTTGCTCAGTGTACTCTTCTGCTGGCTCAGGTTCTAAGAGGTAATAAAAAATGATGCAAAACAAAAGATTTATAGGTAAGCAATACTACTCTGTGTAATACTGGTAGATACATGTCATTATACATTTGTCCAAACCTATAGAATTACAACACTAAGCGTAAACCCAGATGTAAAATATGGACTTCAGGTGATAATGATGTGTCATTGTAGGTTTATCAACTGTTAACAAATGTACCACTCTGGTGGGTGATGCTGTGCATCTGTGAGGGTAGAAAGTAAATGGCAAATCTCTATACCTTCCATTCAGTTTTGTTGTGAACCTAGAACTGCTCTAAAAAGTAAAGTCAGCTGGGCACAGTATCTCACACCTGTAATCCAAACACTTTGGGAGGCTGAGGAGGGCGGATCACTTGAGATCAGGAGTTCAAGACCATCCTGGCAAAACCCGGTCTCTATTAAAAATACAAAAAATTAGGCCAGGCATGGTGGCTCATGCCCGTAATCCCAACACTTTGGGAGGCCAAGGCAGGCAGATCATTTGAGATCAGGAGATGGAGACCAGACTGATCAACATGGCAAAATTCCATCTCTACTAAAAATACAAAAATTAGCCAGGCGTAGTGGTGCATGCCTGAAATCCCAGCTATTCTGGAGGCTGAGGCAGGAGAACTACTTGAACCTGGGAGATGGAGGATGCAGTGAGCCAGAGATCATTGCACTCCAGCCTGGGCAACAGAATAAAACTCCGTCTCAAAAAAAAAAATCTGAAAAATAAGCCGGGCGTGGTGATAGATGCCTAAAATCCCAGCTACTTGGGAGGCTGAGGCAAGAGAATCGCTTGAACCCGGAGACAGGTTACAGTGAGCCAAGATCAGGCCATTGCACTCCAGCCTGAGAAACGAAAGCAAAACTCCATCTCAAAAAAATAAAAATAAAAACAAAGTTTATTTTTAGAAATGATGCCATAAAGTATAAGAAATTATTTTTAAAGTTAAGAATTCAACTAGGCCGGGCGTCATGGCTCACGCCTGTAATCACAGCACTTTGGAAGGCCGAGGCAGGGGGATCACCTAAGGTCAGGAGTCTGAGACCAGCCTAACCAACATGGTGAAACTCTATCTCCTTTAAAAAATACAAAAATTAGCCAGACGTGGTGGTGTGCGCCTGTAATCCCAGCTACACAGGAGGCTGAGGCACGAGAATCAACTGAACCAGGGAGGCAGACGTTGTGGCAAGCTGAGAGATCACACCACTATACTACAGCCTGGGCAACAGAGAGTCAGTCCCCTATCCCCACCCCTACCCCAGAAAATAAAAATAAAATAAAAAGAATTCAACTTAAGGCTGGGCATAGTGACTTATGCCTGTCATCTCAGGACTTCAGGAGGCACATCACTTGAGGTCAGGAGTTCAAGACAAGCCTGGCCTATACGGTGAAACCCCAACTCTACTAAAGATACAAAAAAAATCAGCTGGGTGTGCTGGCATGCACCTGTGATCCCAGCTACTAGAGAGGCCAACGCAGTTGAATCACTTGACCCTGGGAGGTGGAAATTGCAGTGAGTCAAGATCATGCCACTGCACTCCAGCCTTAGCAACAGAGCTAGACTCTGCCCCCAATGCCCTGGAAAAAAAAAAAATTAACTTAAATTCCAAATAAGTAGGCTGGCACAGTGACTCATGCCTGTAATCTCAGCACTTTGGGAGGCTGAGGCGGGTAGATCACCTGTGGTCAGCAGTTTGAGACTAGCCTGACCAACATGGTGAAACCCTGTGTCTACTAAAAATACAAAATTAGCTGGGGGTGGTGGCACATGCCTGTAATCTCAGCTACTTGGGAGGCTGAGGCAGGACAATCGCTTGAACCCAGGAGGCAAAGGTTACAGTGAGCGAAGATAGCACCCTTGCACTCCAGCCTGGGCAACAAGTCTCAAAAAAAAAAAAAAAATTGCAAATAAGTAAATAGTTCACCATCACATAATCTAAACTTACTTACAAAGTTAATTAACAGTATTTGTGTATATATATATATGTGTGTGTGTATCTCTTATATTTAGAAAGTTTTCTTTACCATTTATTCCAGAATTATGTTAAGTTCAAGATAGCTATTTCAGATAATGTATAATGCAAATAAAGAGCTACTATATTAAAATCGCTCTCTATTCTCATAAGTAATAGGATAAAGTAGCATACAGATTAAAAATCTTACTTAGTAAAGTGTAAGAGGAGGGAAAAAGATTGTCTTATGTTTATCTCCAACTATTAATTCCACCAATGTGCAACCTTCCCTTCTAGTTTCCACCTTCTAGTTACCACTTACTAAGTGCTTACTTACCATGTGCCAGGCACTGTATACACACTTGACATATTTTCTAAATGGGGAACCTGAGGTATAAGAGTTTTACTAACTTGCCCAAAGTTACAGAGCTAGTAAGTATTGAAGCCAAAATTTAAATCCAGGCACTCTGATTCTAAAACCCATGCTTTCATAACCATTACAAAATTTATGCTCCAATGTTTCCTTGTATTTGGAATTTTACTCATCAACTTAAGAGTTATCACAAAAATATTCAGTTAAGTTTCTAGCTATATAATTAATTTTACAATTAACTGGAAAAGACTCCTTGTCTTGGAGGAATTTATAGTTCAAGATCATGGAGTTATAATGTCCCCATGATTAAAACAAAACAAAATAAACTCATACTATTAATCCAATGCACTGGCATGGTAAATAGCAAATCTGAGCATTTCAGACAAAAACTATTTGAAAATCCTTGTAACAGTAGGCCTCACCCATGCTCCTGCCCAGCAATACCACTGCAAAAGTACTATCAGTTTATAATAGTGATCAAGACTAGTAAGACAAATGACTGATAATGAATACTTCTAGGAATTACTCTTGGTAATCTGTCTTAACATGTTGTCATGCTTAAAGTCTCTTTAAAAATAAAATCCAGTGAGTAGGGGGCTAAGGGAGGGACAGCAGGGGTAAGGAGACTGGGGAGGGATAACATTAGGAGAAATACCAAATGTAGATGACAGGGTGATGGATGCAGCAAACCTCAACCATGGCATGTGTAATACCTATGTAACAAACCTTCAGTTCTGCACACGTATCCCAGAACTTAAAAGTATAATAAGGAAATTTTTAAAAATATAAATATATATATAATAAAATAAAATCTAGTGTACATATATGAAAACTACGTAAGTGTATAGCTTAAACTTGTAGCAAAATCAAATAAAACCAGGACCCTAAACTAAGTTCATATCCACCTAATACTCACCAGCTTCAGCTACCTGGTCTTCAACTGTAGGTGCTGAGGCTGCCTCTTCTTCCTCACACAACCCATTCTGGTGGTTGTGGGTGCTGTCAAAGTAGTTTGACTGAAAAACACGCTCGACAATTTCCTTTAGAACTTTATCTTAAAAAAGAACATGAATTATAATGTTAGACTTATTTGAGGATGCATGGCTTGAAAAAGATTCAGCATTCTACAAAATACTGTTGTTAAAAAACAACTGTTACTAAAACACATATACACATAGAAAGATTAAATTTCACCAAGAACAGAAATGTATTACACAATGATAGGGAACAAGAAGAATGTAGTTATATTAAACATTATGGTTTTTTTGTTTTTTGAGATGCAGTCTTGCTCTGTCACCCAGGCTGGAGTGCAGTCGCATGATCTCAGCTCACTGCAACCACCGCCTCCCAGAGTCAAATAATTCTCATTCCTCAGCCTCCCAAGTAGCTGAGATTACAGGCATGCACTACCATGTCTGGTCAGTTTTTGTATTTTTAGTAGACACAGGTTTTCACCATGTTACCCAGGTTGGTCTTGAACTTCTGACCTCAGGTGATCTGCCCACCTTGGCTTCCCAAAGGGCTAGGATTACAGGTGTGAGCCACTGCTCCCAGCCTGAACCTTATGTATTTTAAGTAAATTAGATAGGGGGAAAAAGATAATATTTAATGTTTATTCATTCAGTAAGTATTTATTCAGTGCCTAATCTACATTAGGCAATATGCTAGGCAATGGGAATACAAAAAGGTATGTAAAGACACAATATCTCCCCTCATTAACCTTATGGTCTAACAGAGATGACATCAGATACAAATACAAAAAACTTACATCTGTGAAAAGTACTATACAGAAGTACAATAGATTGGAACCAATCAGAGTGAGGTCACAAAAGGCTCTTCTAGTAAGTGCTACAAGAGTTGAAATCTAGAAGAGTAGAGGGGAAGAAGTGTTTCAAGGTAGAGGAAACAGCATTACAAAGTCCTATACAAAGGACATTAAATACAAGAAAAGGAAAGGAAGCCACTGTGGCTGAAATGAAGGGAATAAAGAAAAAGCACAGGGAAACATGTAGCTGGAAAAACTGGTAAGTGCCAGACCATGAATGTCCTTGAAGTTAAGAACAAACTTAGTAAAATATAACTGAGATGAACCACTTAATATTTTAAAGAGGGAGAGGGGTGGACTCAGTTGAGCAACCGCATCAGACAAGAGAAAGGCATAAAAGCAAAGGAGAAAGAGAATTAGACAGTTAAAAGATATTTAAAGACAAACAAAAACTAAAAGAATTTGGTGTACCAGGATATTAAGAAAAAGTGCAGGGTAAAGGGGGAGACGTATAAAGTTATTATTTTCAATTTCCTAGACTTGTATATTATTAATAGATATAGAATAGGGCCACTTCCTGATAGGTCACTGTAAAGAAAAATAAAATTTCAAGGACCATATTATATCAAAGCATTGCAAAATTAATCCTAATAAACTGCCAACATGTCTTTCAATAATGAACACTTCACATGTTTTCCTTATGTCACTTCAGAGATTCCTGACTCAAAACTGTTTCCAACAACTTATAGATACAAATCAAATGCACATAAAAACACTAATTTGGGTATATTACTACCTTTCCATTGTAAAGATGTTACATTCCTAAGATATGGGAACAAGAGTAGATAGAAAATACCCCAAAACAAGCTTTAAGCTTAAAGGTTTTTATAACACCTTTGTTACTCTTCAACAATGCTCATGAAAATCTGATGAAGCTTGACCTAAAACTCCCTTCCAACAGCTAAAAAGGCATAAACACAGACACTTTCATTTTATGTTCAAAAACCTATCTTCCTAATTTAACCTTATAAATGGCAAAGATAAGAATCTATTCTCTGATTTAACAAGTTAAAATGAAAAATTACTAGTTTACTGGAAGAATGAAACTTAAATGTCCCCTTTCAAGAAAATCAGTTCATACCATGTTTGAGAATAAGGAACTCACACAGAAAATGAGACCAAGTATCAGCATATTTTAAATATTAAAAAAAACCCCAATATCCCCAAATTAGTAGATGTTTAAGACAAACTAAAGAAAGACTTGGCCAGCTGAGGTGGCTCATGCCTGTAATCCCAGCACTTTGGGAGGCCAAGCGAGTGGATCACGAGGTCAGGAGTTCAAGACCAGACTGGCCAACATGGTGAAACCAGACTGGCCAACATGGTGAAAAAATACAAAAATTAGCTGGGCATGGTGGCTTGCGCCTGTAATCCCAGATACTTGGGAGGCTGAGGTAGGAGAACTGCTTGAACCGGGACCCGGAAGGCGGAGGCTGCAGTGTGAGATGGCGCCATTGCACCCCAGGCTGGGTTATAGAGCAAGACTCCATCTCAAAAAATAAAAAATTAAAAAAACTAAGGCAATAACCATGAATAAAATGTATGAGATGCAGTAATTGTTTCATAAACTTCAGCCATAAAACAAACAGTCCGTCTAATACCAAAAGCTCCGGAAAGTCAATGTGATGTTAATCTGTCCACCTCAAACACAGTTTAGTTACATACAAGACCGTGTGAAGCTAGAACTATCATATTCACACAATTTTAGTTGTTTCTTGCCAGTGTTTTGATTTCCACATTACAGATAAAACACACAAAGATACAAAAAGGAAATAAACCAAAAAATAGACGAATGTTGTGTATACACTTCCAAATTTTTTTCAGTATTAGTTTTAAATAGGAAAATGAGCTGGATGCAGTGGCTCATGCCTGTAAATAAATCCCAGCACATTGGGAGGCCCAGGTAGGTGAATCACCTGAGGTAAGGTGTTTGACATCAGCCTGGCCAACATGGCAAAACCCCTCTCTACTAAAAATACAAAAGTTGGCTAGACATGATGGTACATGCCTATAATCCCAGCTACTCGAGAGGCTGAGGTGGGAGAATCACTTGAACCCAGGAGGCAGAGGTTGCAGTGAGCTGAGATTGTGCCACTGTACTCCAGCCTAGGCAACACAGTGAGACTCTGTCTCCAAAAAAAAAAAAAAAAAAAAAATTAGGAAAACTATTTTCTCCCAATTGAACAATGAACACAGGAAAACCAATTGTTAAAAATTCTAAGTTATGAAATCAAAGTTATCAGTAATACTCACAGGTGGTTCCACATACAGATTTTTCCTTCCCTTCCAGCAGGTCCCACAGGTGAATGGAGGCATGCTCATACTGTTCATTCAACCTTTTAATAGTAAAAAGCTAATTAATAACCTTTCAGTTGTCAACTTAAAGCAATATTCAGAAGTTTCTATTATCAAATACCACTATACCTCAAGCTCATGTCCCGTTCAGGGTCTACTAACTTATAGAATTCATCCAACAATGACAATTCCTCTTCGGACAATATTGGCACTCCATTCAAACCTTGTTTCAGGTCAGTTCGCACTTCATCATCTCCCAGTTTGTCCAAAACATACTGTAACTCAAGTACAGTTTTTAAGCGTTTCTGTTCAGCTTCTTCTCTCATAAGCTGCTCCCGACGTGCTGTCTTCTTTATTGTTTTCTGAATCTGCAAAACAATATAAACATGACACCAAAATGAGTTCCAAAAAACTTAGTTCAATTCATTTCAAGTCTAGCTTAAATAAGACATGTTTTACTCAATGAGTGAGATGTGACCCCAATACAAAGGATGATTCCTGACTTACAAATAAAGTTTTAAACATAATCTATTTTAAGCAATTATTAAAAATTCATAACAGCTCTTTCCCTAGAAGGTATTTTAACTACTGAAATGTTACTCATGAAGTAATGTGTTTGGGGCCTGTTTCAAAATAATCTAGAGGGCAAAGGGAGAAAGGAAATAAATGTAGATTTATGTGAAATACGACTGACCATGAGATGATAAATATACAAGCTGGGTACAGGTACAAACAGTTTCATTGTATTGTTTTCTTTCGTTAGATATATATGTCTGAAGTTTTTCATCATTTGCATAAAAAGTAAACATTTTATGAATTTGGAAATTATAGAAAAATTTAAAGGCTTGGGCCAATGAAAAAAGAAACCCAACCATAGCAACAATAAAAATCTTACCCCAATCTAGCTCCTCTATGGACTTTAGGTATCTACTAATGACTCACAAGGAAATGCCAAAACCCCACAAGTGCCCCTTTGCCCCACAAAATCCACTGCCAGTCTCAGACATTCCATCCTACTTAAAAAGAGTGCCTAGTTTGTTTTTATGAAGAAGATGAAGCTGGTGGAGAAAAACAGATAAAGCTAAGTATGAACGTATTTTTCCCACATTCTTCTTTTCTTCCCTGGAAAGGCTGAAAGGAAGGCATCAGTCAAACTCTATTATAATTTCTCTCCCTCTCTCTCATATCTAATATCAAGTTGAGGACAGAGAAGGCCCATCTTTCAAGAGCTATGGCAGTCTTTTCCTTTCCACTTATTCCCCCTTTCTCAAGCCTCACTCGGATGAACCAAGACACAGAAAACCAAAAATGGGGAAGGAGACGTGGGAGGAATGATGAAGGCCACAATAACAAGACAAATCTATAATGGTAATACAGTGTGCAGAATAAATAATATCTTAACATTAAATGGCAAGCGACAGCTGCAGTAAGCTGAAATGAGGCTACTGCATTCCAGCCTGGGCAAAAGCATGAGACAGTTTCCCTCTTGTTGCCCAGGCTGGAGTCCAATGGTGCGATCTCAGCTCACTGCAACCTCCGCCTCCCAGGTTCAAGTGATTCTCATGCCTCAAGTCTCCCGAGCAGCTGGGATTACAAGCATGTGCCACCATGCCCGACATTTTTGTATTATTAGTGGAGACATTTAGTAGGTATGTTTTTGTATTATTATTAGTTCTCTGTGTTGGTCAGGCTGGTCTTGAACTCCTGACCTCAAGTGATCCGCCCGCCTCAGCCTCCCAAGTGCTGGGATTACAGGCATTAGCCACAGCACCCAGCCGCCAAGTGTTCTTTCTTCAAAAATACTTTTAAAAAATTTGAGGCAAGGTCTATGTTTCCAAGGGTGGTCTTGAATTCCTGGCCTCAAGCAATCCTCTCACCTCAGCCTCCCAAAATACTAGGATTACAGGTATGAGCCACCATGCCCAACCAGGAAGGTCTTTCCTTTTTTTGTTCCTGTCTCACTCTGCTGAGGAGTGCAGTGTGGCAAGGAGATCTTGGCTCAATGACACCTCCACCTCCCAAGTTCAAGTAGTTCTCCTGACTCAGCCTCCTGGGATTACAGGTGCATGCCATCATGCCCAATTTTTGTATTTTTAGTAGAAATTGGGTTTCACTATGTTGGCCAGGCTAGTCTCAAACTCCTAGCCTCAGGTGATCTACCTGCCTCGGCCTCCGAAAGTGCTGGGCATTGGCCACCACATCCTGCCCAAGAAGGTCTTTATAGATAACTGGAGGCAGGACATAGGAAAGGGGCGGGAATGTAAAAGGAAGTTAAGTAAAATAAAGTAAGAAAGAAAGCTATTCTGGATGAAATGAACAGCTCAAGAAGGAAGAAGGTGAAAAGGTAGGCCTGAACCAGACTAAAGAAGTTCTTGAATGCAAAACAAAGTGTGTTTAATAATTGTGGAAAGTATACCGAAGGATCAAAGATAAATAAACGCTCTGCTAATGAAGTCAAAGCTCAGAGAAAAGTCCTGAAAATATCAAAGTGTTACAAGAGAAGCAAAAAAGGATACAGGTATTTTCATTACACAGTGATAGTAACTTCCAAAATAGATGTTACATTTAACTGTATAGCAATCCTGCTTCCATTTCAAAAAAGCAAGAAAAAGAAATTGGGCAGGTTTCATCAAACTAAGTGGAATAAATCCCTACTTTGGTGCTACAGTCTGAATGCATCCCCTAAAATTCAAGTGCTGGAAACTTAATCTTCCCAGTGCAATAGTGTTGGGAGGGTGGGCCTTTTGGAAGCTATCTAGAATGAATTACTACTATAAAAAGAGCTTGCAGGAGTGTGATCACTCTCTCTTGCCCTTTAGCCTTCTACCCCCAGGTGAGAACACAGTAATGTAGCAAGATGCTAGTATCTTGATCTCAGACTTTCCAGCATCCAGAAGTGTGAGAAACAAATTTCTGTTCTTTATATACATTATCCAGTCTCAGGCATTCCATTATAGTAACACAAAGTTGACTAAGACACTAGGTACAAAATTAAATTAGTTTTTCTGTCAGACAAAGATTTTCCTTCCCTAATAAACTGTAATAAGTAATTCTAAGATTAAGTACTTGAAGCCAGGCACGTTGGCTCATGCCTGTAATCCCAACACTTTGGGAGGCTGAGACAGATGGATCACCTGAGGTCAGGAGTTTGAGACCAGCCTGGCCAACATGGTAAAACCCCGTCCCTACTAAAAATACACAAATTAGGCATGGTGACTGAGGTCTGTAGTCCCAGATATTCAGGAGGCTGAAGCAGGACAATCAGTTGAAGCAGGGAGGTAAAGGTTGCAGGGCTGCAGTGAACTGAGATCATGCCACTGCACTCCAGCCTGGGCAACAGAGCAAGACTCTGTCTCAAAAAAAAAAAGAACAAATGCTTGAAATATATTAGTTATGCATCCAATACTGTTCTAAGCACAACCCTATGAGGTAGATAAAATTATTACCACCAAATTACAGATTAGAAAAGGGAGGCATTGTGATGGCCTCTGCCCATCAGCCTCATTTTTCTATCCTATTGGTTCTGTTTCTCTGGAGAATCGTGACTAATACAAAAACAGTGAAATTAAGCAACTCATCCGTGGTCATACTACTAAGTACAAAATTAGGATTCAACTAGGCAGTCTCCTTCTGGAATCAGATCTCTTAATCCCTATACTGCATTGTCTCATATAATAAACCGTTTTTTGTTTCAGCAAATTAGAGGCAAATTTATATATTCACACATTGCTTAACAACAAGGATACATTCTGAGAAATATGTCAGTAGGGAATTTCATCATTGTGCAAACATGGAGTGTACTTACACAACCTAGATAGTATAACCTACCTCACACCTAGGCCATATGGTATAGCATATGATAACTCCTAGGCTACAAATGTGTACAGTATGTTACTGTACTGACTACTGTAGGCAATTATAACAGTAGTATTTATATATATAAACATAATAGGTACAGTAATAACACAGTATTATATTCTAATGGACCACCATCATATATGTGGCCCACAGTTGACTGAAACATCATTATATAGTACGTTCCTGTATTTCAATGTTATCAGTCTTCTCCAAAGAAGCTGACACTTACTCAGATGGCTTAATTTTCTGGCCTTGACAAATTATCTGACTTTGCTTGCATTTAACTTTTGTCCTTATTCCCAAAGGTTTTTGTCACATGAAAAACCCACTATTATGTTGGATCGAGTGCTGACATAAGAGCACGTTTGCCATATCCCTTAAGATTGCTAAAGCAGAGAATAATTACCAATTACATAAACAAGCTTCATTTTCTGACAGTTAAATTGTTAGTCATTAGACATAAGGAACGTGATAAATAAAAAATTTATTTATTTATATGTAATGACTAGCTTATTTATATGTATTTGTAAAGCTTAACATTTTAAACCAATAAGACCTTTAGCATAGCTACTATACATGTTCGTCAAATCTCGAACTCAGTCCTTTTTAAAAATGTTTTAAATTTACTATCTTTTTTAAGAGACAGGGTTTTGTCATGTTGCCCAGGCTGAAGTGCAGTGGCTATTCACAAGCACAATCATATGCACTGCAGCCTTGAACTCCTGGCCTCCACCTATTGAGGAGCTAGGGCTACAGGCACATGCCACTGCCCCCCAGCTTCAAACTCAGTATTTCTAAAAGACATCTTTCAGGTGTTACACTAAACTTTACAGAATGCAAAGGCATCTTTACAATTGGATACAACTCTCTCACCTTGCAGAGCACTTATCAATAGTAATAGAAGGACTAAAACCCAAAGAAACAAGAGAAGTATTTCATAAATATGTATACTTTTTTCACTTACATCTTGACTTAGTGCCATGAAACTCCTCTGTAATTCTTTTGCAAACTCCAAATTATTTGTGACTTCCTGGTACTTAGAAACGGCATCCTAAAATGACAAAGACAAAACCCAACTTTACTAGAAAGACAAAAAGTAACACTCATTATTTTATTTAAAATAGTGAGCATTAGGTCTTAAATAAAAATACAACATCTTTACCAGCTGATCTTGATTAAGCCTTTCCCCTTTGTTCATTCTTTCCTGGTAATCATCAAGCTTACCCTATATTAAAAGAACAAAAAGAATTACATTCCATGTTGAACATCTATACCAGCTTAAGCATGCTTGACAAAACCCATGCAATCCTCTAGTTTGTCTCAAATTTTGCCTTAAATAAACTTTTTAGATATACTCGTTTAACTACATACAAGAATTTTTTTTTTTTTTTTTGAGATGGAGTTTCACTCGTCACCCAGGTTAGAGTGCAGTGGTGCAATCTCGTCTCAGTGCAACCTCTACCTCCCAGATTCAAGCTATCCTACTGCCTTAGTCCCTGAAGTAGCCGGGATTAAAGGCACCCACCACCACACCTGGCTAATTTTTTTGTATTTTTTGGTAGAGACGGGCTTCAACATGTGGCCATGTTGGTCTCGAACTCCCGACCTCAGGTGATCTACCTGCCTCAGCCTCCGAAAGTGCTGGAATTACAGGTGTGAGCCATCGCGCCCAGCCTAAGTACATAAAACTTTTTAGATATACTCCAGCTATTGCTGAATGACATCAAAGACTGTATTGTAAACCAATGATACAACATCACTCACTCTTTAGATTAATCAAGAAAGAGTATTAGATGGACTAGACATATGGCTCCTACCCACATGGGTAAAGGGCCACAATTTGGTTACGATCCTGCTTATACTCAAGTGAGCATATCAGACATTTATCAAGTTAAATTTCAGTCTCTCCCTCCCCAGAAAAAGAATTCATGTGACTAGGGGATATAAGAGTCTTTGGAAGGCCAAGGCAGGTGGATCACTTGAGATTAGGAGTTTAAGACCTGCCTGGCCAACATGATAAAACTCCATCTCTACCAAAAAATATAAAAATTAGCTGAGTATGGTGGTGTTAGCCTATAGTCCCAGCTACTCAAGAGGCTGAGGTGGGAGGATCGCTTGAACCCTGGAGGTGGAGTTCGCATTTAGCTGAAATAATGCCACTGCACTCCAGCCTGGGTGACAGAGTGAAACCCAGTCTCAAAAAAAAAACCAAAGAGTTTTTTTTCCTGAATAAACTCATAGGCATATTGTCTTTAATGTACTTCATCCATTTATCTTGAACAACAAGATAGCTACATCACTAGTACACAAGCAACAGCTTTGCTGTTAGTTCAAGGGTGAGGACAGAAAACTAACATCTGGTTTAAGATCATACTTTCTTGCTAAAATTAAAACTTTGCAGGTTTTCCAGGATACTACTATTAAGTAAGACCCCACATATATTCAGGTAATGCAAAACAATCGTGAACTGTTATTATTGTAAAGGTCAGAGGAGAGGGAATGAGGAGAAATCTAAAGTAAGGGGAAAAATACCCAAAATAATCCCAATAAACTATGAATATACATAGTTCCTTGCCCTCTTAACAATAAAATTGTGAAATGAAATACAAAGTTAAATTCTTTTTTTTTTTTTTTTTTTTGAGACAGTCTCACCCTGTTACCCAGGCTGGAGTGAGGTGGCGGGATCTTGGCTCACCACAGCCTCCCCAGTTCAAGTGATTCTCCTGCCTCAGCCTTGGATTACAGGGACCTGCCACCACGTCCAGCTAATTTTTGTATTTTTAGTAGAGACAAGGTTTCACCATGTTGGCCAGGCTGGTCTCAAACTCCTGACCTCAGGTGATCTGCCCGCCTTGGCCTCCCAAAGTGCTGGGATTACAGGCATGAGCCACCGTGCTCAGCCTGCAAAGTTAAATTCTAATAAAGGGCATTCAAAACCACAGAAGCCAGTTTAAAAGTAATGGTAATAGGTATTTTTTTTAGGTCAAATATTTTCTTTATACCAGAAACAAATGTCAACTTGCCTAGCCATTCCACCCCAAATTGAAAAGCCTACCACAATTCGTTAGTAACAATGGAGGTAAATAAAACCAAGATAATCATTAAGACATTAAAGGCTTTTAAAAGTATCCAATTTTATTCTTAGATGAACTACTTCACAAAAATCTCTAGGCCTCCAAATAAACAGGTATAAAATTTCAGTCTAATGACTTAGGGGGAAAAAACAAAAAAGGTTTTTTGCACTGATACAACAGACCTGACCCCAGGTGCAAAAGATGTGTCCAACTATCTCACAATACTCTGAGGATACTTCCCTCTTTAAAAACAGAGAAAGAAGACTCACAAGCTTGGGAAGCCGAAAATAAGTTTTAAAATAAAAAGTTTTGTTTTTTTTAAAGGGTAGGCTATTTTCCTTTTAAGAAATAAAAAACCAGGCCAGGTGTGGGGCCTCACGCCTATAATCCCAGCACTTTGGGAGGTTGAGGCTGGTGGATAATGCAGTCAGCAGTTCGAGACCAGCCTGGCCAACAAGGTGAATCCCTGTCTCTCCTAAAAATACAAAAATTAGCCGGGTATGGTGGCATGCTCCCGTAATCCCAGCTACTAGGAAGGCTGAGGCAGGCGAATCGCACCACTGCACTCCAGGCTGGGAAATAGCAAGACTCCATCCAAAAAACAAAAAAAAAAACTAAACAAGATTTGAATGTATGACTTAGGGTATTCCAAAATAACTATTATAATCACAATCCCTCTATTTCAAAATATACCAACAGAAAATATGCAAATAGGAGAGCCTAAAGTTCAGTTCTAGTACACAGTTCACTAATACTGAACAAAAGAAAAAACACTATTAACTTATAACTGGCAATGTATTATCTTCCTTTTTCTATAGTACATTTTTCAAGGAAATTGTTACTAAATCTAGAAATACACCATACATCCTTCATAGGGTAGAGTTTATATATCTAGCCAAAATGGATGTAGAATCAAATTCCTAAAAAATGCTTGTATAGAGATGAAAATAAAACATAAAAAGACTTTTTTAAAAAGGGTAAGAATGGTACCTGAGTGGTAAAATTATAGGTGGAGCTGTTTTCCTTTTGCTTTGTTTTATACACTTAACTACTGTGCAGTGAAGTTTGTATAATGAAAACAATTAGAATTCCATGCTATATAAAATTAAGATTGACAGCCTTCAGTACATTGTCAGGACTCTCACCAGTAACAATCCTTAATTATGAACCTACACTGTCCTATTATAGAACAAGCTATCCTATATTAGAAAATCTCCAATTTTCTATATAATAGCAAATTTAGAATTCATCCAAACCGAGAACTATGGCAGATTACATTTTCCAAAGATAGCTATAAATTCTGCAGTCTCACATACTGTTCTACAATGTGACCCTGGCACTACTCAATCAACAACTAGTCCACTTCCCCTGCCATTGTACCTGAGTAAGCTTCAACCAAGAGTACTATATAAACGATGCTGTACGATTTCCAAGGCCGAGTCATAAAAGCAATCCATCTCTGCCTTATTTGCTGGCGACCCAAATACTTGTGTTTGGAGCCTTCAGCGATCATACAAATACAGTAACTCTGAGGTTGCCATGTCATAACCACGCCATGATGAGAGGCCTCACAGCTTCTGATCAGCAATCCCTGTGGTTCTACTCATTTAGTCCAAGCAGCAAATAAATGAACAAGTCAGTCTTCCCACATGTGGCCCCCAGTGTCATCAACAGAAACATCAAAACTCCTGTGTGCCTTGTCTGAATCCCTGATAGGCAGAATCTTTGTGCATAAGAAAATCATGGTTTTAATCCCTTAAAGTCTGAGATTAATCTGTTACAAGGCAGTAACTGGAACAAGGCTAAAGGGGAAATGAGAAGAAAGGAAAACAGCCAGTATGTGAAACTCAGCTTCATAGTACACATCTTCACAGAACATTATGACAAAAGAAAGTATGCAAAAACAACTCTACATAGCCAAAATAAAGATCTATGCACTATGGCCAGGCATGGTTGCTCACACCTGCAATCCCAGCACTCTGGGAGGCCAAGGCAGGAGGATCACTTGAGGCCAAGAGTTAAAGACCAGTCTGGACAACATAGTGAGACTATGTTTCTATAAAAAAATTATCCAGGCAAAGAAATTCTTAAACTTAGTGCCTATAGTCCTAACTACCTGGGAGGCTGAGACAGGAGGATCACGAGACCTGGAGTTGGAATTCACAATGAGCATGACTGCACCCCATGATAGTGCAATATCTTGTCTTAAAAAAAAAAACTATGCATTTTTATTAAAGCTCAAGTGCCTACTTACTCTGATTTAGTATTACTGTTAACATGTTTCTAGCTTTTCAATTCAAGAACTGATATTTTTAAAAGGTGGACTGAGTTTACTGTAAGGAAAGAAGTATGTAAATCATAACTGAAATCTTCAACAGAATTTTCAAAGAGCAGACCATAGTTCCTGAATTACCTAATCAAAAAAATGTAGTAAATCAAAGGTACAGGGCTGGACGCCATGGCTCACGCCCATAATCCCAATACTTTGGGAGGCCAAGGCTGGTGGATTGCTTGAGATCAGGAGTTCAAGACCACCTTGGCCAACATAACAAAACCTCGTCTCTACTAAAAATACAAAATTAGCCAGGCATGGTGGCGCAAACCTGTAATCCCAGTTACCTGGGAGCCTGAGACACAAGAATCACTTGAAACTCAGAGGCAAAGATTACAGTGACAGAGATCAACCTTTTTGCACTCCAACCTGGGCAACAAAGTGAGGTACAGAATAAAATTTTAAAAAGGTACAGAAACTATAGGTCTTGGCCAGGCACAGTGGTTCACGCTTATAATCCTAGCACTTCGAGACACCAAGGTGAGCCAATCATCTAAGCTCAGGAGTAGGAGTTTAAGCCCGGGCAACATGGCAAATCCCTGTCTCTGCAAAAAATACAAAAATTAGCCAGGCATGGTGGCACGCACCTACAGTCCCAGGAGGTGCAGGTGGGAGGATCACTGAGCCTGGGGAGGTTGAGGCTAAAATGAGTAGTGATTGCAGCACCACACTCCAGCCTAGGCGACAGAATGAGAGACCAAAAAAAACTACAGATCATCCATATAACATTTCTCTAACCACAATAAAAAAAGTTTCATCATAGCATTATACATGTTCTTCTATGGCTGTTAACACTTTCTACACTGTTACAAATATCCTATACCCTGTCTTTGCCCAAGCCTCAGGAAAGGAGCATCCTAAGTCTGATCAAAGTTTCTAAGAAATAGTATTCACCTGAGGAAATACCAAAACTAAGAAAACTGCAAGATGACAATAAAAACTTAATTAAAAGACACTAGTTTTTCCCTCATCAGTAAAATATAGTATCTCCTGATCTCCTGGCTATTAAGGTATACAGAAGACTTTATCACCATGGAATCTGAGCTGTTAGGGATTTTGTTTTGCTATTATATACAATCAGACCTCTGCAGAGCAGAGACCCTATGTTGGTCTAGGTCAGTGATTCCCAAAACTGTCGGCCCCAAACCAGCAGCATCAGCATCAGCTGGCCTTGTTAGAAACACAAATTCTCAGACACTGCCCCAGACCTACTGAATCAGAAACTCAGTGAGGGTTGGAGGAACCCAGCAAATTGTAGTTTATCCAGTCTTCTGGGTGATTCTGATGTGTAAGTTTGAGAAACATTCACCTCATTCAAATATACTGTAATTGCCTTGTCATAGCCCAGCAGAACCTGGAAATAAATTATTCTACATCAAACACATGACATGATTAGTGACCTTAAAAACCATTATATGGCAGCTTTAATTTGGAGATAAGTTGTTTACAGTTTTCAACAGAAAACATGTTTAATTGTGGTTGGGTTTCTAGGCTTATAAATCTATTTAACTTTTTCATAAAGTAACTATTTCATAAAGAGAAGATCCATTTATAATCAGTTATCATCTCTGAAAAGGAGTAGTGAGAGAGGAAAAAAAGGGTTATCATCTTCCATTTGTAAGTAGTACTTTTGTTAAATCTTGCATTCTTAGCTGACACCTCAGAAGTTAAACTAAGTGGTAAATGTCAAAATGCATACTATAAACAGAAAGTCTCTTAGGACAATCAGTTGGTCTAATTTTCTACTTTTCCAAATGAAAGGAGCTATTACTATAACTATAAAGATTACTATAGCTTGCAGTCTTAGCTCACTCCTAAGTGGCCTTCCATGACAAGGAAAAGAATATGGTATCTATATTTCTCCAAACAATTTGCCTTATCTTTGAAAGCACAGACTACTCAAGAGAAAAATAATGCTGTCTTAAGTAGCTTTATTCCTACTGTCACTTCCTATTCAAATGGCTTACATTAAGTCCAACTAGAAAATTTGTCCACTAGTGTTAAAATTTACAGCATGAACTACATGAATCAGCATGAACTACATGAATACACAAGGAATGGCTTGTCACATTGACAGATCAATATTATACCAAGAACAGAGTGGTAAAGATAGGAGTAATAAAGGGCTCCAGACAGACACAGTTTTACTCTTTCCTAGGCTGGAACATGGCTAATACATAGTAGTGGTAACAATAAATTGGTCAACTGCTCATGAAACACATTAAATAAATGTTAAGCATTTTTCCTGGAGAATAAAATCATTTTCCTAGCATAAAATATATTTTCAGGCCAGATGCAATGGCTCACACCTGTAATCCCAACACTTTGGGAGGCAGAGGCAAGCGAACCACCTGAGGTCAGGAGTTTGAGACCAGTCTGACCAACATGGAGAAACCCTATCTTTATTAAAAATATAAAATTAGCCAGGCATGGTGGCATATGCCAGCAATCCCAGCTACTCAAGAGGCTGAGGCAGGAGAATCACTTGAACCCGGGAGGGAGAGGTTGAGGTCAGCCAAGATGGCACCATTTCACTCCAGTCTGGGCAACAAGAGCGAAATTCTGTCACACACACACACACACAACAAAAAGTATCATCCATCAAAAGCCTACAACCCTAAAATGCTGATAACACAAATCTGCCCTCTAAGATCCTTTCTATCTTGAAATTAAATTTAGAGTTTTTCAGCCACTGAGTATCCCAAGTATATTAAAAAATCCATTTATAGCACATATGTGAGCAAGATAAAAATCAGGCCATTTCCCAGATTACCCAGTCTTCAAGGGGGAATCATGGGATAGAGAGATGTGACCATACCTCTCTCTATTTCCTGTTTCGTTATTGCTTTTAATAGTTGACAGTATTTACTATTTAACAGACATTCAAGTTTAAACTAAAATGTAGCTAACCCTATCACGGAGACACTATTATCAATCATATTTCACCTAACTGTAAACTGAAAGATACAGTTAAATAACTTACCTAAGGTCTTAAATCCCAGAAAAATCATTTGTGCCTTAACAACCCCCCCCTTAGAAAGTCATTCTGGGGTTTCCAGCTGTTGTTACATTCCAGTTCTGCCTCTGCTTGCTGCTGTTTTCCTCCTTTCCTTTCTCCAATCAGATTATTATGTTGCTGAATTGCAGTACATCTAGATCTTCCATTCTTCCCAAAGAGTTTTTCATCACCACCAAAGTTATTTTCTTGAAATGGATTTTTTAAATTAAGTTCAGTACAGTGCCATTAGGGTGCCAGAAGAGGGATATCCAAGATAGATGTCCTCCTGAGCTTTGCTTCTTTATTGTTATAGCCAACAAATGCCATAAATAAAAAATTTAAGAAAAAATTTTTAATTATGCAATTAAAAATAAATAGCAAGAGATGATAAACTCCAAAAAAAAAAAAACCCAAATTCTTCAACTAGACAATTATAAATAGAAGAGAAATTAGAAGGAAACAACATGTGAAAAAAACTAATTTGGCTATCCAGGAAAGCTACGTAACTCCTATTCTCAAATAAGGTGATCTCTACACTGGGAGGGAATACTTAAAAATGAAGCCCAAAATAATGAAAGTAGTTTGGAGCACCTAGCTATACTTTATGTATCTAGGTCAAATAAATCACTTCTAGAGTACTGAACAAATTTTTGCAAAGACAAAAGATTTATTTTCCTCAACTTTCCATAATCTTTAACAGTTTTTCTAGGTATTATTTCAAGTCCCCAACCCCACATTCTCTGTTCTTCAATTAGACAATTAGCAGTTTCGACTCTGCCCACAGTAGTAGGCAGCTGTCTCCTATTTGCCCTCTACAAATTCAACCAAGTATTGTTAGCTACTGAAATCCCCAAGAGACAGAAAAGATAGTAAGCAAAAGTTTCCTCAGTTGTTAAAAGGAGAACATATACTACAATCCATAGCCGATCCATAGCAGCTATCTTCAAATGCTGAAAGCACGCTCATGCAGCAGGAGTCTATGTTGTTCCAGAAAACGAAGAGTATTAAACAGTGGTGGTAAGGATATATATATATATATATATATATTTTTTTTTTTTTTGAGACAAAGTCTAGCTGTCACCCAGGCTGGAGTGTAGTGGCACAATCTCAGCTCATTGCAGTGTCTGCCTCCTGGGTTCCAGCAATTGTCCTGCCTCAGCCTCCCTGTAACTGAGATTACAGGCATGCACTACTACGCCCAGCTAATTTTTATATTTTTATTTTTTTACTTATTTATTTATTGAGACAGAGTTTCGCTCTTGTTGCCCAAGCTGAAGTCCAATGACGCAATCTCAGCTCACAGCAACCTCTGCCTCCCGGGTTGAAGCCATTCTCCTGCCTCAGCCTTCCGAGTAGCTGGGATTACAGACGCACACCACCGCGCACTGCTAATTTTTTGTATTTATAGTACAAATGGGGTTTCACCATGTTAGCCAGGCTGGTCTTGAACTCTTGACCTCTCCCAGTGCTAGGATTACAGACATGACCCACCATGCCCAGCCAGTAAGGAAATACTTCTAACACCAAGAACTTAAAGAGTGGCACACCACTGAAACAAATTTTCATTGAGAAATGAGCATTCTACGTAGAAAACTGGTTAAAGCAGAATGTTGAATGAACACCTGTAAGGAATGCTGGATTTCTGAACTCTAAGAATGGTGTAAGAATGCTAAATTAGGCCGGGTGCGGTGGCTCATGCCTGTAATCCCAGCACATTGGGAGGACAAGGCAGGTGGATCACCTAAGATCAGGAGTTTGAGACCAGAATGGCCAATATGGTGAAACCCAGTCTCTACTAAAAACACAAAAAATTAGCCAGGGGCAGTGGGAGGCACCTGTAACACCAGCTACTTGGGAGGCTGAGGCAGGAAAATTGCTTGAACACGGGAGGCAGAGGTTGCAGTGAACAGATCGTGCCACTGCACTCCAGCCTGGGCAACAAGAGCAAAACTCCATCTCAAAAAAAAAAAGCACGCTAAATTAGATGTTACCTAAGGTTCCATTGTAAGATAATTTTTTAAGCCAGTTAAGTATCCAGAAGTTTAGTTTGACAAGCCTTTTGTCCAATTTTTTTTTAAAAAGATAAAAACCAATCCTGTAAAAACTGTTATTCCTTGTTCAAGACTATAATTATGCAGGTAAGTCTGAGTGAATGGAAGCAGCTGACTCTAGTAGGAAAAAGAAAAAGAAATGTTAACAAGTTTCAGCATCACCTACTTTGACTATATTCTTAAAAAGTCTAAAGCTTGTGGATTTGAAAAGCAAATTATCATAAATAATCTTACAGGGCATCTTTTGAAATATTAGTCGCTTTAAGCAAGCTATTCCCTAGCATAAATCCGGAAAACTTATTTATATTAATACATTCCTTGGGAGTTCAATGTAAAAAGACTACATCCCACCATCACTGTTTAATATTTTCATTTTTCTAAAACAGCATAGACTCCTGCTATATGAGCAAGTTTTCAGCATCTGAAGATAGCTGCAATGGATCATCTATAGATTGCAGTGTGTTCTTTCTACCCGTCTTTTAAAAACTGAGGAAACTTTTGCTTACTATACTATCTTACCTGTCCACAATGTAAAAAGAAGTTCAATGTAACTCAAAAGCGTAGGCCAAAAGGGTTTTTTAGTGACTAAAATATATTTCAGTTATTTCTACATTTGGATAACAGTATCAAGGTGGGTCAGGCACAGTGGGTCATGCCTGTGATCCTAACACTTTGGGAGGTTGAGGCAGGAGGATCACTTGAGACTAAGAGTTCAAGGTTGCAGTGAACAATGACTGCCCTACTGAACTCCAGCCTAGATGACAGTGAGACTCTGTCTCTAAAAAACTAAAATTAAAGTATCTTTACAACAGTATTGAGGAGAATGTAACGAAATTTCTAATAACGTACAACGGTTCTAATAGTAAGAATTATCTGTGTCCTCCTAAGACCATTCACATATCTTGCTTAGGCTATCCAGCTTTTTTTTTGAGACAGTGTCTCATTCTATCACCTAGGCTGAAGTACAGTGATGTGATCTCCGCCTTCCAAATTCAAGCAATTCTCCTGTCTCAGCCTCCAGAGTAGCTGGGACTACAGTTGTAGGTCGCCACGTCTAGCTATTTTTTGTATTTTTAGTAGAGGCTAGGTTTCATCATGTTGGCCAGACTGGTCTCAAACTCCTGACCTAAGGTGAACCACCAGCCTTGACCTCCCAAAGTGCTGGGATTACAGGCGTGAGCCATTGTGCCAGGCCTGCTACCCAGCCTTTTTTTTTTTGAAAAAGAGTGTTCTGCTTGCCTACTCAACTCTACCTACCTGAAGAAAATAAAAAAATCCCTTCAGGAAAAAAAATCCATTTCAATAAAAAATACCACAAGTAAATAGCTCTGTACAAAAAGCATTTCTTCCATAACTCCATGGATTAATCCATTTTAACAGGGTTGTTAATGAAGCTACGGATATTTCTATGTAATGATTTGGACAAACTAGCAAGCACTTATTCAGCATATACCACGTGCAAGGAGGCACAGCAGAGTGATGTTAATAGTCTCTGCCCTCAACAAGCTTATTACCAATTTAGAAAAAAGTGTAAAGTTAACAACACAAGGCAATATAAAAATGTCAAGAAGTGTACAGACAATAAGTAACAGGAGAAGTTAAAAGAAACAAACTACTTGAACTGAGCATGGTCAAGAAACACACCTTCCCCTCCCCTCAAGAAGTTTGAATTTTGAACTCTACCCAGTGGAGTATCTTTCACCCATGATTTTATACTCATAGTCTATCTAACAAAAGCACTGTAGTAGAGCTAGTGAAGGAAATAAATGAGCTGAAACCAAGCAATTTACAGTATCAACTTTGGCTGAGTTTCTCTTCTGCTACTCCTCTCACTTTTCTATATTATATACACACATAACATTCATTTCCCCCAGAAAAAAGAACCAATTACCAAAAAATACCCAGAAGCTTGAAATAACAATAATTTGGATGAAAAAATTGTCACACTTCTTATTTATCTCTACTGGTAATGCTTTTCCCAGATTTTTCTGGTCTACAACCTATCAAGCTTGAGTAGAGACTGACAAATACACATTTGGGGCTAAACATAAAGAAAAATTTTTAAGTTTAAACTTTAATAAAAGTTTATTTCATTATAATATGGATGCCCCAATGATACCTGACACACTCAGAACCCCATTATCTGTACAATGCAAACACGGATTAACAATGAGACATTAATAAAGGTCTAATAATAAATACATAGAAAACAATTTTCTTTTGCATTCAGTTTTTTTTTTAAACAGAGAAACTTGACCAGGTACGGTAGCTCGCAGTAATCCCAGCACTTTGGGAGGCTGAGGCGGGTGGATCACCTGAGGTCAGGAGTTTGAGATCAGCCTGACCAACATGGAGAAACCCCATCTCTACTAAAAATACAAAATTAGCCAGGCATGGTGGTGCATGCCTGTAATCCCAGCTACTCCTGAGGCTGAGGCAGGAGAATCATTTGAACCTGGAGGCAGAGATTGTGGTGAGTCAGAGGTTGCGGTGAGCCGAGACTGTGCCACTGCACTCCAGCTGGGCAACAAGAACAAAACTCCATTTCAAAAAAAATAAAATAAGAGAAACTCTAAGGATTTGAAGCAAAAGGCTTTACTTGGTTCTAAATAATTAAACATGAAAATTACACTTATGCTGTAGAACATTACAAATTCTAATTACTCCCATAAAACATACAAGAGGCCAGATGTTATGGTTCATGCCTGTAATCTGAGATAGGCAAGAGTTCGAGACCACCCTCTGATCAACACAGCGAAACCCCATCTATGCTAAAAATACAAAAATTAGCTGGGCGTGGTGGCATGCACCTGTACTCCCAGCTACTCAGGAGGCTGAGGCACAAGAATCGCTTGAACCCGGAAGGCAGAGATTGCAGTGAGCTGAGGCTGCATCACTGCACTTCCAACCTTGAGCGACAGAGCAAAATTCCATCTCAAAAAAGAAACAATTAAAAGAAACTTTGGAAATCACCCATTCCAACCTAAGTCATTTTGTCCATTTTTTTGTCTATAAAACTAATTGGACTAAATTCTAAGGTAGTTTAAACTCTTAAAAAAAAAAACTCTTAGGCCAGACGCGGTGGAACACACCTGTAATCCTAGCACTTTGGGAGGCTGAGGCAGGTGTATCACTTGAGGTCAGGCCTTCGAGATCATCCTGGCCAACATGGTAAAACCCCATCTCTACTAAAAATACAAAATTAGCCAGATGTGGTGGTGGACGCCTGTAATCCCAGGTACACAGGAGGCTGAGGCAGCAGAATCGCTTGAACCTGGGAGGGGGAGGTTGCAGTGAGCCAAGGTCATGCCATTGCACTCCTGCCTGGGCACCAAGAGTGAAACGCTGTCTCAAAAATAATAATAAATAAAAATTAAAAATCTGTCTACAGCCATACCATCCTGAGCACGCCCGATCTCGTCTGAGCTCAGAAGCTAAGCAGGGTCAGACCTGGTTAGTACTTGGATGGGAGACCACCAAGTATTGGATGGGAATACCAGGTGCTATAGGCTTTAAAAAAAAATCTCTTAAATTTCATAACAGTGTAAGATTATAGCTATGACAAAGCTGTGGTAAATTTAACATTTTGCAAAAATTAAAAGTACTGCAAATATTAATGCTTTCTTTCACTAAAGTATTAGTTTTTCTAGAAGATTAAATAGTACTAGTCTTCATCTAGCCCTAAATGTAAACTAAGAAATTAATTACATAAAATTCTGGTGAATTGTATGCTTAATCTGTAAGTCACACAAAATGTATTCTCATTCAAACATCTGCCACATGGGTAGCATCCTAGAGTAAACTAATTCGATCAGGTTAAAACAATACATTCTCAATGTAATACTTAGGCTTCTACTCTCATCCCAGAAAGACGTACCCATTTTCACTTGGGGGAATTCACAGCTTTGCCTTTTTAAGTACTTCCCAGTGCTGCACATACCAACACACACACTCAAGCAGAGGGAAACAAATTAAGCATTACAGCTTTCTCTGTGACAAGGTGAATGCAAAATAATCTTACCCTCTGCATTGCAGAATAGTTCTTGCAAACCCACAGAGAAGCAAACACATCAAGAAAACTTAAATGTCAAAGAAGGCTTCAGGTAATAGCCTCAAGGAAATATTTTACTACAAAATAGTTAAGAATGTTTTTATTTTAAAACACTGAACATGTAAGTGGTGTACAACAGCTGCAATGAAAATTCTAAGCACAGACATACTGCAATGCTCTAGAAAGAAATGTCACCCTCACAACAACAGCATTCTTTTCAAAGAATAATACTAACTGCAAAGATGAAGTCCAGTAAGCCTTCAGGAAGAAGTATAAAAAATATTACACTCTGGCTGTAAGTTCTGGTCACATATTGGTTAAAAAGCTGTCGGGCTATTTTGCATTTTACAAAAGTGAACATTGGTTAAACTTTCACCCACCAAAGTCACTAGAGTCTAAACCTATCATATTCACAAATAATATTAAATGTTATATATTGAAACATCCTTTATTCCACATTACAACTGATTACATCTAACAGTATCAAATGAGCTCTCTCTTCAGTTAAAATTAAGACTCGGTTTTAGAATATCTTGCATAGCCTAGGGCCCAATTCAGCACCAACGAACTGATAAAGAAAACTGGGCAGTTAATCACTCAACTCAGTATTAACCTGTACTTTAATCAGTAAGATTTGCAAATGGAGTTTTATTCTTCATCCTCTTTATCAGAGCTATATTTTTTTTTTTTTGGCTAAACATTCATGTACTACTTATAAGCCCAAATTTCAAAATCTACCAAGTCTTTTAGTTGCATTACATAATAAGATCATATTTCATCAATGTTAAGCATGCATTCTCATTGAGCAGATGCTTGGCTCTCCTTTAATGGCTCAAATCATTAGAAAATAACTTTGTTTCTTAAAGTACAATAAAATGATTTCAATTCTGTTTTAATGTAAGCAATACTACATATCCATAGCCATTTTTGCCAGGATACTTGATTTTAAAATCCATAAAAAACACATTCTGGTCCAGAAGGCTCCAATAAGAATAGGTCAAGATTGAAATATAGCTCAAATACAAGTTGCTGGTGGATTGAAGTCAAAACAAACCCAACTGTAAACAGTATCTTATTTTACTCCAAAAGGGTTTCTAAAGAGGAATTCAAAATTGATTTGTAAAGCAATCCTGTTTTGGTGCATTAGAAATGCTCACTCGTATTTAAAAACTAACGAGAGTTAAGCCTTCTCACAAGTAAATCATCTAGATATAAAAAATTTTAAACTGAAAACCAGATGTGCTTAAATTTAGGGAAAAAACAAATGCCCTGAATTTTTCAAAAAGCAAAATACATAGTTTTAATTGCAATTAAGTCAACATCAATATTGCCAACTTATCTACTTAACAAGTAGATAGTTCAGTCTGTGGTTTATCAAAAAGTCTCACTTAACTGTAACTTGACCTTTTTGCTGCTATCTAGCACTTAAAACACTGAGAAGACAGAAAAATGGGTTACTTTTCGAAGTTTGTTAAATCTCCATTATTAACACATCCATCTTTCAGTATGCATTAGCCTAGTTAATAATCTGTGTAATAATTACATTACTTTCTCCTTTATAACTTGAAGGGATGCTGGGCACCGTGGCCCACACCTGCAATCACAGTACTTTGGGAGGCCAAGGTGGGTGAATCACTTGAGGTCAGGAGTTCGAGATCAGCCTGGCCAACATGGTGAAACCCTGTCTCTACTAACAATACATAAAATTAGCCTGGTGTGGTGGCGCACATTTGTAATCACAGCTACTTAGGAGGCTGAGAAGGGAGGATCCCCTGAACCCGAGGTGTAGATTGCAGGGTGCCAAGTTCATCCCACCACACTCCAGCCTAGATGACAGAGTGAGACTCATCTCTAAAAATAAATAAAATAACTTGAGGACAAAGTATGACAAAGTATAATAATACACACACATCCCTATACACATTTAATGACCTGTCATGGTTCAAGTCCTCAAGAGGGGCTTATAAACTAGATTTCTGTTTTTTTCAGACATACTTAAACACTAGAATCTGACGGCCACCTCACAGCTAGATTGGCTGCCAATCAGCACCTAACTTTATATTGCCTTCTTTGAAGAGTTATCTTTCAGTCATTAATGTGTCTACACTTTAAATCCTCACTAATCATTAATGTTCATAATTATTAATACATTAATGTTCATAATCATTAATATTTATGTCCAGATTACTACACCAGAACAAAACATTTCCAAGAAATTCTGAAGAATCAAAAACTCAAGCATCAGCTAGATCAGCAAGCTTGCTTACTGCATTAACATTTTAAAGATACCCAAGATAGTCTCAATTTCAACAGGGTAGCAAAAACTAAATCATGTGTCAGACTCAGAAGATACTGGCATGCTTATTCTATTCAACATTTGAATGTAGAATGTTAAACTTAAAATACTTTTGTTACTTTGTTGACAGAACTACTATTCCAATTACCTACAATAAAACACACTTGTTTATCAAAATAAAGGATTAGCAAAAAAAAAAAAAGAAAAAACAAATCCCAGATTAGAGCATCTCTCAATTTCACATAAAGTCCATGAAATTCAAGTAAAATTCCCAACCTTCAATACTGAAGATGAGACAGGGAAGGAAGTATCAAGGCTAAATGTTTTAAAAGTCTCTCAAAATGTAAAATAAATCAGTAAATAAGCAATTAAAATTAATAAGACCTAAACATCAACAGTTTTCTTCAACTTATTTCCCACAGCCCAACATTTTAGCCAGTTACTGTATCAGCACCTCAACTAACACTATTAGGTGGCTGGCTACATAAACATTGCAAAATGATTTCCTGGAAATTCAAGATGTTATAAATGTTTTCCTAGAGGCAGACAAGCAGAAGTTGGGTTACTTCTGGTGGATTGAAGTCAAAACAAACCCAACTGTAAACAGTATCTTATTTTACTCCAAAAGGGTTTCTAAAGAGGAATTCAAAATTGATTTGTAAAGAAAGTTACATTTTACTTTATAAGGTAAAATTCAAGTTAACATGATAGTCACAGACATAATTACCTCGTTTTTACAAACGACTTATTTTTCTCCCCTTCCACCTCTGATCTTACTCCTTTTAATTATTCACTCTGCCCAGACCTTTTCTCTACACACATACACATGCCCCTCTAAACAGTTTACACTGTCCTGCGAAGAAAACATAAAACAAAAGGCTGATTTGCAAATGAAGATACACCTCAATAGCGTGATCTAGAAGGACTAAATACTGAATCCAAAATATCGTGGGTGTGGCTCGAATTTTTTTTTGGAGGGGGACTAGGAAGGCTAGTCGGGGCGGCTGCCTGGTCTCTGCCCTCCCCCTCTGCTTTCGCTTTGTGCTCACAATGCAGCTCCTGTAAAGCGCTTCCCTCTCCCCGCAGCCGCCGCCATGTTAGACGCTCTCTCCATGTGCCCCTAGTCCCAGATATCCTCTCCAGTATCCCCAGGACCCAGCCCCCAATGAATCTCAATCGTAGCAGTCCCCCGCCCCTTCAGAGTCCCCTAGGAACAAAAAGTCGCTGCAGAAAATCGTCTCGCGATTGAGCTGACCGTGAGGCTCGTAGGGAAACCCAGACAACTGAAACAAAGAGAGAAACGTAGGGGAGCCCATCACGTGGGGGCGGGGGTAGCAAATCGAAGACCCATTCAAAATGGGCCTGCCGAAAAGGCAGTTCTAGCTTGAGATTCTAAATACACTTCTCTCCCACGGAATAAGAGGGGGCACTCGATCGGCCCCCGAGGGCACAGACTCCAAGGATACAGGACGCAGGCCGCCCCAACTCCACGAGGCGGTCAGTTGAGCCCGGTGCCCCCCGAGGAGGTACCTCTCCATTTTGGACCCTCGTCAGAGAAATCGGGCCTCGGAGACGAGAAGGGCACCATACAATGAAGTCCTGACGACAGGCCCCCACCCTCACAGGTCCCACTCCCAAAGGCCAAAAAGCCAGACCCACAGCGGAAGGGTAATAAAAAGGCCCGGGGGACAGCGCCGCGTCCCAATCTGGTGACAAGTGCCTCCTCCAGGAGCCCGTTTTCTGGGCACGAAACGAAACTCCCGTTGACCGTCGAGATGGGGCGTGGGGGCCAAGGGTGGAAGGAGGAGGGGACCTAGTAACGCTCCCGAGGCGGAAAGAAGCAAGGGCTCCAGTGCCCAGGGTCGGAGGGGGCGCAGAGCCCAGCCGCAGCCACCCCTCCCTTCCCCACCAACTCCTGGCACCTTTTTCTTCTCCAGGTTCCTAAGTTTCTTGTCGATCACCCCGAGGATCTGTTTCATGGCCTCGGTCTGCACAGCGCCGGTGCCAGTTGCAGGGTGCTGAGAAGCCGGCGCGGCGGCCCCGGCTCCCGCAGCCGCCTCACTCCCGGAGGATCCCGACGGCGGTGGCGGTCCGGACGACTTGCTGCCGCTCCCGCTGTGGCTGGTGGCCGAGGGCATCTTCAGACCGCGAGGGGAGAGAAGAAAAAGCGGGAGGAAGGACAAGAGCGGCGAGTCAGAAGACGGACGGGGCGAGACGCGGGACAAAACGCGCAGCGGGCGGGAGCCTACGCGAGCGGGTGGGGAAAGGGGCGGCGCGCCTCGAGGGCAGGAAGAGTGCGCGGGCGCGCGCGCGACCTGCCAGCGGGGCGCCCGGCCGGGCCTCGCGCCGCCCCCGACCCGCCCCTCCCCCGCGGAGCCGCCGACTCGGCCTACCGGTCCCGCGGCTCCGAGGCTCGCGCCGGGGGCGGGGCCTCACCGCGCCGGCCGCCAACGGCCAGTGCAACGGTCCCCAACGGGGAGGGCCAGCGCTCTCCGGCTTCCGAGGAAGGGAAGAAAGAGAGGGGCGGGGCTCGGGGGCAGAGAAGGGCATGGGAAATGACCGGGGTGGGGTGGGGGGACTTGGGGGCAAGTCCCTCGGAAGCTCCTGCCGGTCCGGAGGTAAAGGACACTCCGGCGCAGCGGCCCTCTGCCCCTGCAGCTACTCGGTTCCGGGTGGCGCTCACCGTGCGCGCGCGCAGGCGGCTGGAGATCCCGAGTGGGCAGCTGTAGGGGCAAGGGTGGCAGTGCCTTCCGGGCAGTGTCGCGTGCTCCGTGGGCGCAGGCCGCTTCGCCCAGTCCCCGCTGCACTGAGAGCCGCTCCTAGTGAGGCGAGAACCGGGAGCGGGAGGGACTTAGCCAGCCAGCAGCCCTCTGGGGCGCGGGGGGCGGGAGAAGCGGAGAGCGGGGGCCTTCGTGGCTGCTCGGGCTGCCCGGCGCGAACGCCTTCCTGGAAGAGGCCGCCCGCTTGCCTCCTCGCAGTCCCCCGGCCCCTGCGCTTGGGGGCGTCCACTAGACACAAGTGGGGACGACCCTGGCGAGGCCAAAGGAACGGCGCCTTGAGTTTTGAGCGCAATCGAAGCTAGGGTCCTTCAGGCGAAATCGGTTGACGCCCAAACGGGGACAATAGGTGTCAAGCAGCTGGCTCTGGAGCTGGCGACTGCCCTGTGAAGAGCCCTTATTTGGCGGGGGTGGGGGTTGGGGGCCAAAGGTTTCTGCCAGTAAGGGGTGCGTGGGGTGGGTGGTGCAATTCTAGCTTCTAGAATTCCTTCTGTATGCAGAACGAGTAAACTCCTATACCCCAAAAGGTCTTTTGAAAAAAAGATAACTCGCCGCTTCCCCACCAATCACCCAGTATCCTAGGAGTTATCTGTAGAACGTGTCGGACATGGTCATGGTTGGTGGCTTTTTAAATCCTAAAGCACTGGCCTCAAAATCTTCACTACCCTATGATGTTACGTATCCAGTAGATCTGAGTATTACGAATTATTAGACTTTTGTTTCCTTTTTTTTTAGGTTTACCTAACACTGTAAAGAGAATGTTCAATGAAATACAAAGAAAAAGATGATTTTTTGCTCCTAGAGAATTATTCCAGCCTTGAGGTGCAGTGGGTGTGGACAGTGTGCAGAAAAACAAGAAACCGAGTGCTGGAAGGAAGTATATTAAAATGAATATGATTGGCCGGGCGTGGTGGCTCACGCCTGTAATCCAAGCACTTTGAAGGCCAAGGTGGGAAGATCACCTGAGGTCGGGAGTTCAAGACAAGCCTGACCAACATGGTGAAACCCTGTCTTTAAAAAAAAATAAAAATGAATATAATCAGTGGAAAATTCAGCAACACAATATTGTATGACAACAGTAAATGACCAATTTATAATTTAAATTCTGTGAAAAAGAGATTTAGTAGAGAGTTCTACCAAACCCACTGTTCCCTAGGGAATAAAATGAGTAATGCTGGCTGGCAACAGTGCATCCTGAGGGAGCCTGGAGAAACAGCAGCCTCTGACCTCAAGATATCCTGGGTAGCTGCAAAGTCTGTTATATATTCATTCAAATATTTATTGAGCACCTTAGTGTGTGATGGGAACTCATAAGTGCTAGAGATTATGAACAAAACAAATATATTTATATGGAGCTTACATTCTAAGTAAGGGAAGACAAGTACATGTCGGATAGTCAAATGGTAGAGGAAAGAAAAAACGGAAGGGTGGTCAGGGAAAGCCTTACATCTGAGCTAGTACTGAAGGAACTGGAGGAAGATAGCTAAGCAGCTACCTTGGAGGAAGAATTTTTCAGGTAGAGGAAACACCAAGTACTAAGATCTGAGGAGTGTGCTTGCTGGGGTCAAGGAACACTGAGACCACAGTGGCTAGAGCAGAGAGTAAGATAAGGTCAAAGATGTAAAAGGGGGCTGGTCTTGTAGGGCCTGAAAGATCACGGTAAGGACTCTGGCTTTTACTGCATTCATTGGGAACTCATAGTTTCAAAATTAGTCAGCTAAATCATGCTTAGCACTATGCTGAACAATTATGCCAGGCCTAGGGGCTGGCAAAGGGAGATAGTAATCCTTTAGCTCCTTGCAACTCAAAAGTTTATTCAGCCCAACCACTATCACTGCCATGGTCACTACTGTCTTGGACTCCATAGCAGACTTAACTGAATTAAACGGCATTTTAACAAGATCTTCAGGAGATGTGTGTGTATTAAAGTTTCAAAAATCACTGCTTTATTCCTCAGAGACTGACCAATGTCTAAACTTTATTTATTTATTTTTTTAAAGACAGGGTTTCACCATGTTGGTCAGGCTGGTCTTGAACTCCCGACCTCAGGTGATCCGCCCACCTTGGCCTCCAAAGTGCTTGGATTACAGGCATGAGCCACTATACCTGGCCAATGTCTAAACTTTTACTGGGACACATCCACATCTATCTATGTGCATCCATTCCATAACTGCCTTTCTGCTACAGCACAGCAGAGTTGAGTAGCTGGGTGTGCAACAGACAGTAGGTGTGCAAAACCTAGAATACTATCTCTGCCTTTACAATAACAAGTGTTTGCCAATCCCTGGCTTAAAACTACAAATGGGGCAGGCGAAGTGGCACATGCCTATAATTCTAGGACTTTGGGAAGCCAAGGCTGGCAGATCACTTGAGGTCAGGAGTTTGAGACCAGTCTGGCCAACATGGCAAACCCCTTCTCTACTAAAAATAGGAAAAAAAAAATTGCTGGGTATGGTGACACATGCCTGTAATCCCAGCTACTCAGCAGGCTGAGGCACAAGAACCCAGGAGGCAGAGGCTGTAGTGAGCCATGATTGTGCGACTGCACTCCAACCTGGGCAACAGAGCAAGACTCTGTCTCAAAAAAAAAAAAACACAACTACAGATGGTACACATCACAGTTCAACAGAGTGGCCTGTTCATAGCTCTCAGTAGATTCAGGCTGATGGAAGCCATATCTCAAGTGTTGCTGATCACTGTACCACAAGAGAACTCAGGAATATCTCAGTCAATTAAATGCTTTAGACAAGTAGATATGCATCACATCTGCTTAAATTTATTGGCCAGAAAGAGTCACATGACCCTATCCAACCATAAGGGAGTCAAGAGATGGTATTCTATCAGAGGCATGGTAGGAAGCAGGTGAACCAGAAATATTTGGTGAATATATGTAGCCATCACACTCTAACTTCCTATATCAACCCAATCCTGTTTCACTGGTGTTCTGACATTCTGTGTTTCTCTGTTCAGGTCAGCAAGTCCAGAAAGACCCAATAAATTTAAGGCAAAGCTGTGTCCTAAGGCTGACTGCCTGCCCAGCTCAATGCCAAGGTCTCAGTCAACCAAATTTTTCTATTTCCTACTTGACCCAAAGAGGACTGAAGTTATGTTCACGTGAATTTTAAGTGCTTATTTTTTAAAACTTTTTTTCTAGTATAGAGCTATGCAGTAGCTTGGGGTCATTGTATCATTGAAGAAATAAAGAGTAGTTTCTCTTGTTCCCATTGGTAGTTATATCATCCTTAAGAAAATAACATCTTGGCCGGGTGTGGTGGCTCACACCTGGAATCCCAGCATTTTGGAAGGCTGAGGCAGGTGGATCACCTGAGGTCAGGAGTTCGAGACTAGCCTGGCCAATACGATGAAATCCTGTCTCTACTGAAAATACAAAAATTAGCTGGGCATGGTGATGCATGCCTATAGTTCCAGCTACTTGGGAGGCTGAGGCAGAAGAATCACTTGAACCCAAGAGGCGGAGGTTGCAGTGAGCCGAGATCATGCAACCGTACTTCAGCCTGGGCAACAGAGGGACACTCCATCTCAAAAAAAAAAAAAAAAGTGTACTGGAAAAATTACGATACAAATGCCTACTGCTGACTTGTAGTAAAATGACTGAAAAACAAATTTAAGCGACCTTAAGAGCCTTAACTGTATGAACAGTGTAGTTCACACTTTGGCCAGGTTTCTGTCAACCTGAAGCAAAGAGGCAGTTCATATAATTCAGATGAAGATTCCCCTCTTTTGCTACAAATAAGCTTAGCATTAGCTTATTGGGTGATTCAAGCCGAAGCAGTTGAATTATTTTGCTGAAATGATCAGGATACACAGTTTATTCACTTTGACTGTGTAGACTTCAAAGTGCTGTGATATAATGAATTAAACAAGCGAATGTTAGCTTGAAAGATTTGTTATTGAAATATATTATTATGCATCTTGTATTTACTTTGTTATTTTAATATATTTAATATTGGCATATATTAAAGTATACCAAGGTTTTTGGATTTATAAACCATTTGTAAACATATTCTGCTCTTCCACTGTGTTTTCTGGGAACTCTTTATTTCTTTGATTAGCCGAGCATGGCGGTGTGCATCTGTAGTCCCAGCTACATGGGAAGCTGAGGCAGGAGAATTGCTTGAAACCAGGAGGCAGAGGTTGTAGTGAGCCGAGATTGCCCCACTGCATATTTCAGCCTGGCTGACAGAGTGAGACATCATCTCCAAAAAATAATAAATATTTTATTTTTATTTTATTTTGCTTATTTATTTTTGAGATTGAGTCTCGCTCTATCACCCATTCTGGAGTGCAGTGGGGTGATTGGCCCACTGCAGCCTCTGTGATGGGCGACAGAGTGAGCAACTCTGTCTCAAAAATATAAATAAATAAGTAAAATGTTTCAAAAATATAAATAAGTAAAAATTTAAAAAAATAATTTTTTTTAGATGGAGTCTGGCTCTGCTGCCCAGGCTGGAGTGCAGTGGTGCAATCTCAGCTCACCACAACCTTCATCTTCCAGGTTCAAGTGATTCTCCTGCCTCAGCCTCCTGAGTAGCTGGGATTACAGGCATATGCCACTATGCCCAGCCAATTTTTTGTACTTTTAGTAGAGACAGGGTTTCACTTTGTTGGCCAGGCTGGTCTCGAACTCCTGACCTTGTGATCCTCCTGCCTTGGCCTCCCAAAGTGCTGTAACTACAGGTGTGAGCCACCACACCCAGCAAAAAAATAAAAATTTTTAAAAAGCAAAAACACTTTGGCCACAGGCACGAAAATCTTTCATGTAGTTGTTTATATGAATTGTGTGTTGTCTTAACATCATGTTTTTATTCAGTTGTTCCCAACCTGTGGTGATTTTGTCCCTCAGACACACTTTGCAATGTCTAGAAGTATTTAGTTGTCACAACTTGAGGGGAAGATGTTAATTACATCCAGTATGTAAAGGCCAAAGATGCTACTAAACAAACTACAATGCACAGAACGGCACATATTATTCAGACCAAAAGGTCAATAACGCTGAGTTTGGGAAATACTGTTCTATTTTATGAGATGAAAAATGTAGCCATTGGCTGGGCACTGTGGTTCATGCCTGTAAATACCAGCACTTTGGGCCAAGGTGGATATATCACCTGAGGTCAGGAGTTGGAGACCAGCCTAGCCAACATGGTGAAACCCATTTCTACTAAAAATACAAAAATTAGCTGGCCATGGCAGCAGGTGCATGTAATCCCAGCTATTCAGGAGGCTGAGGAAGGAGAATTGCTTGAACCTGGGAGGCGGAGGTTGTAGTGAGCCAAGTTCCCACCACTGCACTCCAGCCTGGGTGACAGGGCAAAACTGTCTCAAAAAAAAAAAAAAAAAAAAAAGTAGTCACTTATTCTAGTACTTTACAAGTAAAACTACTCTGACACTGGCCCCCAGAATTAAAATGCCGTTAGAAATGCATTCTGTATGTTGCCAAGACACAAATTGATCTGTTCATAGCGTGAACTTGCATCTTGGCAACGTGAATAATCATTGTCATTTCAGGCAATAAAGTATTCTATATATCAAGTCTCACACTAATATATACAACCACTGTGAACAATAATTTGAGAAAAATAACTTCTTTCAAGGTAGCAACTAACTGCTCCACAAATTTTGGAAGGAATAAAACTTTACATATCTCAGTTAATAACATACTAGGGGAATATAAGTGTAAAAGTAATCAGCTTATTCAAAATTGTTCCTATAGCTGGTCAGGATATGTATTATTTCAAGAATAATTTTCACACTTAACAGCACAACTTCGTTAACTCTTTGTGTGATGATAACTTATTTTTTTATCTTGAGAGCCAGAGAACTTTATTTAAAGGTCTCCTAAGCACAAAATCACCAGAGACATAAAAAATGTCATGAAAAGATGTAGGTCCTGTGTTTGGTTTTTTTTTTCTTGCATCCATTTCCAGTGGATGTAGAATTTGCAAAGGAGAGAGTCCTGCCCCCCACCCCAATTCTCATTTTGACACAGTGCTTCACAAAGTAGGCAAGGACCATCAATTTCAAAATGACCTGGGGTACTTGTCAAAATGAAAATTCCTAGACTCCACCCCAGACATTGCCTCTACATCCCAGAATCTGAAACCTAGGAACATCCATTTAAAAAACCAAATTCCATAGCCGGGCACTGTGACTCACGCCTGTAATCCCAGCACTTTGTGAGGCTGAGGCAGGCGGATCACCTGAGGTTGCAAGTTTGAGACCAACCTGACCAAATGAAGAAACCCAGTCTCTACTAAAAATAAAAATAAAAAATTAGCTGGGCATGGTGGCTCATGCCTGTAGTCCCAGCTACTCAGGAGGCTGAGGCAGGAGAATTGCTTGAACCTGGGAGACGGAGATTGTGGTGAGCTGAGATCCCACCACTGCACTCCAGCCTGGGGCAACGAGTGAAATTTCATCACAAACAACTCCCCTTTGCATCTTCAAGTTTGTGAATCTCTGTTCTATCTACGTAGAGTGTACATGCTACTCATTTTCACAAAAATAAGTGCCAAAAATGTTCAAACAAAAATTCTTTTCAAGGTATCTGCTATCTTTCTTCCCAGGTAGTGCTGTGACACTGTCTTAAGTAGGGCACGTTGACAATCACCATTTAGGTGGAAAAGGACAGCAAACTCGAGGTGCTGATTCAAAAAGAGGCCAACGGATTCCAAGATGGAAGAGAAAATGTCAAGAGAAATATGCTTAGGGAAGAATCCAGGCAGAATGAAATCCGGGCGGAATGGTGAATGGAAGGTTAAGGTGACCAAGAGAAAAGAAGGGTGACTCAGCAAGCCTGTAGTTTCTGCTGTTGTATAGTAAAGCTGAGGGCTTTCAATAATTAGAGCAGTGGTGCTCAAACTTGGGGGACAGTCAGAATGGCATGGTGGGGTTGCTAACGTGCTGCTGGCTGGGCCCCGCCCTCTATGTAACTAATCAAGACTCTGAGGGCCGGCTGGTCATTTGTGTTTCTAATAAGCCCTCTATGGTTGCTGGTACTGCAGATCTAGGGAAATTATTGGAACAAGGAAAAAACTAAGGGTAAGAAGAAATTTTTAAAAGTATTCAAAGATATCTGGGCACAGTGGTTCACGCCTGTAATCCTAGCACTTTGGGAGGTCAAGGTGGGCAGATCATCTGAGTTCAGGGGTTGGAAGACCAACATAGTGAAACCTTGTGTCTACTAAAAATACAAAAATTAGCTGGCATGGTGGTGCATACCTGTAATCCCAGCTACTCGGGAGGCTTAGGCAGGAGAATCGCTTGAACCCAGGAGAGAGAGGTTGCAGTGAGCCAGGATCATGCCACTGCACTCCAGCCTGGTTGACAGAGACTATGTCTTAAAAAAAAAAAAGTAATCAAAGGTGACAGTTGTATACTATAATATGTTTTCTGCTGTTACTTTTCGTTTTGTGTTTTCCTCTTAAAGAGGCCGGAAGAGAAAAAATAGCAGAGGATATTGGACAGCCTAGTCATACCCTATTTAGACTTTGCCTACAGAGGACAATGAAGGAAGAAGGCAGCAGCCTTTTCTCTGGGCCCTCCTTGTCTAAACCAAATGCAGACTCTGGCAGCCCTGTAGCACTGCAAGATCATATTCCTTGGCATTCTTTGGAACTAGAGCTCGTGATGCTTCTCCTTGTGAATACTGTGCTAACGTCCACCTATAGAAAAAAGAGGACTGTTCTTTAAGATAGCTAGGGCTGATTTGATGAGAGAAAAAGAGGTGATAGTGTGACAAGGA
The DNA here is from genome assembly GCF_049354715.1 of Callithrix jacchus. Lineage (NCBI taxonomy): Eukaryota > Metazoa > Chordata > Mammalia > Primates > Cebidae > Callithrix > Callithrix jacchus. The sequence goes on along the minus strand of NC_133511.1, from coordinate 99,418,321 downwards.
ATGCATTTTATGCAGCCTTTTCACAGAAAAAAAAGTATAAATTATAATTAAATATTGTTAAACCTTCATTTTTAAAAAACTGCAAGAGTAATACAAGTTTATTGCAAATAATTCAGATAAGTAAATTCTGCAAAAGTTAAACAACAGCTCAGTGTGTTGTATAACTTGTATTGAGCTCTAATATACCTATCATAAATTAATCCATTTAAAGTGTACAATTAACTGGTTTTTAGTATATTTGATATTTGAGAGTAATGCAACCATTGGCATTACCTAATTTTAAGACATTTTTATCACCCCAGGAAGTAACATGTACCTTATTAGCAGTCATTCCCCATTTACCCCTCCTCCAAGTCCCTGGCTACCACTAATCTGCTTTCTTTACAGATTGTCTATTCTGGACATTTTAGATAGATGGAACCCTACAATATATGGCCTTTTGTGCCTGGCTTATTTCACTTATACTCCAGCCTGGGTGACAAAGCAAGACCCTGTCTTAAAAGTAAAACAAAACAAAAACAAAGCAAAACTTGAATTGTACAAGGAATGGCAAGAATGTGGAGCAACTGGAATTTCCACGCACTGCGGATGGGAGTATAAATTGGCCCAGCCATTTTAGAAAAGTATTTATCAGTGTCTCCTAAAGCTGAGTATTCACATACCCTGTAACCTAGAAATTCAGCTTTGGGCATATACTAATAGAAAAGCATAGATATGGTCATTGAGAGACATATACAAGCGTGTTCATGGCAGCATTATCCTTAGTAACCAAACATGGAAGCAACTCAAATTTCGATCAATAATAGAAAAAGATAAACATATGGTGTATTCATTTAATACATATAGCAGTGAAGATGAACAAACCACTGCTACAAGCAACAACATGGATGAATTCAACACACATAATGTTGAATCAAAGAAACTAGACACAAAAGTATGGAAGACTAGAAACAGGTAAACTAATCTATGGTAAAAGAAATCAGGCTGGGTGAGGTCGCTCACGCCTGTAATCCCAGCACTTTGGGAGGCTGAGGCGGGTGGATCACAAGGACAGGAGTTCCAGACCAGCTTGAAACCCTGTCTCTTCTAAAAATATAAAAATTAGCTGGGCATAGTGGTGGGTACCTGTAATCTCAGCTATTCAGGAGGCTGAGGCAGGAGAGTCACTTAAACCTGGGAGGCGGATGTTGCAGTGAGCTCAGATCGCGCCATTGTACTCCAGCCTGGGAGACAGAGCACTCCATTTCATTAAAAACAAAAGAAAAGAAATCAGAACAGTAATTACCTTTTTCATTAGGTAATGACTGGGATGACGCACAAGAGAGGCTTTTGAGGTCCTGGCAATATTCTCTTTTTATGTATTTATTTATTTATTCACTTATTTATTTATTTATTTATTTATTTACTTTTGAGATAGGGTCTCACTGTCACCCAGGCTGGAGTGCAGTGGTGTGATCATGGCTCACTGCAACCTAGACCTCTCTGGGCTCAGGTGATCCTCCTACCTCAGCTTCTCTGGGCTCAGGTGATCCTCCCACCTCAGCTTCCCAAGCAGCTGGGACCACAAGTGTGTACCACCTTGCCTGGCTAATTTTTCTTTCTTTCTTCCCTTTTTTTTTTCTTTTTTTTTTTTGAGATGGAGTTTCACTCTTGTTGCCCAGACTGGAGTGCAATGGCATGATCTTGGCTCACTGTAACCACCGCCTCCAGGGTTCAAGTAAATGCTTGCCTCAGCCTCCCAAGTAACTGGAATTGCAGCCACCACCAAGCCTGGCTACTTTTTGTGTTTTTAGTAGAGATGAGTTTCACCATGTTGGCCAGGCTGGTCTCAAACTCCTGACCTCAGGTGATCCACACACTTTGGCCTCCCAAAGTGCTGGAGCATGAGCCACTGTGCCCACAGGTGTGAGCCACCGAGCCCAGCCTAATTTTTTGGTAGAGGTGGGGTTTCGCCGCATTACCCAGGCTGGTCTCAAACTCCTGGACTCAAGCAATCCACCCACCTCAGCCTCCCAAAATGCCAGGATTACAGGTATGAGCCATTGTGCCTGGACAATATTCTATCTCTTGTTGAGAGTGATAGTTACCTAGCGGTGTTCACTTTGTAAAGTTCATTGAGCAATATGCCTACAGTTTGCAAACTCCTGTAGGTATGTTATACTTCAATATAAAAGTCTACCGAAAATGTTTTCATTTTTTCTGGCAAAAATACGGGTAAACCAGAAGCCTGTACAAGGAACAGAGGTGACACATAAGTGGGGTGGGTAACTCGTTATGGGTGGGAATCAGAAAAGGCTCTCTGGAAATATTACCAGAGCTGAATTTTGAAAGATAATTTTTATAAGCTGACAAAAGTGGGTAAAGGAAAGAGGAAGGACATTGCAGGCAGAGGGAACAGGATGCTCAATAGCACATGAGGGCATAAAACCATATCGTGTGGTTTAGGGATCATAAGTGTTTCTACATTATTGGAATATTAATTGGGGAGGGATAGCAGGGAGAGAGCGGCAAATAATAAGACTAGCCAGGTAAGCTATGACCAGGTCATAAAAACTCCTTTTATCCCAATTACACAACTTGAACTTGAGCTATAGGTCTTAGCCTCCTTATAGAAATACATTGCCCTGAAGTTCTCTTTTTTATCAGACAGAAGCTCACTCTGTTGCCCAGGCTGGAGTGCAAAGGCATGATTTCCACTCACCGCAACCTCCGCCTCCCGGGTTTAAGCAATTCTCTGCCTCAGCCTCCCGAGTAGCTGGGATTGCAGGTGCACGTCACCATGCCTGGCTAATTTTTGCATTTTTAGTAGAGATAGGGTTTCACCATATTGGCCAGGCTGGTCTTAAATTCCTGACCTCGTGATCCACCCACCTCGGCCTCCCAAAGTGCTGGGATTACAGGCATGAGCCACTGCGTTTGGCTCCCCTGAAGTTCTGATTAAAATTATGGACTATCTTATTGGAAAAATGCACATGGAAAGTCCTATATATAATTCAGTTCTTCTGATGCCCATCTGTTGATGCTTAGTTCATAGATGTCAGATTTAGAATCCTATATTTTCTTTCTTTCTTTCTTTCTTTCTTTCTTTTTTTTTTTTTTGAGACTGAGTCTCACTCTGTTGCTCAGGCTGGCGTGCAGTGGTGTGATCTCAGCTAACTGCAACCTCTGCCTCCTGGGTTCAAGCGATTCTCCTGCCTCAGCCTCCTGAGCAGCTGAGATTACAGGCACCTGCCATCCTGCTCAACTAATTTTTGTATTTTTAGTAGAGATGGGGTTTCACCATGTTGGACAGACTGGTCTTGAACTCCCAACCTCAGGTAATTCACCCGCCTCAGCCTCCCAAAGTGCTGAGATTACAGGTGTGAGCGACCATACCCAGCCTTTCCTATTTTAAAAGATTGAAAGGTCTGGTCTCGAACTCCTGACCTCAAGTGATCCATCCACCTCAGCCTCCCAAAGTGCTGGGATATCTTAAAGACAGAAAGGCTGGGCATGGTGGCTTATGCCTGTAATCCCAGCACTAATTAAAAGAGCTTTAACAAGAATAGAGGCTGGATCCTATTGACATTTTAGAAAGTAAAATGGGTTCAATACGGAGGTTAGATTGGAAGCTGCGTCAGGGTAATCTGTGGGAACTGATTAAAATGATAAAAGAACAGATAAGACATTTAACTAAGACAGTGTCCCAGCTTAATTCTAAGTATAGTAATAGATCGAGTCACCAAGGATTGGTGGCTGATTAGATGTGAGAAGGTGGCTTCTGGAATTCTCCTGTTTCCCACGTTTTGGTCCTAGGTCTACCATAGCATTGAGCCATCATAGCTGAATGCAACACTTTGAAAGAGATATATGTATTTTTTCCTACTTCTAGAATTGAAACATTGTTGGGCTCCTGGGTAATCAAAATATTTTGTTTCACTAAATAGGGATTACCCTAAGCTATTTTGTAGACATCTGTGCCTAGTCACAGCACATCATAGTGGCAATGGATGGTTGAGGTAGTGATCAGGCCACCTACCAAAGGTAGGAACTAGAGTGTCATGGACATTTTGGTTAAAAATGAACTGAGGCAAGATACTGCTTGGAGCGAAGAAGACCACACTCTAACACCAGAGGCTTCAAGTGCATTCTGACTGGTGTTGTGGCCCATACTGCTGGCCTCCTGTGGAACTATATGCATTGGGCCTGGCAGATTGCTGGAGGGTCTTGAGCAGAAAAATCAATTTACATGCACTAACTCACAAAGCCATCAAGGCTTTGCCTTGGGGAATACAAGCAGATTCTGACACCTACCAGCACTTTTTATCCCCGTATATAAGCTAGAAGAGATATATAAGGGAAGAGACTGAACATTTGGGTCCTAGGTCTTTCATGGCAATTGAGCCATCATAGCTGAAGAGTTATATGTATCTTTTTCTAATTCTAGAATTGAAACACTGTAGGGCTCCTGGATAATCAAAATAATTTCTTTCACTGAATAAGGATTACCCTGGGCTATTTGGTAGACATCTGTGCCTAGTCACAGCACATCATAATGGCAATGGATAAGGAATACACCAGGATGGAAGAGCACATAGAATCGGGTATTTTACTGACAGTCGCAGCAGGCAAAAAGAATATGAGCCAATTTTCCAGTTCCATTTATCAAGACAATCTGTACCTTTGGAATCTGAAGTTACGACACAAGGGAGACAAGTTGAAGGCTCCAAGTCATCTGATTTGAACATTGAGAGGAATGTGACCTCATTTTGAACCCCAGGAGAATGGAACAGGATATATGGGTCTAATCAGATTTGCATTTTTAAAAGATAACTCTGGCTGCTTTACGAAAAATAGATTGGAGAGAGGCAAATATGGATGTAAGAATACAAGAGGCCACCATAATCATAGGGGTGATGGTGGCTTGAGCAAAGTACTGGTAGGGCATATGGAGAGATTTTAATGGATTTAATATGCATTACATGTATTTTATAGGTAGATTAAATAGAACATGGTAATTGACTGAATATGAGAGGGCAGCAAGGAAGAGGAGTCACAGACTCTCAGGTTTCTAGATTCAAGCATCCTTCTAAAAATAATTATAATAAAAATTTATTCATCCTTCTGGATTCATTCATCCTTTTAATAATAATAATAAGTTAAAAAATTGAAATTCCCATCTCTTACCACAGAGATAGGTGTTTCGCTTTTTTTGCCCAGGCTAGAGTGCAATGGTGCCATCTCGGCTCACCGCAACCTCCTTCTCCCAGGTTCAAGAGATTCTCCCTCCCTTAGCCTCCTGAGTAGCTGGGATTACAGGTGCCTACCACCACACCTGGCTAATTTTTTGTATTTTTAGTACAGGTAGGGTTTCACTATGTTGGCCAGACTGGTCTCAAACTCTTGACCTCAGGTGATCCTACCCGCCTTGGCCTCCCAAAGTGCTGGGATTATAAGCATGAGCCACTGTGCCAGCTGGGAAGTTCAATTTTATACATGTTAAGTTTGCAGGGGTTATGAATAGCCAAATGAATATGCTAAGTAGACATTTGAGTCAAGCCTGCAGTTCAGAGAAGTCTTGGTTAATCATTCAATGTGGAATTCATTCACGTATTGATAGTCATTGAAGACATGAGGTAAGAATAGTGAGATCTATTGAGATACCAAAGCAAAGAGGACTGAGGGCAATACCAACATTTTAAAGGTTATATGGATGGGGAAGATCAATATAGGAAAGAGAAGTAGAAGGAAAAATACCAAGACAGTATGGCATCACAGAAAGCAAAGGGAGGGTTTCAAAGAGTTGACTAGTCAAGATGGAGATTGGAAAGTTTGCTGAGTTTTGCTGCAGTGGACAACACTAAAAATAATTAACAACTGATATGGCTTGGACACCAACCAATCAGAATGAATGTTAGCCTGATATGGGAGCAGGATGAGGCAGGCCTCTGCAGTGAGTGGCATTAGCTCTCTTTAGTTGCTAGATGATAGGAAGCTCTGGAGGAAGGTCTGAGGAAGTGACCAGAGAGGAGGTACTGAGGGGACTTGGGGTGGCAGCTCTTTTTAAAACTGGTGCCAAAGTATTTCAATAATTTAACAGGAAGTACAGGCATACTTGTGACATGACTGAATATTTTCTGTGGTTTTAGCAGCAAGAGATCATTGGGAACCCTGGTGAGAGATCATTCAGTGGAATGGCAGGAACCAAAGCCAGGTTCATTCTAACTGGTTCAAGTAGACTGGGGAGATGATTAGAGAGGAGAGAGAGTGAATGTAGACAACTCTTCCAAGATGTTTTGCTTTGGGACAGACAGGGTGATGGCTGGAGGCAGAGGTAGAGGAAATTATTTATTTGTTTTAATAACTTGGTGGAGACTTGAGCATGCATAAATGGTAAGCACAGACAGAGGGCTCAGCCACAGTTAGAAGGAAGGATCCCTCTTTAGTATGAATGAACCAGAAGAAAATAATTTACAGACATTTATAGGTATGGTGGTTGGAAATTGAAGGAATTCCTGTGCAACAGATTCTTTCCGCCATTCCCCCACCGCCCTGTGAACTAAGAGGTGAAAGTTATTTGATGGGAATGAGAAGGGATGTAAAGAATCACAAGTTTCATTAAAGTAAGCAGGTAAGTGGGTTGGGCCCTGAGAATTTACATTACAAAATCCCAGATAATGTTGGATGCTGCTTGTCTAGCATGTGCTGTGGCACATTCAGAGAAAAGTACAAGGAGAGCATATAGTTAAAAGTGTAGCGTTGGCTGGGTGTGGTGGCTCATGCCTGTAATCCCAGCATTTTGGGAGGCTGAAGCAGGCAAATCACCTGAGGTTGGGAGTTTGAGATTAGCCTGGTCAACATAGTGAAACACTGTCTCTACTAAAAATGCAAAAATTAGCCAGGCATGATGGTGTGTGCCTGTAGTTCCAGCTACTTGGGAAGCTGAAGCAGGAGAATCACTTGAACCTAGGAGGCAGAGGTTGCTATGAGCCGAGATTGTGCCACTGCACTCTAGCCTAGGAGACAGAGCAAAACTCTGTCTCCAAAAAAAAAAAAGTGTAGGGTTACCTTCCTAGCCCACACCTTCAGCTATCAGCTGGACCACAGCCAGGTTCTATTCACTGTATCTCAGCCCTATCCATGCATCCCCCACAGGCGTAATTCTTGTATAGTAGCCAGAGTGTTCTTTTCAAAGTAAAGTCAGACCATTTCAATCAGCTGCTTAAAATTCTTCAGTGGCTTTCCACAGCTCGTGGAAAGGGCTACTAAAAATACAAAAAAATTAGCTGGGCATGGTGGCACATGCCTGTAATCCCAGCTACTGGGGAGACTGAGGCAGGAGAAACGCTTGAACCTGGGAGATGGAGGTTGCAGTGAGCTGAGATCATGCCATTAGACTCCAGCCTGGGCAACGAGTGAAACTCTGTCTCAAAAAAAAAAAAAAAAGAAGAAGAAAGAATAAATAATTTTTTAAAATTTCATGTAGAAATGGGGTCTTGTTATGTTGCTCAGGCTGGTCTCAAACTTCTGGTCTCAAACAATCCTCCTACCTTGGCCTCCCAAAGTTCTGGGATTACAGGTGTAAGCCACGACATCCAGCACTTCCTCCACCTTGTTTTTCTGTTTGGGCCCTCAAGAGATTGATTGATGCCCATCCACATTGGTAAGGGCTGAACTTTGTTATTCAGTCTCTGATTCAAATGCTAATGTCCTCCAGAAACACCCTCACAGACACACCCAGAAATAATGTTTTATCAACTATCTGGGCATCCTTAGCCCAGTCAAGCTAACACATAAATTAACCATCACAGGGCATGAGCCTCAAAGGAGTGGAAGTTTTCACGAGAGAGTAGAGAAGAAGCAATGATCTCGAAATACTGATGAGGAGAAAGGAGGACAAAAACCTGTCCTGTGGTGGATAGTTGTGAGCACAGATTTACTATCGCAGAAGGCTGCTACAGAAGAGATCAGGCTTTAAGGCCAGGCATGGTGACTCATGCCTGTAATCCCAACACTTTGGAAGGCCAAGGTGGGCAGATCAGTTACGTTTAGGAGTTTGAGACCAGCCTGGGAACCTAGCAAGTCCTCATCTCTACTTTTTAAAATTAGCCAAGCGTGTTGGTGCATGCCTGTAGTCCCAGCTAGTTAGAAGGCAGAGAGGTAGGAGGATTGCCTAAGCCTAGAAGATTGAGGCTGCAGTGCGCCATGATTGAGCCACTGTACTCCAGCCTGCGTGACAGAGCAAGGCTCTATCTAAAGAGAGAGAGAGGAGAGAGAAACAGAGAGAGAGAGAGAGAGAGAGAGGGAGAGAGAGATCAGGTTTTAATTAATAGAATGAAGTATGGAGAACATTCCCAGAAGAGATGTGTAAGACATAGAGAAATTTGTTGATCACAGAGCAGGTGCTCCAGAGGCTACACTGGAGAGCTGGGAGTGGGCAGGTACATCCCAACAGTAGGGAACTGAGTCAGGAACAAGGAGATATGGAGTACTATGGGGATAACGGTATTTGCAGTCATTCTCAAACTTTAATATGTATCAGAATCACAGAGAGGATCCCAGGTCCAGAATTTCTGATTGAGTAGATTTGGGGCTGCCCTAAGAATATGCATAATACATTCTCAAGTGATGTGGATGTTGCTGGTCCAAGGGCCACACTTGCAGACCACTGATGTAGTGGAAGACCAGCGACAAATGTGGCAATAGAAACAGGGATGAAAGGCCGAAGTGGATCACTCTCAGCCATCTCCTGACGGATGTCAGCCTCTAGGGTAATGGGCAGGGGGCTTGGCTCCATTCATTGCAGGTGGTTGCATCTTGACATCTGAGGCCTCAGTCCACTAAGCTTAGGGCAATTGTGAGGGCTTGTTCTTAATTTCAACAGTGTCAGCTTAGTCCCAGAAATCTGATACTATGGAGTAACTATGACACATTCGCTTCGGGGGCCTAGCACAAAGCATTGCTATCTTGTGAACTGGAGGATATTTATACTGAGTCCAGTGGAATCAGAGATCAGATTAAAGCTGCATCCTGGTAGGATTGTTGGTGTTTGGATTTTTGAAGTCTCAGCAGTGATATAATCAGATGTCTGGCTCCACTGACAAGCAGCAACCAAGGGCTGCCAGGCAATATACAAGTTGATTGGAAATCAGAGCTGCCACTTACTGTTAGGTCTTGGACTTCACCAGCTGCATTAGAAAAACAAAGTCACAACTATGCCAATACCCCTACTCTTGATGCTCAAAGATCTTATTGGATTGACCAGCAGGGATTCCAATCATTTCCAGTGTTTTCTCTGAAAATATTTGGACAGGGGTTGTAGAACTGAAATTTGGGATATTGTTACAAGAATAAAATCATTGCTACTTGGCTTGAATTCTGGGAAAGCTCCTGACTTATTTGATTTGAAGGTGATATGGTATCACTCAGGTTTCCCTCTTTTCTAACACTTGTGAAATTCCCAGGGAAAAGTATACATGTCCATGAATCACTCCGGGCCTTTGTTTACTGTTAGCCTGCTAAGTAGAGGGACAAGTCATGTGTGCCCTTTCAGGAAGAAACTCGAGAGGGAGTCAGGATCATGCTAAAGTTTAATCCTAACAGAAGGTAGAACTGCAGTAGGGAAAGGGGTGGGATTTGGAGTCAGAGAGCAGCCAACTCTCTGAGGATTGCAGGTAGAATCTTTCTCTGGCACCAATGTCCTAGAGGGGTACAAAGAACTCTACAGGGTCTTCAGAGGAGGTTAATGACCCAAAGTTGATGCTAACTTAACCTATTATTCCTCATGAAGAGAGCAAAACTTGGGACAATTCTCCCTATGCTCATTTTGTGCGCACATTAATTGAAAAAAAAAACCAGACACATGGTCTTGCCATTTTACCCAGGCTGGTCTTGAACTCCTGGACTCGGGTAGTCTTCCTGCCTTGGCTTCCCAAAGTGCTGGGATTACAGGCATGAGTCACTGTACCCAGCTCACATGTTAACTTCTTTTTTTTTAAGAAAAAGAAAAGAAAAGAACAAAACTAACTTCACTTCTGTTGCCTCTCAAGATGAACTAGATTTTTTTGGGGCCCTCCTCTTTAATTGGCTATGGAAAAAAATGAGGCCACCTACAAATACCTGTGTGTAACCTTGCTCGGGGCAAGGGCAGGGCAAGCCCTTACAGAGCCAGGGACCTACCAGGACATGAAATATCTGTCTGATGAGTCCTTAGAAGATCTAAAGGTATAGTACTATGCACCCTCTCGGTTAATTCAAGTTAACTGGAAATTAGGGCAAGTAAGCATAACTTGGCAACAGAATCTGAATATGCTCCCAAAGGTTCTCCACTGTGGAGTTTAGGGGATTGGGCATCCATTCATTTAAATAACTATTTGTGGGCACAGTGTGAATCACCAGGAGCACTTTTTTCCCTCAAAATGCACACATCTTTATAAATATGCTTTGCACCGTCCTTCTGAGGCTATTTATTTCTTCCTACACACTATGCCTGAAATTTAGGTAATATCAAAAAGATGAATGATGGAACCCATGTAGGATTACATGTCAAAATGGATTGTTATTCCAAAGTCTCAGATAACTACTCTAGTAAAACATCTTCAATAGATTCTCTGCAGAACTCTATAATAAAGCAATTGCTAATTTTCAAGAAAAAAAGAAATAAACCCAATAAGGTCAAGTACTTTCTTATAATTATGGCTACCATTTACTGATGGCATACTCTGTGCCAAGCACATCTTATATATTTTATTTTCTATTCTATTCTTTCTTTTTTTTGAGACAGAGTCTCACCCTGTTACCCAGGCTGGAGTGCAGTGATGCAATCTTGGCTCACTGCAGTCTTGACCTCCTGGACCCAACTAGTCCTCCCACCTCAGCCACCTGAGTAGCTGGGACCATAGGCATGCCACCATGCCCAGCTAATTTTCTGTATTTTTTGTAGAGACAGGGTCTTTTTTTTTATTGCATTTTAGGTTTTGGGGTACATGTGCAGAACATGGAAGATAGTTGCATAGGTACACACATGGCAGTGCGTTTTGCTGCCTTCCGCCCCTTCACCCAAATGTGGTATTTCTCCCTATGCTATCTCTCCCCAGCTCCCCCCACCACTGTCCCTCCCCTATTCCCTCCAATAGACCCCAGTGTGTAGTACTCCCTTCCCTGTGTCCATGTGTTCTCATTGTTTATCACCCGCCTATGAGTGAGAATATGCGGTGTTTCATTTTCTGTTCTTGGGTCAGTTTGCTGAGAATTATGTTCTCTACAGTCATCCATATCCCTACAAAGGACATAAACTCATCATTTTTGATGGCTGCATAATATTCCATGGTGTATATGTGCCACATTTTCCCAGTCCAGTCTATCATCAATGGGCATTTGGGTTGGTTCCAGGTCTTTGCTATTGTAAACAGTGCTGCAATGAACATTTGTGTGCATGTGTCCTTATAGTAGAACGATTTATAGTCCTTTGGATATATACCCAGTAATGGGATTGCTGGGTCAAATGGAATTTCTATTTCTAAGGCCTTGAGGAATCGTTACACTGTTTTCCACAATGGTTGAACTAATTTACACTCCCACCAGCAGTGTGAAAGTGTTCCTATTTCTCCACATCCTCTCCAGCATCTGTTGTCTCCAGATTTTTTAATGATCGCCATTCTAACTGGCGTGAGATGGTATCTCAATGTGGTTTTGATTTGCATCTCTCTAATGACCAGTGATGATGAGCATTTTTTCATATGTTTGTTGGCCTCATGTATGTCTTCTTTCGTAAAGTGTCCGTTCATATCCTTTGCCCACTTTTGAATGGGCTTGTTTGTTTGTTTCTTGTAAATCTGTTTGAGTTCTTTGTAAATTCTGGATATCAGCCCTTTGTCAAATGGGTAAACTGCAAAAATTTTTTCCCATTCTGTTGGTTGCCGATTCACTCTAGTGACTGTGTCTTTTGCCGTGCAGAAGCCGTGGAGTTTGATTAGGTCCCATTTGTCTATTTTGGCTTTTGTTGCCAATGCTTTTGGTGTTTTGGTCATGAAGTCCTTGCCTACTCCTATGTCCTGAATGGTTTTGCCTAGATTTTCTTCTAGGGTTTTGATGGTGCCAGGTCTTATGTTTAAGTCTTTAATCCATCTGGAGTTAATTTTAGTGTAAGGTGTCAGGAAGGGGTCCAGTTTCTACTTTCTGCACATGGCTAGCCAGTTTTCCCAACACCATTTATTAAAGAGGAAATCCTTTCTCCATTGCTTGTTTTTGTCAGGTTTATCAAAGATTGTATGGTTGTAGATATGCTGTGTTGCCTCCAATGCCTCTGTTCTGTTCCATTGGTCTATATCTCTGTTTTGGTACCAGTACCATGCTGTTTTGATTACTGTAGCCTTGTAGTATAGTTTGAAGTTTGGTAGTGTGATGCCTCCCGCTGTGTTCTTTTTGCTTAGAATCGACTTGGCTATGCGGGCTCTCATTTGTTTCCATATGAAGTTCATGGTGGTTTTTTCCAGTTCTGTGAAGAAAGTCAATGGTAGCTTGATGGGGATAGCATTGATTCTGTAAATTACTTTGGGCAGTATAGCCATTTTCATGATATTGATTCTTCCTAACCATGAACATGGAATGCTTCTCCATCTGTTTGTGTCCTCTCTTATTTCGTTGAGCAGTGGTTTGTAGTTTTCCTTGAAGAGGTCCCTTATGTTCCTTGTAAGTTGTATTCCTAGGTATTTTATTCTCTTTGTAGCAATTGTGAATGGCAGTTCGTTCTTGATTTGGCTCTCTTTAAGTCTGTTATTGGTGTATAGGAATGCTTGTGATTTTTGCACATTGATTTTATATCCTGAGACTTTGCTGAAGTTGCTTATCAGTTTCAGGAGTTTTGGGGCTGAGGCGATGGGGTCTTCTAGGTATACTATCATGTCGTCTGCAAATAGAGACAATTTGGCTTCCTCCTTTCCTATTTGAATATCCTTTATTTCTTTTTCTTGCCTGATTGCTCTGGCTAGAACTTCCAGTACTATATTGAATAGGAGTGGTGAGAGAGGGCATCCTTGTCTAGTGCCAGAAGAGACAGGGTCTTGCCATGTTGCCTTGGCTAATCTTGAACTCCTAAACTCAAGCGATTCACCTGTCTCGGTCTCCCAATGTGCTGGGATTACAGGCGTGAGCCACCATGCCCAGCTTACATGTTTTTGTTTAATCTGTACAATGACCCAGTGAGGTGGATTACTCTCTCCATTTTACCAATAAGAGAGCATGGAGACTTGGAGAGTTTATATGACTCAGCTTAGTTTACATCATCTAGAGCTACAGTTTAGATCAGAGTAAACTGAGGCTTTGTCTGATGTTGGGCCTAAAATTTAAAGGGACAAGAAAACAATTATTAAAAAATACGACATTTTACAGTGCTTCCTTCCTTTGGGAAACATTTTCCACCTTTATGTCCCTACTTCTGGCTTTGGTGGCAAGCTTTCCTGTATACTGAGATGCTGCCCTTTGGCAGCCTACCAAGGTCTGTCCATGTGAGAACCCACGCTGCCTTTCCACTTCTGCTTTAAGATAAATGTTATGCTCTTTGTCATTATGCTGAATTTGAGCCCAGTTGAATGTTGGTCTTTAAAGACCAAGCAAACTAGCTTTTCCTCCTCTTCCTTTTCTTCCTTTTCCCTCTCCCTTTTAAAAATTAAACTTCTGCTACTTCTTATAGAAAACAGATCTCGTCTAACATAGAAACTTCACTTAGAGCCAAAAGCCTTCTAGAACTTGGGGCCTAGTACAGCTTGGCTTTCAAAGCTTTGGAGCTAGAGGCCAGACTGAAGTGCCTGAGCCTGGAGTTTTCTTTCTTTATTTTTTTCCTGGGGACTAATGGATGTTCCCCACAAGAACAGCTTGGGATGATCCAGGTGAATTATTTATTTATTTATTTTTATTTTTTTATTTTTTTCCGAGCCTGGAGTTTTCTACATATGCTCCTGGGTGCTGCCTGCTCACTCAGCTAAAACCTGAGTTCTGTGAAGAGTAGTTTCTGCTCAACAATGTCACTCTGGCACTCAGCCTCTGTGCCTGCTGAAACCCTGGTAGACTAGGGTCTGGACTAGGGCTGTTGGTCATTTCCTTAAGGTGCTCGAAGCCAAGATCACCTTGGATTCCCTCTGCACAGCTCCTTAGCGTCAACTCTTGAAGTTTCCCTTCAAGGGCATTGAGTCAGGGACTTCTAATAGACCCAGAACCTTCCCTTTCCTTTGCATTATGCAGAAGTGAGCCCACTGGTTCAGGCTCTTCCTATCATCATGGATAGGAACAAACATCATTTGTTGTTGTTGCTTGTTCTTTCCTATCCTACGTGCTTTGTAAGGGTCACCCAAGTCCACCCTGGCAGGTTCCATTAACTTTCAATTTTAGAGTAAAAAGGTTAAAAACTTGACCTTTTCCAGAAGATTTCAACTCCAGGAAGTTATATTGAGATGACATAAGGCCAACGGTGCTGGTGAATGTTTAACAACCAGCTCTCTGGGGGAAAAGTGTGTGCATGTGTGTGATATTGTGAAATATGTATTTGGTTTTCATCGTCATTTTCTGGCACAGAACTCCCAAAACCTTTGTAAATAGGGTGCCAGGGAAATCTTTGGTTCTGCTATTTGATCTTTGACCCTAGTTCCTGACACAGAGCTCCTAAGACATTTGCTATTTCCTGAGTGATAGCAGCATCTTTCATTCTAATGAGGCGACTCTTGGTGGGGCTCTGGGATAGCTTTGGGATGGGAGCTGGTTGCCAATCATGCAATTAGAGGGCTAAAATCTTCAGGCCCACTCCCTGATCTCTGGGGAGAGGAGAGGAGCTGCAGACGAACACATCACCAATGCAAGGCTTTAACCAGTCATATTTATGAAATGAAGCCACCATAAAAACCCAAAAGGAGTGGTTTTGGAGAACTTCCAGGTTGGCAAACACATCTGTGTGTGCCAGGAGAGTGGTGCACTGACCCTCTATGGGGACAGAAGCCTCTGATCGTGGGACCCCTCCAGACCTCACCATATGTGTCTCTCATCTGGATCTTCACCTGTCTCCTTTATTATATTCTTTGTTATTACTAAACCTAAGTGTTTCCCTGAGTTCTGTGAGCAGCTCTAACAAACTAACTGAACTTGAGGAGGAGGCTGTGGGAACCTTGATGTATAGCTGGTCAATCAGAAGCACAGTCACAACCTGTGCTTGCAACTGGCAGCTGAAGTAGGAACAGTCTTGTGGGACAGAGCCATCAACCTATCGGATCTGATGCTAACTCCAGGTAGATGATGTCAGAAATTAAATTAGAGGACACCCCCAGCTAGTGTCTGCTGGAAGACCTGCCAGAGAATTGCTTGGTATGTGAGGAAAAAATACCCACACATCTGGTGTCAGAAATGTTGAATGACTGCATAAAGGAGAGCATAGGAAAAACAGTTTGTTTTTACATGTGTGTACATTATACACACACATATATGTATATATGTATGTATGTTTAGCTTGCATTTTAATGTAATGAATAATAACAACTTACAAATAAGATATACAATATTTTTTATTTTGTTTGTTTTGCTTGTTTGTTTTTTGAGACAGAGTCTTACTCTGTCCCCCAAGCTGAAGTGCAATGGCATGATCTCGGTTCACTGCAATCTCTGCCTCCCAGGTTCAAGTGATTCTCTTGCCTCAGCCTTCCAAGTAGCTGGGATTGCAGGTGCGTGCCACCACACCCAGCTAATTGTTTGTACTTTTAGTAGTGATGGGGTTTCACCATGTTGGCCAGGCTGGTCTTGAACACCTGGCCTCAAGTCATCCACCCGCCTCAGCCTCCCAAATTATTAGGATTACAGGTGTGAGCCACTGCACCTGACCAATACTTTTTGAGTCCTATATAGCCAATTGATTGTCACAAAATGCTTTTGTTGATTTTTGCCTAAATCCATGTCCACAGCCAACCCATGGTTGTAACTGACAAGAGTAGTTTCGGCATGAATGCTGGTTAATGTTTTCCTTACCACTGATCAGTGAGAAGAAAATGAAGCTATGATGATATCAGAACTTCACTTGTTGATGAATACATAAATGACTTCTTTACTGAGATAATATATTTTGAATATTGGAAGAACATTTCTTCAATTTCGTGTGCTGTTCACAATGTAATGGTTATAGACACTACACTCTTTTAAGTTTAAACTATGTTATTTACGTTTTCCACATCACTTTCTTAAGAATAGACAATAAATCAAACTCTGATTGACAGTGTTTGCTGATTTTCTTGGTGTAAATATACTCCCGTCACAGCCAGTTGTAAGCTAACAATGAGATGTCACTGAATGAAGAGTTGGGAAGAAATGTGCCATAGAACACTATTACAGTGTTTGTACTACTACAGATAAAATAGGTGTAAATAACCTCAAGAACATAGGTGTCGGCAGAATGTATTTAATACTAAAATAATTAGAAAGTAATACATTTTGAATACTTTGTTACTTTGTTTTAAAAATAACTTGTTTAATGGCAAGTTTACATAATTTAAGTCTTAATAACTTTGTTTAACAATTGGCTTACAAATTTCATAAAAATTTAACAACTCTAACAAGCTGGTACAAATTGGCCTCTTCAACACCGCTGGGTAAATCAAACCAAAGGCAATACGTTCAAGTTTAGTGTTATCCGTAAGTATCAGGCTCATATATACATTTCCTATTTCAAGTATCGGTGATGTCCAATAGTGCAATTCCTATGAAATATTTTTAGTTCTCCACCTTATGAATGCAGAAATATGATAAAATTATACTTTCCTGATTCTTCGGAGTTAGTGGTGGCCAAGAAGAATTGTTTTAGCCAAGGCAATGTGAACAGAAATAGCATGTGTCACTTTAGGGTGAGAGCTGAACAAGGGTTTCTGTTGGCACTCTCTCTTTTCCTCTACTGCAGTGCCAGCAGTGCTCCATTTAGTGGCTTCTCCATTGGTGTGGGTCCCAGAGAGAGCAGGGCCTGAAGCAGACCCCCTCAGCTGACTCCTAAAGTGAACAGGCAGTATGAGTGAGAAATCAAATTGCTGTTTTCAGTCAGAGATTTTTGGAATTGTTTCTGCAGCATGACCTCAGAGCATCCTGGCTGATACAATATCTAATATTTAAGAGAGCTGGCATGTTAGAGAATCTCACACATTGGCTTATTTACCTGAAATATGCAATTTTAACTTGCAGGATTTAAAATAGTTTTTAACAGAATTAGACTCTTTACAAGAGAAGCTGATGTACCACCTTAATGAATTTGATTTGTTACATGTATAAGAACAACTTAAGTGCTTAAAAAGATTTTACAAGTATGAGTTGTAAGTTTGTCCTGTACATTACTTGAAGTGCTTGCTGATGGGAGGTATTAAGCAAAGTTATTTCAAAATATTTACATGGATTTAATTACTGCATTTGTTATTTGGGAAAATTTCATCTGGTAAACGTTAAGTAACTAAATAGCAAGGAACATTACTTGATGTTTAGCTAAAACAAGATTTATAAGTTAAACATAAACTGAAGAAAAAATATTTGTTGATTTATACATTTTATAAATTGAATACTAATTTAGAGCCCAAGTAACTGTGAGTAGTCCTTTTCAAGCAAAACAATCCTCTTTGATCATTTTTAAAAGTTCAGTTAATAGACTGGGCATGGTGACTCACACCTGTAATCTCAGCACTTTAGGAGGCCAAGGTGGGAGATCACTTGAGTCTAGAAGTTCAAGACCAGCCTGGGTAACATGGAAAACTCCATCTCTACAAAAAATTAGCCGGGCATGGTGGCACATGTCTGTAGTCTCAGCTGAGACTGGCTGAGGTGGAAGGATCACCAGAACCCAGGAGGTTGAGACTGCAGTGAGCTGTGATTGTACCACTGCACTCCAGACTGGGTGACAGAGTGAGACTTTGTCTCAAAAAAACAAAAGAAAACAAAACAAAAACCAAAAAAATCCCTCACTTAATGGCCATTTTTTCACATTTCAAGATATAGTGAAAAGAATATTCAACTAAAATTTGAGACCAGAATTTTATTTCTGATCTAGCCAACAAGTAATTAAGGCCCTTCAAGAAATTTTAAAGCCTTTTAGAATCATGCCAAATGAGAATGTTGGCTGGATAATCTCTCTGATTTAATTTTTATGATACCTTCTCTTTTGGTTAACTACTGTTGCATAACAAATTATCACAAAATTGATGGCTTAGAAAAACTTTTTAAAAATTCTCACAATTCTGTGTGGGTTGACTGGGCTCAGCTGGATGGTTCTTCTGCCTCTTGTGATGTCATCTGGAACTGCAGTCATTTGGAGGCTCGATCAGGTTAGAATGCCTGAGATGGCTCATTCGCATGCCTGGTACCCTAGTAAGGATGGTTGGGATATTGGGCTCAGCTGGAATGCTGGGAGAATGGGCTCTCTCTCTCTCGTCTCAGAGCTTCTCTCTTTCCACATGGCCTCTCCAACAGAGCAACCAGACTTCTTTTCATGGTGCCTCAAGAGTCCTCAATGTGCAATGCAATGCAGAAACTGCCAAACTTTCTCAAGGTTTAGGCTCAGAACTGAGACAGCCTCACACCTTCACTGAATTCTATTGGTTAAAGCAAGTAGCATGGTCAGCCTGGATTGGTTGTGGGAGGAGACCCCACAAGGGTGTGGCTACTAGGAGGAGCAATTTATTTCAGCCATCTTTGGAAAATGGCTACCAAACCTTCAAATGTGAATATTCTATGACTTAATTTCCATCTAATCTACACTTATCAATATGCCTTCCCTACTCTGGCAAATGAAGCATTTCACATGTTTAGTGTATGATTTTCACATATTCTTTTAGTAGGATTAGAGTGAAATACCATCTGTGCGTCTGAATGAAATATATCTGTGCATTTGTGTATTTACATGTGCCTAAAGCAGAGTGGAAAGATATACTGTAAAATTTAATTTCATTTATTTGGTGATTTTGTGTTTTTCTGATCTATTTTGAAGGGGTACCAGAAGAAGGACTTTAAGATTAATATAAAAAGTAAAAGAGATTCAAGAATAAGATATGTAGACTGTGCAGTGGCTCATGCCTATAATCCCAGCACTTTGGGAGGCCAAGGCAGGTGATCACTTGAGGTCAGGAGTTTGAGACCAGCCTGGCCAACATGGTGAAACTACGTCTCTACGAAAAATACAAAAAATTAGCTGGGCATGGTGGTGGGTGCCTGCAATCCCAGCTACTCGGGAGGCTGAGGCAGGAGAATCACTTGAACGTAGGAGGCAGAGGTTGCAGTGAGTCGAGGTTGCACCATTGTACTCCAGCCTGGGCAACAAAACAAAACTCCATCTCCAAAAAAACACGAATAGATATGTAAATGCGTGTGCACCCATGTGTAGGTGGTTATGTACATGTTACAGTATAAAGTTTTTTTCATCCAAATGAGCTTCACTTGTTTCAGTTTCTGGAATTGCTTTTGAAGCTGACTCCTTGGTTTTGGGATGCTCACCATAATAGGTACCTTATTCATTTATATACAAGGCTAATAATATTCACCCATTAATCTTGAAGAAAGCTGCACAGCTCACCTTAAGTTTGCATGCTGATGCTACACAGTGAGATTTTTGTATTCTGCTTAGTAATGTAAATTGAGCTTTCCTTTAGCCAGCCTGCATGCTTTTAAAGAAGGTGAAGAAATGCCTTTCTAAAATTTTAGTGATTTAGATTAGACCATTTAGTGACTGTAGGAAGGCATTGGAAAATATTGTAATTGCCTCATTGAATGGTAAGACAGAGTCTGTCTTTTTTTTTTTTTTTTTTGAGACGGAGTTTTGCTCTTGTTATCCAGGCTGGAGTGCAATGGTGCGATCTCGGCTCACTGCAACCTCCACCTCCTGGGTTCAGGCAATTCTCCTGCCTCAGCCTCCTGAGTAGCTGGGATTACAGGCACCTGCCACCATGCCCGGCTAATTTTTGTATTTTTAGTAGAGACGGGGTTTCACCATGTTGACTAGGATGGTCTCGATCTCTTGACTTCGTGATCCACCCTCCTCAGCCTCCTGAGTAGCTGGGATTACAGGTGCGTGCCACCATGCCTGGTTAATTTTTGTATTTTTAGTGGAGACAGAGTTTCACCTTGCTGGTCAGGCTGGTCTCAAACTCCTGACCTCGTGATCCACCCGCCTTGGCGTCCCAAAGTGCTGGGATTACAGGTGTGAGCCCATGTGCCTGGCCATTAAATTACCTTTAAAGATGATGACAGTAGCTATCATCCTTTGAACTGCTATTATCCACAGTTTGATAATATTTATGTACATTGGGATAAGAAATTTAAACATATCTCAATAAATTTTCACCACAATCTCACAAAGTAGGTATATTAATTTTACAGATGAGGAAATCAAGGTGGAAATCAATCAAATAATTTAACTGAGGTCATATAGTTAGTAAGTGGCCATGCCTGGATTCAAATGAGGTTTATCAACTCCAAAGCTCTTGCTTTTTTTTGTCTTTGTGCATACAGAAAGAAAGTATAAAGCATTTACTCTTAATTACCATTTAAAATAATGTACATCACATCACTTTTAGTGACAAATATGAGATCATATAACTTTCACCAATATCATCAATAACAGAAAGGTAATATTACTAAGTGAAATGTCCTGGTGTAAATTTTCCAGGATCATGAACCATTTGACAGACTTTTACCCAGTATAAGATTTTGTTATTTATTTTATTTTTCCACCTGGCAGTGAATTTGCACAGATTTTATTAAATATAACCTTCAAAAAATATGAATTTAGTTTGGGCATAATTTTCACAGGATATGCCAGTTAAAAATATTTTCACCAGTTCTTGTGTGCCAGTTACAGATTTATTGCCTCACAGCTCCAGATTCAACCTTTTTGCCTGTTCTGTGAAAATAGACCTGGGCCTTTAGATATTTGTCCTTTGCCAGCTGACATTGAAGTTTGTCAATAGAGGGAGCTGCAGAGACATTGCAGGAAAAGGGGATTTTACTTCCTGGTTCCTGCAGCATGCTTGAGTTCCTGTGTAGCTTCCTCCAATACCAGGCCCCTTGAACAGCACACACCACTTCCCAGGTGGCCAGTTCCTATTGCATGAGGCACTTCTCTAGTGTCCTGCCCTTGAAGTGCATGGCAGCTCAGCAGCCAGGTTCCCCTTGTATCCTCCTCAGTGGTTCTATAGTGGCATGCCCTCCAGGGAGCAGAATTCCAGAATGTTTTATTAATATAGCACCATGATGGACTTCTAAGCCATATAATAAGCTATGGCCAAGCCCTCTCCAATAAAACCTGGATCTCAACTTTGGGGGCAATGGGAATGGCTATTAGATGTACTGTTATACATTAGACTTGATATTATACATATAATATATATAATGATATCTAATAGCCATAAATTTATATCTGTGATTTCCTATATTCTTTTGATTTCTCTCTTACTAATGAATTCCTCATTACTCCAATCTCCTGTATATAGTTTATCAGTATTTCTTTTTTTTCTTTTTCTCTCTTTCTTTTTTTTTTTTTTTTTGGTGAGATGGAGTTTTGCTCTTTTTGCCCAGGCTAGAATACAATGGCACAATTGCTGCTCACTGCAACCTCTGCATCCCAGATTCAAGGGATTCTCCTGCCTCAATCGATTTTCCAGCCTCAGCCTCCAGAGTCGCTGGGACTACAGGCACATGCCACCACATCTGGCTATCTTTTTTTTTTTTTTTTTTTTTTTTTAGTATTTTTAGTAGAGACAGGGTTTCGCCACATTGGCCAGGCTGGTCTTGAACCCCTGACCTCAGGCGATCCACCCACCTTGGTCTCCCAAAGTGCTGGGATTACAGGTGCGAGCTGCTACGCCTGGCCATATTTCTATTAAGCTTTACCTGCCGTAACTCCTATTTGGTTTCCCTCTCCTGATTACACCCAGACTGATATACCTTGGTAAAAATCTCAACTTATACCCTACTCTGTTATTTCTCAGTCGACTAAAAAAAAGATTAACAAATGCAATGCATTTTAATTTCCTTTTGATATCTGAATCGTCCTGGAGTTTTACCTTCTCTGTTTTGCTCTCCCTCCCGTGAAATCCTTCTTGATATACTCTGTATTTTAGCTTCACAAACTATGATGCTATTCTATAAACAAACTGTGTTCTTGCCCATCCTCATAGACCCCAGTTCTTCTGCCTGGAATCTGTCCTTCCTGTAATGTTCTTTTTATTTATTTTTATTTTTACTTTTTTTGAGATGGAGTCTCACTCAGTCACCCAGGTTAGAGTGCAGTGGCATGATCTCAGCTCACTGCAACCTCTGCCTCCCAGGTTCAAGCAATTCTACCTCAGCCTCCAGAGTAGCTGCGACTACAGACATGAGCCACCATGCCTGGCTATTTTTTGTACTTTTAGTTGAGACAGGGTTTCACCATGTTGGCCAGGCTGGTCTCGAACTCCTGACCTCGTGACCGTCCCGCCTCATCCTCCCAAAGTACTGGGATTACAGGTGTGAGCAACTGCACCTGGCCCCCCGCCCCACCCTCCGACTTTTTTTTCCTTTTCTTTTTTAGATGGAGTTTCTCTTTTGTTGCCCAGGCTGGAGTGCAATGTCACCATCTTGGCTCACTGCAACTTTTGCCTGCTGGATTAAAATGATTCTCCTGCCTCAGCCTCCCAAGTAGCTGGGATTACAGCCAAGTGCCACCACACCCGGCTAATTTTTAGTAGAGATGGGGTTTCACCATGTTGGTCAGGCTAGTCTCAAACTCCTGATCTCAGGGGATCCACCCAACCCAGTCTCCCAAAGTGCTGGGATTACAGGCATGAGCCACAGAGCCCAGCTCCTGTAATGTTCTTAAATAATTCCTACTTATCCTTCAAGACTCAACTCCATTATCTTTGTGGAGCTTCTTTCGCAGAGTTTTTCACAGACCTCTATTTTAGCAGTTAGCACATAATATTTTATTTTCTCCAATAGACTATAAGCTCCTTGAAGACAGGGGCTGTCTCCTGTTTATTTTTATACTCCTAGCTCCTAAAACAGTGCCCAACACAAATAGGAAATCAGTAAATGTTTGTCGAATAAATGTGTCTACATATGATGCAAGAGATGAAACTTTTTCAAAGCCATTATTATTTACAATAATTGGCTATGATACAACTCAGCAATTCCTTTCTGACCATGTTATGAAAGTTATGGCAACTCAGAAAATCAATTCTGCTCTTGCAATGACTAGGCCCTCCAGAGTCTAACTTATTCCGATCAGCTTAAAAACCAGAATACTCTCTAATATCTGTCCCTAGACCAACAAGGCAAGATGCTATTCCCAGCCTCAAGGTCTTATCTCAGTTCCTTACCTAGGGAGACCAGTTGTCTTTAGTTAGACAGCCTAGGGAGATCTTGCTGAGTTAACCGTTGTTTTTCTTTTCTTTTCTTTTTTTTTTTGAGACAGGGCCTCACTTTATCACCCATTGGTATGGAGTGCATTGGCATGAACATGGCTCACTGCGGCCTCAAACTCCAGGGCTCAAGCGATCCTTCTGCCTCAGCCTGCCAAGTAGCTGGGACTACAGGCACAAGCCACCACGCTCGGCTAATTTTTGTATGATCTGTAGAAATGGGGTTTTTCCATGTTTCCCAGGCTGGTTTTGATCTCCTGAGCTCAATTGATCCTCCCTCCCCAGCTTCCCAAAGTGCTGGGATTACAGGTGTGAGCCACCGCACCCAGCCTTAACTGTCTTTTTAAATGTCACCTTTCTCACTTATACCTAACTCATGGAGAATGATTACATGAGAGAATGCAAATAAAGCTTGCATGGTGCCTGACACCAAATGATCAAATAGTAGGTGCTAATGACATTCCTTTGTGCCCAGGGTTACCACAATTCCAACAGTTCCTTCTTGCTCTTTTTCCTAGATTGAAGATGGAGCCCAGCCTGGACGTTCTGATAGTGCATTCTTGGCAGCTTTGGAGATCTGGACAGCAGTCTTTACCCATTCTCTGCTACATGATGCCCATTTTAGGATTTGGGCACCTCCAGTTCATCTACCTGGAGCCCAGCTTACGTCACATCTCAGATTCAGCTCCGTAAACCCACAGCCTTTGTAGGTCTTTCAGGAGCCCTCAAGTCCCTCTGTCTCCTTTACCAGCTCTTGGCCTGTCCCGCCCTGTCTTCCCTCCGCACAGCTGATCACAGTCCAGCACATACAGTGACAGTCCAAGAGAAACAAAAGCAGAGGAAATTTCAGACCATTTCCTCCCAAAGCAGAACTTGTTGGGAAATCTCTAACAGAAATAAATGATCCTGGGGTTTCATATACTTGACATGGAAGTAAGTGTGCTGCTAACCAGTATTTGTTTTTCTGTTTTTGTTGCCTAGAGAGGAGAAAACATTGACTAGAGCTTCTCTATGCCTCAGAGACTTTGGACCAGCCTCTCTAGCTTCCTCCACTGATAACTAACTTTCAACATGGCCCTGAAAGAGTTTAAGTCCTAGCCCTGTCTGTGGGCAGCTGTGTGAGCACGAGTAAGTTTCTTAACTCCTCTAATTCTCAATGTTTCCATCTATAAACTAAGATGATCATAAGAGCGGTGGCTAGTAAAAGAAAATTAGATGATACACAGAAATTACTCAGCAAAGTACCCGGTACAGCATAAGCACCCAGTTGAGAGTTAGATCTCTCTCTCTCTTTCTTTTTTAAATGGAGCCCAAATGGTCCAGAAATAATAATAATAAAAAGGGGCTGGGAGTGGTGGCTCACGCCTGTAATCCCAGCACTTTGGGAGACCGAGGCGGGCGGATCGCAAGGTCAAGAGATCGAGACCATCCTGGCCAACACGGTGAAACTCCGTCTCTACTAAAAAATACAAAAATTAGCTGGGCATGGTGGCACGTGCCTATAGGCCCAGCTACTTAGGAGGCTGAGGCAGGAGAATTGCTTGAACCCAGGAGGTGGAGATTGCAGTGAGCTGAGATTGTGCCTGGCGCCTGGTGACAGAGCAAGACTCTGTCTCAAACAGAAAAAATAAAAAAAGGATGACACTGCCATCAAGGTGGGATGCCTGTATAGACCTGCAGGAAAACATCTTCCCGGAGGCCTACAGCAAAGGTGGATTTTGAATAACTGTGTGACCTTTTCAGGTACCTCAGGGATACTCAGAAGTTCCAGACTCATAAACTTGGGCATCTTTTTTTTTAATTGCCAGACATTGCTGAGTTTTTCAAAATTGTGGTGAAATTTACCATTTTAATCATTTTTATCTTGGGCCATATTTAGCACTGTCCACAACTCTTGTAAAATGGTCACTGATTAGTCAGGACTCCTTATATTTCAAGATATAGAAAATTCATTCAAAACAAGAGGGGAATAATGGGTTTATTTAACTGAAAGTACAGTGAAATCTGACTTTATGCATAATTTGGTTCAACAGCTCAAGTGATTTCAATGAAGGACTTGTTTCTCTCCATATTTTTTCTCTGCTCTCTGCTCTACTGGTGTTATTGTCAGCTCCAGGCACCCCATTCTTGGTAATAAAATGGTTGCCAACCAGGTCATCCTTCTAGTCCGGAAGAGTGTCTACTCTTCAGGGAAGAGAGCATCTTGTGGAACTCCCACCCCGTCAGAGGTCCCAATATCTCCTTCTATCTTGTTGTCTTGGATTGCATTGTATGCTTATTTTGGAAAGACCATGGTGAGGGGGCTAGTGTATAGTAACTGGCTTAAGCCAATTACAGCCCATCCTAGGATTAGAACAGGGGTCAGTTACACCTAATCACATGACTGACCATGGGGGAAGGGTCCTTCTCTCAAATCAAAACTGGGGCTGTTACCAGGAGAGGAAATGCCCACCAAAAACACTTTATCCTGGCCTCCAGCCCAGGAGTTCCCGTCTACCATCCCAAATAACATAATTTCATAGAGTTTCTCCTCCTTGCCATATTCAAGCACACTTTTTTTCCTAGCTGGTGTTCTGATCTCATTCTCCACTGCTATTCATATGATGACAAGAAGATGAGACAGGGATGGTCACTGATCCCTAGAGTTTAAGTTTTCAAACTATTCCAGAATGAAGGGGCTCTTCAATGAATTTGAATATAGCTGAAATTGTCAACGTATCCCCACAAAAGCTGAGTCACCATGTGCACGAAACTCAACTTTGAAAACTCACTTCCTGAGACTGGGCATGGTGGCTCACATCTGTAATCCCAGCACTTTGGGAGGTCAAAGCAGGTGGATCACCTGAGGTTAGAAGTTGGAGTCCAGCCTGGCCAACATGGCAAAACCCTAAACCCTGTCTCTATTAAAAATACAAAAATTAACTGGGCATCGTGGTGCCCATATAATCCCAGTTACTTGGGAGACTGAGGCACAAGAATCATTTGAACCCAAGAGGTGGAGGTGGAGGTGAGCCAATATGCACCACTGCACTCCTTCCTGGATGATAGCGTGAGACTTGGTCTAAAAAACAAAAAACTCACTGCCTGTAAAACAAGTAAAAGTCAACTTTAGAATTTAAAGTCAATTTCAGATGTTAGACAAGGAAAGCCTGATGGCATATGACCCTACCCTTAACTTTAACTGGTTATGCACTGGTTTAGAGTCCTGGAAACAGGACGCATTTTGCATTTTTAATGAAGAATGTGTATATGCTATTACATAAATTAACCTGGTCTTCTGCTAATTATGTCAAATCCGCAGATTTCTCCCGAACAAGGGACTTTTGTTTTTAGCTTCTCTGACACACTTTTCTCATGCCCTCTGTTTGAGTTGCGGTGCTTGCTTCCTAAAAGCAGAGCACTAACAGACATAACAATTAGGCATTCTAGAATTCTTACCACATTTTAATTCTTTCCATTTAAAATGGCATGGCCAGGCACGGTGACTGATGCCTGTAATCCCAGAACTTTGGGAGTCCAAGGCGTGTGAATCACCTGAGGTCAGAAGTTTGAAACCAGCCTGGCCAACATGGCGAAACCTGATTTCTACTAAAAGTACAAAAATTAACTGGGTGTGGTGGTGGGCACCTGTAATCCCAGCTACTTGGAAGGCTGAGGCAGGATAATCGCTTGAACCTGGGAGGTTGTGGTGAACCGAGGTTGCACCATTGTACTCCAGCCTAGGCAACAAGAGCAAAACTCTGTCTCAGAAAAAAAAAAAAAATTGAATACTCATTTCTGTCACTTTTTCTGAGTTAACCACACTTGAGGGGGAAGATCTGCCATTTATACTGTGTGGCTGTAACTGAGTTATAATTGCCCGCTGGTGACAGCATACTTTAGTTGTAGGCAAAGCATCCAAAAGGAAATTAACAGCATCTCAAGTACCAGTTGCACAAAACTTAAACAAATGACAGTATTACTACTTAAATTTTTGAAGTTTAAGTATCTCAAATTATATAGGAATCAGAAATACATGGGATCTTATGCTTTAACATTTTGTTACTTTGTGGGATGTTTTAAATCTAGCCTATTTGATTTCAGTGTTTAATAATTAAAGGATGAAACCTTATTAGAAGACATATAATTGTGTGTGTATACAGACACACAATATATACATATATATATGTCATATATACATACACACTCTTTTACTGTTTTTTTTCCCCTCTCATGTATAACAACTAGAAGTTAACATTTTTTTTCCTAAGACAGGGTCTCTCTGTCATCCAGGCTAGAGTGCAGTGGTGTGATCATAGCTCACTGCAGCCCCCAACTCCTGGGCTCCAGTGAGCCTTCTGCCTCAGCCTCCCGAGTAGTCAAGACCTCAGGTGAGTGCCATCATGCTTGACTGATCTTTAAAAAATATTTTTTGTAGAGATGAGGTCTTGCTATGTTACCCAGGCTGGTCTTGAACTCCCTGGCCTCAAGTGATCCTCTCTTCTTGGCCTCCCAAAGCACTGGTATTACAGGTGTGAGCCATTATGTCCAGTGAAAATGTTTATTTTCACTAAAGTTGACAAATGAAGAAATTTTTAAAAGCATAAAGTTTCTTTTACTTTTAAAAATTTGATCCTTAAGGCTGGGTGCAGTGGCTCATGCCTGTAATCCCACCACTTTGGGAGGCCAAGGTGGGCAGATCACAAGGTCAGGAGTTCAAAGCCAGCTTGGCCAACGTAGTGAAACCCCGTTTCTGCTAAAGATACAAAAAAGTTAGCTGGGCATGGTGGTGGGCACCTGTAATCCCAGCTACTTGGGAGGCTAAGGCAAGAGAATCACTTGAACAAGCGAGGCGGAGGTTGCAGTGAGCTGAGATTGCATCACTGTACTCCAGCCTGGATGACAGAGGGAGACTCCATCTCAAAAAAACAAAACAAAACAAAACAATTTGATCCTTAAAAAATAGACTTATTGACATATAAGGAATGTATAGTAAACTGCACATAGTTAAAGTGTTTAATTTATAAGTTTTGACACACATATGCACCTACGAAACCATCACCAACAATCAAGATAATGAATATATGCATTGCCCTCAAAAGTTTCCTCATGCCCCTTTTGTAAGTGCCCCTATGTCCCCTACCCCATTCCCAGGCAACCATGATCTGCCTGTCACTATAGACAGAAAGTTTTGTATTCAAATGGAATCATACAGTGTGTACTCTTTCATGCCTGACTTTATTCACTCAGCATAATTATTTTGAGATTTATCCATATTGTTGCACATATCAGTAGTTTTATTACTGAGTAATAAGGAACATAGAATTTTAATAGCTGATCTTAAAATTCATAAAATAGAATTTTGTTAATTCTCTTTAGTCTTTTACTTGAATATAGTAACAGAGGGAATTTTTGTCAGAAGTGGCAGGTCTGAAATTCATTAGACATGAGGCTTTATACTTCTGCTGCTACTCCGGGGGCTACCAGGTTTCCCCATGACCTTAAGTTTCTAGCACAAGCTTGTCCAGCTTGAAGCCCATGGCGGCACATGTCCCAGGACGGCTTTGAATGCGACCTAACACAAATTCGTTAACTTTCTTAAAATATTATGAGATTTTTTTTTGCTATTTTTTAAAATAGCTCATCAGTTATCGTTAGTATTAGTGTATTTTATGTGTGGCCCAAGACAAAGCTTCTTCCACTGCAGCCCAGGGAAGCTAAATGATTGATCATCCCTGATCTAGCAGTTCATTGTATTCATATTACAAATTACATGTGTTAGGAGAAGGTTTGACATTGATTTGAATTGTAGAAACATAGAATTTCTTTTCTTTCTTTTTTTGGAGGGCGGTTGGGGAGAAGAAAGTCTCGCTCTGTGGACCAAGTTGGAGTGCAGTGGTGTGATCTTGGCTCACTGCAACCTCTGCCTCCCAGGTTCAAGTGATTCTCCTGCTTCAGCCTCCTGAGTAGCTGGGGTTATAGGCACACACCATCATGTCTGGCTAACTTTTTTGTATTTTTAGTAGAGATGAGGTTTTGCCATGTTGGCCAGGCTGGTCTTGAACTCCTGACCTCAGGTGATCCTCCCATCTTGGCCTCCGAAAGTGCTGGGATTACAGGCGTGAGCCACCGTGCCCAGCCTCAGAAACAAAGAATTTCATGACTAGTGCGAGCTTTGGAGATAATATTGCCAGTCTCTTCATTTTACAGATGAAGAGTTGGAAGCCCAGAGAGTTTAAGGGGTCTGTCCAAGGTCACATGGAACTGGTTTCCTTCAATGACATTATGGAGAGGACAACAGGGACTCCAGGTGGAGGATGCGGTCAGATCTCTCTTGAGTTGCATCATTCCTGGCTGCAGACCTCTGAGCCTCTGCCTCACCTTCCTCTGTCCCACCCCCAGTGGTTCACCCCCACCAGTGTCTCACCTGCTTCTGTGATGAGGTAGATGACCTTGCTCCACCATAGCAAGCTGATTGCAGCCCCCTGATGCTTGAGAGCAGCTCAGAAACCTAAACTTCAAGAATGCTTTTGCCTGGTCAGGCATGGTGGCTCATGCCTATAATTCCAGCACTTTCGGAGGCCAAGAAGGGCAGATTGCTTGAGATCAAGAGTTCAAGACCAGCCTGACCAAGAGGGTGAAATCCCATTTCTACTAAAAATATAAAAATTAGTTGGGTGTGGTGGCACACACCTGTAATCCCAGGTATGGAGGCTGAGGCAGGAGAATCACTTGAACCCAGGAGGTGGAGGTTACAGTGAGCCGAGATTGTGCCATTGCACCCAGCCTGGTTGCCGGAGTGAGACTTTGTCTTAAGAAAACAACAAAAAAGAATGCCTTTGCCCAGCTCACTTGAGCTACCAAATTTAATGGATGTCCCTGCTCTCCTAGTTGCCTTAGAACAGCCTTCAAGGTGTCTCTTTACTAAACAGAAACCCAAATGGACAACAGAGCAAAAGATTCTTGCTGAAGCCTAGAGAGGAAACACTGGGACCCATATTTAAACATTTACTTTATCCCCCTTTCTTCATTCTTCCTCCCACAGTACCTCTGAGGTTAAAAGGGGCAGCATTGTCCTCCTTCTTCCTATGTGGAACTCTGCAGTCACTAGCCTGGACCTTGGTAAATAAAGATAGAGGTAAAGGAAGATCTGCAGTCCTCTCTTGCTAGGGTTGTGCATGAAAATCCTATTTTTGAGTGTCAGAAGCTGGATTTCCTCTTTGCATTCCTCTGTGACACTTTTAATCTCTCCAGGCAAAAGGATGCCTCAGGAAGACAAGGCTGAAAGGCATGTGTTCTGACAAGCTAAATATAAAAGCACATAAGTAACTTTCAAATGACCAGAATTACCTCTATTTCAGTTGTTATCAGAATGCCCTAATTAATACCCACCCGCTGAGACTTGCAATAAAATTACAGCTGCCCCAAAGCCAGGCACCTCCGTAATTGATGCTCTCTGCACTACAGCGGTGGCAATAGCTAACATTTATGAACATTTACTATGTCCTATGCAGGCATCTCATTTAATTCTCCCAACGACCCTATGGTGTAAATACTACTACTACACCCATTTTACTGATGAGGAAACAGCCTTAGCAAGGTGAGCTGCTCAAGGTTACATTTGTAGTAAGTGATAGAGGAGGAATCTGAAGCTTGGTTTTTAGCTTCTAGCTGCTTTCTTCCTGGTTTTTACCTACCAGTTTTCACTGCTTCCCATTTGATCACCATATACACAATGGGTAGATCTCTTAGACTGAACCAACCAATTTAACCCAACTGCAGTAGAAGCAGATTTTCCAAGACAGTTCCTACCAATTGAAATTAATTGAAATGTACAATAAAATCTGAGAGGATGTGTTTATGGCAAAACTACAGTTGGCTAACTTAGAAGTTATTGCTTCTAGAAATCTAGGCACTAGTGATAGCTTTATTATTATTATTATTATTATTTGAGATGGAGTTTTGTTCTTGTTGCCCAGGCTGGAGTGCAATGGCACGATCTTGCCTACCCACAACTTCTGCCTCCCAGGTTCAAACGATTCTCCTGCCTCAGACTTTGGAGTAGCTGGGATTACAGGCATGTGCCACCACGCCTGGCTAACTTTTTGGTATTTTTAATAGAGGCAGGGTTTCCCCATGTTGGTCAGTCTGGTCTCGAACTCCCGACCTCAGGTGATCCACCTGCCTTGGCCTCTCGAAGTACTGGGATTACCAGCGTGAGCCACCATACCCAGCCGATAGCTTAATTATCTTAAGTGGAGATACTAGATTAAAAACAGTCAGGCTGGGTGCAGTGGCACACGCGTGTAATCCCAGCATTTTGGGAGGCTGAGGTAGGTGGATCACCTGAGGTCAGGAGTTTGAGACCAGCCTGACCAACATGGCAAAACCTCATCTCTACTAAAAATTCAAAAATTAGCCTGGCATGGTGGTGGGTGCCTGTAATCCCAACTACTTGGGAGGCTGAGGCAGAAGAATTGCTTGAACTTGGGAGGTGGAAGACGCAGTAAGCTGAGATCATACCATTGCACACCAACCTGGGCAACAGTGAGACTCCATCTCACACACACACAAAAAGCCAAAACAAACCAAAACAAAAAAACAGTCAATGTTGCAATAAGAACAATGCAATGTACCTTGGCTTTAAAGCCAAAGTATGTTGCAATTAAGGTATAGATTAATAAATCATTGTTTTAAACTTTATTTTTGCCCTAGTCCCTCATCTATATTTCATCCTTTTATATTTAATGATTTTTTTTAAAGCTTCTGCAAGTACTCTTGGGAATAAGGGAGGAAGAGTTAGTAAATGAATGAATGAATGAATGAATGAATCACTGCATTTAAAAGGTTAAATAATAACAACTAAATTTTGTATGCTACTTTGTAGTCTTGTACACATTCTTCACCATTAACTCTCCACTTTTCAGAGACCAATTCTGCACTTTCCTTTGTGTCACCAGTATCTGTCACAATTCATTCATTCAATAAGTACAAAAAGCTTGTCTTCAAAGTGCTTATAATGCATTGGATAGTACCAGGTCTATTGGAAGAACTCAGTGAATATTTGTGAAATAAATCTCTCTTCATTTCCATAAAAGAAACTTGTGTGAAAAAAATAATTTTATTTCTAGTTTTTAGAAAGACGCAGAGAAACCATATGTCCTGTTCATGGTGGCACATTGAAAAAAGGGATGGCCAGACATTTAAATCCAGGTATTTGGACCCCCTATCACATTAACATAAACCACACAAGACAGGTGGACATGGATTTTTCCCATCTGTCTGGCAT
This sequence comes from Callithrix jacchus, assembly GCF_049354715.1. NCBI lineage: Eukaryota > Metazoa > Chordata > Mammalia > Primates > Cebidae > Callithrix > Callithrix jacchus. The sequence continues at coordinate 99,385,681 of NC_133511.1, read as the reverse complement.
TTCTATAGGTATTCACCGAGGTGCCAAGGGTGGATGTGGGTGAAGCACACCTTCCCAGTCAGAGGTCTGCATGGTCCTGTGCATGAAATATCAAGAAATGCACACATTACTTATGCCAAGCCAATAGCAATAACTGTCTGCTCATGCCAATAACTTGGCAACCTTAAACAATAAGGTTGTATTATTTCTTGTGATTCTGTGGGTTGACAGAGTGTTCTTCCTGGTGTGGCGGTGCCTGAATTTATTCACAGCTGCATTCAGCGGGCAGCTGGACTGAGCTGGAAGGTCCGGGACCCTGGTAATCTGTGGAGGTGCCTTGATTTTCCTTCATGGGCATCCTTCCATGCGGCATCTCATCCTCAGGGCCTCTCTGTGGGGCCTTTCTCCAGTGACATAGCCTGAACTTCTTTATAGCACAGCAGTTGGGTTCCCAGACAGCAAAGCAAAGACTGCTGGTCTTTCAAAGGCCTGGGTTCAGAAGTCCCAGATGCATGCTGGTCAAAGAAACTGTCAGATTCAGGAGGAAAGGAAATAAACTCCACCTCTTCATGGGAGGAGTGGCATGCTCATACAAGAAAGGAAAGAACTACAGGCAACCATTTCACAGGTAATCTACCCCAGAGCCCTCTCTATGACAATTATCATACCCATTCTCCTGGGAATCACAGAGGCTAAGAATCACACACACCCAGAGCTGCTAGGGCCATCTTTGCCGCCACATGGACAAAGCTTGCTTGAGGATGAAGCCATCCCAGAGGAAAGCAGAGCCAAGAGGTGGAGAAAAAAAAATGGTGAAACTCAGTTTTCCACTCAGGTGGAACAGAGAGGCAGCATGGCTAGTGGTTAAGAGTGTAAGATTTGGAGTGATAAGGCCCTTAGCTCTCATCCTGGCTCTGTTGATTATTAGCCATGTGACTTTGGGAAAGATACATAATATCACCAAGCCTCAGACATATCATCTGTACAGTGTGGATGAAAATAGTACCTGCCTCCATAGGATTGTTGTGAGGATTAAGTGTGATAACTTTTGTAATGAGCTTAGCAAAGTGCTGGGCAAAGCCTAAGCTCTCAGTAAATGACTGTTGCATATATTGAGATAAATTTAGAACCTCTCTCCCAGAGACGTTCTCCTTCCCATGCTGGACCTCAAAGTTTCCAATAGAAGTGGAAACTTGGAAACTCTTTAACGTATAGCAGAAGATAAGATGATAGTATATGCCAGAAGTCTTCTAATTAACATATTCTTTTTTTTCTTTTTAACATTTTTAAATTTTTATAGGGACAGGGTCTTGCTATGTTTCCCAGGCTGCTCTTGAACTCCTGGCCTCAAGCAGTCCTCCCACCTTGGCCTCTTGAAGTGTTGGGATTACAGATGTGAGCCACTACACTGGACCAGTTAACACATTCGTTTTTTTTTTTTCTTTTCAAGACAGGGTCTCACTCTGTCACCCAGGCTGGCATGCAGTGGCATGATCTTGGCTCACTGTAACCTCTACCTCCTGGGTGCAAGTGATCCTCCTATCTCAGCCACCCAAGTAGCTGGGACCACAGGCACACACTACCATGCCTAGCTAATTTTTTGTATTTTTTTTGAAGAGATGGAGTCTCACCATGTTGCCCAGGCTGGAACACATTCTTATTTCTACTTTAAATATCTGAAGCCAAAAATAACCAATGCCTGACTTTAATTGCGGGAAAAGAACAGTCAGTAGATTTTATGCTATTCTTAGGAAATGTAAGCTCTACACCAGACAACCTTGATAAACTGAAGAATAATGCTCCATTTCCACAGGCAAGAAAGTGGCACCATTTGCACCTATTACATTTCATTTATTTCCATAAAGCTGAGTCCAAATTGTACACAGTTGCTCCTTAGAGGTCATAGCAATCCAAATTTCAGGTCTCCTTGATAAGCAAAAGGTCACTTTTACTTTATCATGAATGTCTGACATTAGTCCATTTTCACACTGCTAAAAAATACCTGAGACTGGATAACTTAAAAAGGAAAGAGGTTTCATTAACTCACAGTTCAGTATGCCTGGGAGGTCTCAGGAAATTTACAGTCATGGCGGAAGGTGAAGGGTAAGCAAGCACCTCCCACAAGGTGGCAGTAGAGAGAAGAGCCAAGGATGGACTTCCAAATGTTTGTAAAACATCGGATCTCATGAGAACTCACTCACTGTCATGAGAACAGTATGGGAGAAACCACCTCCATGATCTAATCAGCACCCTCACTCGACACGTGGGGATTACAAATTGAGATGAGATTTGGGTGGGCACAGAGAGCCAAACCATATCAGGCATGGAATACTTTCATCTTTTATGCATGACGTGTTTATGCATCTCTGTCAATTTGTAAAATGACTACATGTTTCTTTTGTTCTTTACTGGAATCATAGCCCAGTTCTGTGTTTCTACCTAGAGGATTTCTCTGTGAATCTCAGGGGTCAACTTTGTATAATTCTCTCTCTCTCTTTTATTGTGGTAAAATATACATAACATAATTTACCATCAATAACATCTAGTATATTCACTATGTTGTGTAAGCATCACCTCTATCTAGTTCCAGAATATATTTTTTCTTAAATATCCTTCTGCCCACACCCCCCACTCCATTCTCCTTCTTTACCAGGTGTTAGAACCAAGTTCCTTGGTTACCTCAGTTTATAGACTGACGAGAGAGAGGAACTAAGAGATTACTTGAAGTCACATGACCTAATTGGACTGGTTTGACAAGGCTGATGGCATCTGTTGTGACTGTCAGCAGAGGACAGGGCTCTGCTGCCTGGAAACGCCACATGGCAGCACCTGTTTGCAAAGGGACTGGCCCACAAAAGCACCAATTTTGTTTTTGGTTAATTGAGTAATGCATATCATCTTTACTGACATTACTCTGAAATTTTCTAAAAGTCTGTATTTGGTAAAATACATTGTTGTTTTTAGATGACTGGCGATCTTTGTAGAACCATACTGTAATTCTTAGCAGCATTCACAGAAAACAATCAATGTTCATTAAGTGTTTCAAGTGGTGGGCACCATGCTGCTAACTGATTTCTTTCTTTTGAGATGGGATCTTGCTGTCTTGCCCAGGCTGGTCTTGAACTCCTGGGCTCAAGCTATTCTCCCACCCAGCCTCCAGGCACAGGCCACTGAGTCAGCTTGATATCTTTTTCTCTTTTTCCACATAGACTTCTGTGTGCACGGAGAACCCAGCTTGATTTCCTACCATCCCAATGAAAGAAGTCCCTTCATTAGCCTCATCTTACAGATGAAAAAAATGAAGGCTCAACGTTTCTAAGAATATCGTAGCTACCAGGTTTTAGAGTCAGGATTCAAAATCTGGTTCATTTGACCCTAGAGCCCCGGCTCTTAACTAATGGCAAATGCAACCATTTTTATTCCGCAACAGAAAGCCAAACATAACAGATATGTGAGAAATGCAGTCTGAGACTCAAGAGCAAAAGCGTCGTCAAAGAAGCTGCCTGAATAAGTAAAACTGACACTACAGAATGGCAAATTAAAGTTTCTTTTTGTTTTGTGTTGAGAGAGAGTCTCGCTCTATTGCCCAGGCTGGAGTGCCGTGGCACGATCTCAGCTCACTGCAACCTCCACCTCCCAGGTTCAAGCTATTCTCCTGCCTCAGCCACCCAAGTAGCTGGGATTACAGGTGCCTGCCACCATGCCTGGCCAATTTTTGTATTTTTAGTAGAGACAAGCTTTCACCATGTTTGGCCAGGCTGGTCTCAGTCTCCTGACCTCAGGTGATCTGCCTGCCTGGGCCTCCCAGAGTGCTGCGATTACAGGTGTGAGTCACTGTGCTAGTGGCGAAGGAACACTTCTTCTTCTTCTTCCTTTTTTTTTTTTTTTTTGAGACAGAGTCTCGCTCTGTTGCCCAAGCTGGAGTGCAGTGGTGTGATCTGAGCTCACTACAACCTCTACCTCTACCTCCTGGATTTGAATGATTCTTCTGTCTCAGCCTCCCGAGTAGCTGGGATTACAGGCACGCACCAGCACACCCAGCTGATTTTTGTATTTTTAGTAGAGACGGGGTTTCCCCTTGTTGATCAGGCTAATCTCAAACTCCTGACCTCAGGTGATCTACCAGCCTGGGCCTCCCAAAGTGCTGGGATTACAGGTGAGCCATCATGCCTGGCTACAGTTGTTATTATTTCTATTAGAAAGATTATTTAGGCCAGGCATGGTGGCTCCCACCTGTAATCCCATCACTTTGGGAGGCTGAGGCAGAAGGATTGCTTGAGACCAGGAGTTTGAGACCAGCCTGGGAAACCAATAAGACCCTGTCTCTACAAAAAAATACAAAAATTAGCCGGGTGTGCTAGTGCACACCTGTAGTCCAAGCTCCTCCTGAGGCTGATGTGAGAAGACCAATTCAGGCCAGGAGGTTGAGGCTGCAGTGAGCCATGATAGTTCACTGCACTCCAGTCTTGGCAACAGAGCAAGACTCTGTCTCAAAAAAATTAAATAATTAAATTAAATTAAAGCAATAAAATGTTACAGATATGATTGAACACTTTCCCAGCCCATTTCTCTCCCTCTTTCCCCAGAGAACCTACCATCCTTTCGTTATCTTGAATATTCCCATCCAGGTTTTAAAACTACTTAATATCTATTCATCTATCTATCTGAATCCACAATGGATAACTATTTTGTGTGTTCTTAAAACTTTTACATAACTATCATACTATAGCTATTATTTCACAACTTGCTTTTTCTAAAAGTTATGTTTTAAAATTTTATCTATATTGAAACATGTATCTAAGTTCATTAATTTCACCTACTATATGGTATCTCTTTCTCTAGCATATACATATGTATATATATTACAGATCTAGTCCCCTAGTGATAGAAATTAACAACACTTTCTGCTTTTTGATTGTTTGTTTGTTTTTGAGACAGAGTCTGGATCCGTTGCCCAGGCTAGAGTGCAGTGGCGCTATCTCTGCTGACTGCAACTTTTGCCTCCTAGGTTGAAGCCATTCTCCTGCCTCAGCCTCCCAAGTAGTTGGGATTACAGGTGCGCGTCCCATGCCCAGCTAATTTTTGTATTTTTTTTAGTAGAGACAGGGTTTCAGCACGTTGGCCAGGCTAGTCTCTAACTCCTGAGCTCAAGTGATCTGTCCGCCTCAGCCTCCCAACGTTCTGGGATTACAGGCATGAGCCACCGCATCCTGCCCACTCCCTGTTTTTCACCATTTAAAAAGATACTTCAATGACCAGTTTTGTGTTCTGTTCTTGTAGATCTATGCCAGGCTTTTCCTTTTTCTGTTTTTTTTTTTTTTTTTTTTTTTTGGTTTTGTTTTGAGATGGAGTCTTGCAGTGTTGCCCAGGCTGGAGTGCAGTGGTGCAGTTTTGGCTCACTGCATCCTCCGTCTCCCAGGTTCAAGCTATTTCCCTGCCTCAGCCTCCCAAGTAGCTGGGATTACAGGCATGGGCTACCATGCCTGGCTAATTTTGGTATTTTTAGCAGAGACATGGTTTCACCATGTTGGCCAGGCTAGTCTCGAACTCTTGACCTCAGGTGATCCACCTGCCTCAGCCTCCCAAAGTGCTGGGATTACGGGCGTGAGCCACTGCGCCCAGCCTATGCCAAACTTTTTCTAGAACAAATTGCTGGAAATAGAATTGCTGGGTCATAGGGTGTGTTTATGTGCAAATTTAGAAGACCCTTCAATTGCTCTCCCCACACTTGTAGCAATTGACATTTCCATCATCTGAATTTGAGAATCCTCATTTCCTTCACAACTCTTGGCATTGTCAGATGTTTTAATTTTTATCAATCTGCTAAAAAATAATTTCTCAGTTTTCTAATGGATAGATTTTTAAATTACTGATTTAATTTCTTTATTGATTTATAAAGTCCATTGAAGTTTTTCATTTCTTTTTGACTCAATATTGGTAGCTTACAGTTTTCCAAAACAATTGTTTATTCATCTAGTTTCAAATATCTTGGCATAAAGTTGATTATAATATCTTGACATAAAGTTGATTTTCTTGTTAATTTAAAATTTACCGTAACTAAGTGCCTTTTTTTTTTAATGTTCTTGAGATGGGATCTCACTCTGTTGCCCAGGCTGGAGTACAGTGGCTCCATCATGGCTCACTGCAGCTTTGACCTCCCGGGATTCAGGTGATCTTTTGCCTCAACCTCCCAAGTAGCTGAGACAACAGGTGTGTGCCACCATGCCCGGCTATTTGTTTTGTTTGTTTGTTTGTTTTTAATAGTAGTCTCTAAAGGGTTTTATCATGTTGGCCAGGCTGGTCTCAAACTCCTGACTTCAAATGATCCTCCCACCTCGCCCTCCCAAAGTGCTAGGCCCAGCTAATTTTTTGTATTATTTGTAGAGATGGGGTTTTGCCATGTTGCCTAGGCTGGTCTCAAACTCCGGAGCTCAAGTGATCCACCCACCTTGGCCTCTCAAATTGCTGGGATTACAGGTGAGAGCCACCACGCCCACCCCCTTTTTCATTCTTGATATTGTTTATATCTTTTTGATCTATCTCACCAGAGGATGATCTAGTATATTAATCTTTTCAGAAAAACAAGCTTTTGGTGTTGCTGATGCTCTTTCTTATCCGTTTATGTTCTGTTTTCTTAATTTCTGTGCCCATCATTAGTCTTTCTTTCCTTTTCTTTTTTGGTATACACACTGTGGTTCTTTTTTCCAACATCTTTAATTGCATGATAAATTAATTTAAATCTTTTTTTCCCAAATATATGCATTTAAGGTTATAAATTTCTCTTCAAAAACTACTTCAGGCCAGGTGTGGAGGCTCACTCCTGTAATCCCAGCATTTTGGGAGGCTGAGGCTGGTGGATCATGAGGTCAAGAGATCGAGACCATCCTGGTCAACATGGTAAAACCCCATCTCTACTAAAAATACAAAAACTAGCCAGGCGTGGTGGTGTGCACCTGTAGTCCCAGCTACTCAAGAGGCTGAGGCAGGAGAATCGCTTGAACCCAGGAGGTGGAGGTTGCAGTGAGCTAAGGTCGCACCACTGTACTCCAGTCTGGCAACAGAGCAAGAGTCCATCTCAAAAAAAAAAAATGACTTTAGCTGTTTTGATATACAGTGCTTTGGCTGTCACTTAGTCATAAATATTTAATCCGTTTCCTAATAATTTCTTAATTGATGTATTTATTTAGAAAAGTGTTTTAAACTTTCTAACTATGTTAGGAGTATAGTATGATAGGTTGGTTATGTTTCTGCTAAAGGATTTCAAATTTCATTGTATTTTAGACAGATAATATGATTTAAATGATATAAATTATTTTGTGCTTATTGATACTTCTCTATTACTTACGTTGGGGTAAAGTTTTTGTAAATATTCCATGTGTGCTTTTGAAAAGAATATATAATACTCAATAACTGAGTACGGAGTTATATATGTTATTTGATTAAATTTGTTTAAATTTCAAATATTCTTACTATTTTTCTTTTGTCTTCTTTAGCAGTTTCTAAATAAAGTATAGTAATATTTCCCAGCTTTGACTGGGAATTAATTTTTGCAATTATGGCCATTTTTGATATAAATATTTTGAGGCCATGTTGATAGGTACATAAAAGTTTAAGAAGACCTATGAGTAACTCTCTAGTAAATTACTCATCTTAGAATTCCATAACACCCTCTCTCTAGTGATGCCTTATTTTTTAAAGTCGATTTTGTGTGATAATAACATAGCTACGTTAGATTTCTTTTAGTTAGTTTTGGTTCAAGAATTAGCTTTAGTTTACGTAGGTGGTTTTTATCTTTTTAAAACGATATCTCTTGTAAGCAGCAAATATCTTTTTCTGCTTTTAAAAAAGTAGTTTCAGAATCTCTGTCTCATAACTGGTGAATTTAGTCCTTTCACATTTATTATTATTTTTTATGTGTATTGGATTATTTTTACCATCTTATTTTGGTTTTTCTTGCCAATCTTTGCTTACTTCTTTTTATTCAGATCCTGTCTTCTATTGAGTTTACTGATTTCTGTATTCTCTTCTACTCATTTGAAAGTTACATATTCTATTTTCAATCTTATATTGATTATTCAATAAAGGGTATAACTACCCTAATAAAGTTTCAAGTTAATCAATGGCTTTCTCTTCCTCCTAGACTATTATAAGGACTGCAAAATGCTTTATCGGCATTTTGCTTATTACTATTCGGAATCCCCAAATAGCTCAGTGGTAAGCCATATAAAATGGGAGTTTCACTTTTAGTTTTGGCCACACATTGAAAATGGACTCTTTAGTTGGGCATAGTAGTGTATGTGTTTAGTCTCAGCCACTTGGGAGGCTGATGAAGGGGGACTGCTTGAGCACAGGAGTGTGAGAACAGCATGGGCAAGATAGTGAGACCTTGTCTCTAAAAAAAAAGAAAAGAAAAAAATGGACTCCTTGTGCACCTTACGTTTCCCAGCATGCTTACACCATCTATTATTTTAAAGGAGTGACAAATGACAGGCAATATGCTGAGAATAGATTAATGATATTACATATAGGAGATCACTCCCTGTTTCTCTATGTAAGATGGTTATTATACAAAGAGAACCATCCTTCAGACTTCTTATTTGAAATTTTAGTCTATAGGCTCACCCATCTATCCTTTGATATGGGACAGTTTTATGGCTAATGCAGGAACTGTAATGGCACAGATTTCTAGCCTACTGCTTCCGCCTTCCAATCATGTTTCTTACTAATAAGGTTGAGTTCCCAAGTGAGACAGTTTGTGGACAGCTCACCACCACCTATTGTTATTCTAAGAAAGCTAACAAAGCCCATTGAAGGTGAAGAGGATCACAGCGTCAACTCTGTTCATGAAAGACAGTCCAATTTTCACACGATGAACAAAGAATGTATTTGAGGACAAAATGTTGGTGAAATAACTTGGCTGAGTAAATGTTCCTGCAGCAATGAGTACTGGCTCATCACTGAAAGGTGAAAAGAACAAAGGAAAAATGGTGCAGATTGCATCCACCAGGTAACAGATGAGAGAAAGAAGAATATAGTTCAAAAATTAGTAAGTACCCTTAGAGTCTTCTGTAGACCCTGAAAAGGGATTATTGCAATCATATGAGTACTCAATCCCTACCTCCCATTTGAAAAACAAATCATGATAAGGTTTAGTGTGATTTTATTTATTTATTTATTTAACATATTTTTTTTTTTTTTTTTTTTTTTAGTGGTGGTTGCTCACTGCAATCTCCGCCTCCTGGATTCAAGTGAATCTCCTGCCTCAGTCTCCTGAGTAGCTGAGACTACAGGTGTGTGCCACCACGCTAATTTTTGTATTTTTACTAGAGATGGGGTTTCACTGTGTTAGCCAGGCTGGTCTTAAACTCCTGACCTTAAGTGACCCACCCACCTCAGCCTCCCAAAGTGCTGGGATTATAGGTGTGAGCCACCACGCCCAGACTCAGCAGCCTTGAACCTCTTATTCTGACCCACTTCAAAAGCTCTGGACTGATCTGAACTTCAACTACTCCCTCCCTGCCCCGGCCAGCCCCCTACTCTCAGGTTGCTATCTTCACAGCTTTTCTCCAGTTTCTTACCCTGCTCTGCTCCCTGGGCAGCCTGTGTGCCAGACACAGCTTTCCTGGCTAAGGGAATGATTCCTATCTCCTCCCTGGCTGCTTTGCCAGTGCCGCTTAGACCACTCTGACTTCACTTCATTCCTGGGATAACGCCCCTCTCCCTCCCATCCCAAAGCGATACAGTCTCCACCCTTCCTCCTCTCAGTTTCTGACATTCACGAGTGGGAAATGCACCAAGCAGCTTCTCTGTGCCAGGCACGAATCCACACATTCGCACCAGGGATGCAATGAGAGCAAGCAGATCATACTGTCGTGAAGGAGACCAACAGCGTTCTGAAACAATGAGACAACTGTTCGAATGCAGGCATGCACGGGACGTCCATGTCATGGTAACAGTGAAATAGTCTCCTCTGATGCCGACGTGGAGACTGGAGGAGGCTTCCCAGATAAGGTGAAGACTTATCTGAATCTAGGAGAATGAGTAGGAGTTTCCATAATTTCCCACCAGCTGGGTTGCTATGGTTATAGCTATAGTAGGCAACTGAAACTTAAGGGGTAGGGGTAGCAAGAGAGGCGAGAAAATAAAAGGGAGGGTACTTCGGGACTTTTCATATCCTCTATACAATCCTTTAAGGTTATGGAAAAAATTAAATTCCGGACTAGAGTTTCATTCTTCTGCTAACGGAGAAATTCCTTCTCTTCTTTTCACTTTGCAAAAATAAAATAATGAGGGGGAGAGGAAGTTATTATGTGAATTATGTGAATAATACCTTTCCCGTAATAACTACGCATTTTTAAAGGTGGTTACCGTGTGTTAGAGACGGCGCTGTGTGCTCTTCTGGATACAGTGTTCTCAGTCTGTTCTGGAACTGCATTGTTTGGGGTTCCACCTGCTGGTAAGAGCTGGAAGTTCAGTTCAATCACTGTCCGCGGTGCTCCATCCTCCGCATTTAGGTGTCCTAGAACCCAAGATCCCTGACAGGTATCTCGAGGTGAAGCTCAGACTGGTTTGGACGTATTTCAGTGGGTTGACTGCAGTGAGGGGCCTGAGTGCTTCGGAAACCGGCCGTGGCGGGCAGTGGCCAAATCCAGGCCCTCGTTCTCTGCTACTGCAACAACCACAGTTGCTAGAATGGAATCTGCCGCAGATGGGGGTAGGGAGGGTCAGAGGATGGGCTGCATTTCCCTTGGGGTTACACTCACGGAGGCAGCTCACTGCCCCACGTTCAAGGTTTGTATTTAATTCCTTCATGGAGGGTCAGGCTGGGGGAATGGGCTCCAGCTTCTCAACAACTTCACGACGGCAGCAGCAGATCCGGTGAGGATGCACAGCCCAACCCTTTCAGGGAGAAGGAAGCCTGAACAAAGTGCAGAGGTGGGGCCTCAGCGCCCCAGTTCAGGGAAAGGGGATGCCTGTGTTCTTCTCAATTAAGAGGCCCCTTGTCATTGCTAATAAAGCCGAGCCTCTAGGGTGAGAGTCCTTAGTAATCAGCTTATTTTGCAAATTCATGGTCTTTAGGGAAAGGCCAGAGTCAGTTCCAGCATCCAGCACTTGAACACAGAATCACCCTCTATGCTCTTCCTCTGGTTTATTGCCAAGGATGGCCACAAGGCCTAGATCTCTTTACCCACTTGGACTCGTCGCCTTCTTCTGTCTCTGATTCTTTCTGGGTTGCCCACATTCACTCCAATATATCTAACTCCAAATCTCAGGGAGAAGGTTTGGGAGTAGGGAAAGGGGTTAGTCATCCCCACCAGAAGATCCCTGGGCTCACTCTGCAAACTTGCCCCTAACTCCCTCCCCAGAGCCCTGCATCCTGAAGGGAACCTCCTTCACTCAGTTAAGCCTCAGGCCCACTAGATGTCTCCTTAGTGCTTCTTGGTGGACAGGTCTACACAACCTCTCCTGCAAAGCCCAAAGAAACTTGAAGAGGCTGAAGAAAGAGACTGACAAATCCAGTTCCTTAGAAACATTTAGGGCCGGGCGCGGTTGCTCACACCTGTAATCCCAGTACTTTGGGAAGCTGAGGCGGGTGGATCATCTGACCTCAGGGGTTCAAGACCAGCCTGGCCAACCTTGGGAAACTCCTCTCTACCAAAAATACAGAAATTAGCGAAGCATGGTGGTGGGTGCCCGTAATCCCAGCTACTTGGGAGGCTGAGGCAGGAGAATCACTTCAACCTGGGAGGCGGAGGCAGTAGTGAGCCAAGATTACGCCACTGCACTCTGGCCTGGGCCACAGAGCAAGACTTGGTCTCAAAAAAAAAGAAAAAAGAAAACTTAGTAGGGACTTACAAATAAAAGCTGTGTCTGTGTCTTGTGTGTAGGTGAGACAAGATGGTAGATCCCTGCATCATCACTCTCTAGACCCAGGGCTAATGTACTCAGGGAAAGTTTGTGCTTCAGAAAAGATGTGTAGGACAGTTGAAGTTCAATAACATCAAGGTTGTTTTTTTAAAAAATAGTTAATAATAATCCATTTTATATTTCAAAACAACTAGAAGATTTTAAATGCTCCCAACACAAAGAAGTGATAACTGTTCAAGGTGATAGAGATGCTAATACCCTGCTTTGATCATGACACACGGCACGTATGCAGCAAAGCCTCATATGCAACCCAGAAAGAGGCACCAGTGTCATGTATTAACCCACATATATGCACCAGTGTCATGTATTAACCCACAAATATGCACCAGTGTCATGTATTAACCCACAAATATGCACCAGTGTCATGTATTAACCCACAAATATGCACCAATGTCATGTATTAACCCACAAATATGCACCAATGTCATGTACTAACCCACAAATATGCACCAATGTCATGTACTAACCCACAAATATGCACCAGTGTCATGTACTAACCCACAAATATGCACCAGTGTCATGTACTAACCCACAAATATGCACCAATGTCATGTACTAACCCACAAATATGCACCAGTGTCATGTACTAACCCACAAATATGCACCAGTGTCATGTACTAACCCACAAATATGCACCAATGTCATGTACTAACCCACAAATATGCACCAGTGTCATGTATTAACCCACAAATATGCACCAGTGTCATGTATTAACCCACAAATATGCACCAGTGTCATGTATTAACCCACAAATATGCGCCAGTGTCATGTATTAACCCACAAATATGCACCAGTGTCATGTATTAACCCACAAATATGCACCAATGTCATGTATTAACCCACAAAGATGTACCAATGTCATGTATTAACCCACAAATATGTACCAATGTCATGTATTAATACAAGAACAATTAGAAAGCAAAATCAAGACTGTTAGATCTTTTCTTTTTGTTTTTTTTTGAGATGGAGTTTTACTCTTGTTGCCCAGGCTGGAGTGCAGTGATGTGATCTCGGCTCACTGCAACTTCTGCCTCCTGGGTTCAAGCAATTCTCCTGCCTCAGCTAATTTTTTGTATTTTTAGTAGAGATGGGGTTTCACTATGTTGGCCAGGCTGGTCTTGAACTCCTGACCTCAGGTGATCCACTTGCCTTGGCCTCCCAAAGTGCTGGGATTATAGGTGTGAGCCACCTTGCCCGGCTGTTAGATATTTTCATATTACATCTTAAGAGAAAGAACTCTTTGAAATGACAATGTCTCTTTTTTTTCAATTCTTGTAATACATTCACAGTTACTAAACCAATTTAAGAAAACCTCATAGTCAAATTCACATTTTATTTTCTGACTGTTTGAGGCAAAAGAGAGGTTTGATTTAACTTAGCCACATGATTTACTTATGAATCAACAAAGTTGTTTTGACCTAAGGGCGGGATTTACAGTAAGTAGGTGCTCTCACACAAAGAACAATAAACAAAATTGTAGAGGCTTTCCTGGAGCTGGGGTTAATCAGAAGTCAACATGGTGCAACGTGGAATCAGCTCCAGCTTGGCTTTGCATTGGCATCTGCATTTAAGGAAGGAAGACTCTAAAGGTATCTTCAGGCCTAGTGCAGAGGGTCGTGCCTGTAATCCCAGCACTTTGAGAGGCCAAGGCAGTCAGATCACTCGAGGTCAGAAGTTCAAGACCAGCCTGGCCAACATGGTGACACCCCATGTCTACTAAAAACACAAAAATTAGCTGGGTGTGGTGGCAGGTGCCTGTAGTCTCAGCTACTTGGGAGGCTGAGGCAGGAGAATCACTTGAACCTGGGAGGCGGAGATTGCAGTGAGCCGAGATTGCACCACTGCACTCCAGCCTGGGTGACACAGTGAGAACAAAAATAAAAAATAAATTTAAAAAATATATATTTAAAGGTAGTCTACAGGCTGTGCGAGGTGGCTCATACCTGTAATCTCAGCACTTTGGGAGGCCCAGGCAGGTGGATCACTTGAGCTCGGGAATTTGAGACCAGCCTGGGCACCATGGCAAGACCCCTGTCTTGATAAAAAAAATTCAAAAATTAGCTGGATATGGTGGCCGCACCTGTAATCGCAGCTATTCAGGAGGGTGACGCAAGAGGGACACCTGAGGCTGGCAGGTGGAGGTTGCAGTGAGTCAAGATCGAGCCACTGCACTCCAGTCTAGGTGACACAGCGAGACCCTGTCTCAAAACAGGAACAAATCTACATGAAACTGCTGGCCACTTCTTTGCTAAATAAGAGAGAAAAAAAATCTGTTACACACAGATTATCTCATGTAATCTTCACAATAATTCTGTGAAGTAAGCATTATTATTATTATTCTCATTTTATAGTTAAGAATACTAAGGCTCAGTGGCATAAAGGGCATAACGCAACTTGCCCAAGTTTTCAGTGGTCAGTAGCAAAGCAGCGATTCAAAACCAGCCTCTCACACACGCAGCCTCGCTTCAATGGAAAGAGCCCCCGTCCTCAATGAATAACATTCATGTAAGAATTAAGGATATATTGCCAAGAATGTCAAAATCAAGGATGGGCTTCATATTAAGTCGCTGATACTATTTATGTTTGGGCTTGTCCTCTGTGTTTGCTGTGGGTTCCCTCCCCATTCATGTGTTGAAGTCCAAGTACTGAACAATGGGACTGTATTTAGAGATAGGGTCTTTAAAGAGGTAATTAACGTAAAATCAGGTTGTATTTATGGGCCCTAATCCAATGACTGGTGTCTTTATAAGCAGAGGAGTTTAGGACACAAACATGCACAGAGGGAGGACAATGTGAAGACGCAGCGAGAAACGGGGTCTCACTGTTTCCCAGACTGGAGTACAGTGGCATGGTCATAGCTCACTGCAGCCTGGGCCTCCTAGGCTCAGCTGATTATCCCACCTCAGCCTTCCAAGTAGATGGTACTACAGGCTTGCACTACCATGCCCTGCTATTTAAAAAAAAATTTTTTAGAGATGGGGTCTTGCTATGTTGCCCAGGCTGGTTTTGAACTCATAGGCTCAAGTGATCCCCGGGCTTGGCCTCTCAAAATGCTGGGATTACAGGTGTGACGCACTGCAGCTGGCTTCCCCTCAAATTCTTATATTGGACCCCTACTGGGATGGCATTAGGAGGGGGGACCTTTGGCAGGTAATTCAATCATGAGGGTGGAACTCCCATGCTGGGACTGGTTCTCCTATAAGAAGAGAAAACTAGCTTCTTCTCTCTCTGCTTTCTGCTATGTGAGGATGTAATGAGAAGACGGCCACCTGTAAACCAGGAAGCAGGTCCTCGCCAGACACTGGGCCTGCTAGCACCATAATCTTGGACTTTCTAGCCTCCAGAATTGTGAGAAATAAATGTTTGTTGTTTAAGCCAACCAGTTATGGTAATTTGTTATAGCAGCTTGAACTAAGAAAACAACCATTTATGAGCCAAAGAAAGAGGCCTTAGCATGAGACCAGACCTGCCAATAACTTGAGTTTGACCATGTAGCCTCCAGAACGGCAAGGAAACAAATTCATATTGTTTAAACCATCTAGTCTTGCTACTTTGTTATGACAACCCTAGGAAACTAATCTTGTATTTATAGCTCTTACTAGTAATATTTCCCATGAAGTCAACAAAATAGATTTGCATAAAGAATAAGCAGGTCCTGGCTGGGCACAGTGGCTCATACCTGTGAACCCAGCACTTCGGGAGGCTGAGGCAGGTGGATCACTTGAGGTCAGGAATTTGAGAGCAGCCTTGCCAACATGGTGAAACCCATCTCTACCAAAAAAAAAAAAAAAATGAAAATTATCTGGGCATGATGGCCTGTGCTTGCAATTCCAGTTACTTGGGAGGCTGAGGTGGGAGAATTGCTTGAAACCTCAGGCAGAGATTGAAGTGAGCCAAGATTGCACTTCAACTTGGGCAACAGAGCGAGACTCTGTCTCAAAAAACCAAACCAAACCAAACCAAACCAAAAGAATTAGCAGGTCCTATGATATTTCCTTTCAAGAATTGCTGTCTCCAACAATGCTTTTTCCTAGGTTCAAGGAGGAGAGACTGGCAAATGGGAAATATGATTAACGTGAAGAAAGAAGCATCCTCAATGTTTTCTTTTCCACCATGGTCTTATATTTAGCTACCATTTAAAGCCTGAAGTAGCTGTCTTTACTGAACACTGCGAATGTGAGATGCTTTACACACGTTTAGCCACCACAGCTGTTCTATGAGGTCACTGTTATTCTCATTTTCCCCAGATGAGGAAACTGAGCCATCAGGAGAAAAGCAATCTGTGGGATTTTACGGAGTAAGTGGCAGTAAAGACCTACGCTTTTCATTATATGATTTTGACTGCTGTGATTTACTGCCTTCCTTCTCCACTGCTTCTTAAACTTTCCTAGTTAAGTGTTACAAACAGAGGAATAGAGAAAAAGGCTGGGTCTTGCCACTCAACGTGTGGTCTTTGGACCAACAACAGGTATCACCTGGGAGCTTGTTAGAATTGCAAAATTGCAGCCTTAGCCCAGCCATCCTGAACCGTGATCTGCAAGTGTAGATGCAACTCCACCAGCCTCACACCCCCAAGCTGGCCCTGCCCACAGGAGAGACATCTGCATGTGAAAGCACGAGAAGCATTGTCCTAGAAGATTTTGTGATACAGCCATTTAGCAAAAGGAGTGGCTTTAATTTTATCCTTTTGCCTTTTTACCTCAAAATATTTAAAAATAGTACCTTTATACTCCTTAATATATCCATTGGTCATACTATAAAATAATATTTCCCCCAAAAAACCTTGAGGGAAAACAGATACTCTGATATGGTTTGGCTCTGTGTCCCCACCCAAATCTCATCGCAAACTGTAATCCCCATGTGTCAAGGTAGGGACCTGGTGGGAGGTGATTAGATTATGGGGGCAGTTTCTTGCATCTTGTTCTTGTGACAGTGAGTGAGTTCTCATGATATCTGAGGCTTTAAAAGTGTTCGGCAGTTTCCCCTGTCTTCTCTTTCTCACCTGTTCCCACATAAGATGTGCCTTGCTTTCCCTTCCGCCATGATTGTAAGTTTAGGCCTTCCCAAACATGCAGTGCTGTAGTCAATTAAAGCTCCTTTCTTTATAAGTTACCCAGTCTTGGATATGTCTTTGTAGCAGAGTGAAAATGGACTAATACATTCTCCTAGATGATGCACTGTGTTTATCTACAGTATTAGACTTACAGGATTCTGCTTATTCTAGGAAGTCCACACATCCTAGTGGGGAAAACTTGGGCTTAGCCCATTTTAGGTGTAGACTGCAGAGCCCTTGAGTAGATGCTTTTAACATAATCACCTCCATATGAGTTTCATGTCCTATTTATCCAAGAAGTTGAGCGTTCATGCAGTGTCCCCTTAAGCCCCTTATTTAAGCTCTCCAAATCTCTCTTCTCATCTGTAAAATGGGAAGAATAGCACCTATCATAGAGGTATGTTGTGAATTTTAAATAAATAATACATAAGGGCAGGCATGGTGGCTCATGCCTGTAATCCCAGAACTTTGGGAGGCTGAGGCAGGTGGATTGCTTGAATCTAAGAGTTCAAGACCAGCCTGGGCAACATGGTGAAACCCTGTCTCTATAAATAAAAAAATACAAAAAAATTAGCTGGGCATGGTGGCTCATGCCTGTAGTGCCAGCTACTTGGGGTGTGGGGGAGACTGAAGTGAGAGGATCGGTTGAGCCCGGGAGGCAGAGGTTACAGTGAGCTGAGATTGCACCGCAGTACTCCAGCCTGGGCAACAGAGAGAGATCTTGCCTCAAAAAAAAAAAAAAAAGGAAAAGTTTAGAGTCTGGCGAAGATGACTTTTATATTTTTCAGTGAGAGATACTATTTCTACAAAGAACTCTGAGGTCACTGGGAGGAGCAACAGCAGCAGCATTGACAAGAGAGACTCTTACACAAAGTCACCTTTGTGGGTTGATTGACACTAAATAAATCAGAGCTGCGTAGCACTGTGGATGCCCCTCAAGCCTCAAGGGGGCGCTCTAAGCTTCAGTACTAGGGACTTCGCAAGAGCATCCAGCCAGGGCTTGTTTGAATATAAGCAGAGACGGGGAATTTTGCAGAGAAGGAGGTGGATGGGCTGTGCTTTGGAAAACTGGATTTCTGCTAGTCTGGGCATGTGGAAGCTTCAGAGGTGCATTTGAGAACATTTTTGGAAATATACTTTTTACTTCTCAAATTCTACTATTGAATATGGCAACTTAAATATATGTATATATTTTGATTATGTACATTAAACATGATATTGTAAACAATTCAAATATGAGAGAAAGTATAGCGTTGAAGGTGAAAGCCCCCCTCAATGGCCCTTCCACTTAAAGAAGAAAAAAACTGTTAAGTGTTAAGCATGTTCACTATGACTAAATTAACTACTCTGCAAAATCACTATATGTGTATAAGAACATATGCATA
This sequence comes from Callithrix jacchus, assembly GCF_049354715.1. Taxonomy (NCBI): domain Eukaryota; kingdom Metazoa; phylum Chordata; class Mammalia; order Primates; family Cebidae; genus Callithrix; species Callithrix jacchus. Next base: position 99,367,336 of record NC_133511.1, on the reverse strand, counting down.
TACGTTTTTATATAAATATAAATGCTGACATTTATTTTGTATTCATTTATTTTTGGAGGCAGGGTCTCACTCTGTTGCCCAGGCTGGAGTGCAGTGGTGCGATCTCGGCTCACTGCAACCTCTGCCTACTGTGTTCAAATGATTCTTGTGCCTCAGTCTCCCGAGTAGCTGGGACTACAGGCATGTGCCACCACACCTGGCTAACTTTTGAATTTTTGGTAGAGACAGGGTTTCGCCATGCTGGCCAGGCTGGTCTTGAACTCCTGACCTCAAGTGGTCTGCCTGCCTCAGCCTCCCAAAGTGCTGGGATTACAGGTGTGAGCCACTGTGCCTGGCCATCATGAATACTGACTTTTTTTTTTTTTTGAGACGGAGTTTCGCTCCTGTTACCCAGGCTGGAGTGCAATGGCGCGATCTCGGCTCACCGCAACCTCCGCCCCCTGGGTTCAGGCAATTCTCCTGCCTCAGCCTCCTGAGTAGCTGGGATTACAGGCACGCGCTACCGTGCCCAGCTAATTTTTTGTAATTTTTAGTAGAGACGGGGTTTCACCATGTTGACCAGGATGGTCTCGATCAGTTGACCTCGTGATCCACCCGCCTCGGCCTCCCAAAGTGCTGGGATTACAGGCTTGAGCCACCGCGCCCGGCCGAATGCTGACTTTTAACTTCACAAGGCTAACTTGAGCTGTGAAGCAAACTGGAAAGCTTGTGTTGTGTGGCCTAGGACATGTTCTTCCCACGAGCAAGTAGCACAGAAAGCAAGTTATCAGGAACTGACGATCTGAGTGTGGAAACAAAACGAAGGGAGGAAGTTAATCTTCCGAAATGTCTCTCAACTAAGAGAGTACCCTTCTCTTACTCCCCCTCCCACACATCAGGGAACTAATACCTCACAGCATACATTATGGAAAATGTTGACTTTCTGTGTGTCATTTTTAGGTTTCTTTAAAGTAGAAATTATAGTTAGGTTATATTGTTGCCTTTCAAATTATTTACATTTGAGTGAAAGTTAATATTTTTCTTTAACCTACCTATGGGTTCTTTGAAAAGATGTCTAATGATCTATTTAAGGTGATTAAAACTATCATGTTAATTTTTTACTCCAAAGAGAGTACTAAAAGGGAAATTTCCAGTAGCTGTTATTTAAAATAAATTGACAAGACAAAAATATAACAGATACTAGTATCATCTAATAATTGGTTATTATCTCTTTAATGTTGTTATATTTTTGGCTTATCAATTTATTTTAATAACATAATGATCTAATAGTAATATAATAGATAATATTAATATCTATTAACATTAATAAATATAAAAGTAAACTTTAGCCAGCCATGGTGGTTGGTTGATGCAGGAGGTCAGGGGACCAAGGCTATTGTGAGCTATGATCACGCTTATGAATAGCCACTGCACTCCAGCCTGGGCAACATAGGGAGATTCCACCTCAGAAAAAAAAATATATAACCCTCACCATTAGCTATGACTGTAAATATCTAAAGTGTTTCTTTAAAAATAATCATTATTCCTGTATCCTTTATGTATATAAACTTAACAATGTGGGTTATGATTACTTTTAGCCACATACTACATAAATAGGTGACAGATGGCATCTCTGGTATCAAAGTGTTTTTCATCTCGTCCACCAGAGGGTACTTGAGGGTTATTCAATAAAAGCGCTCAGGAAAGCAAATTAAAAAATTTAAACTAGTAACCACAGTCCTAAAGTGATAGATACACACACACTTCTGGTACATTATTAACCAAATTCATTTTGCTAAAAGATAGCCATATGTTTTTTTTCTACTAAATTGTAGAATACTGATGCTCTTCCATTTGTTTTTATTTTGTGTTTTTTTCAGAGACAGGGTCTCACTATGTGTTGCCCAGGCTGGTCTTGAACTTCTGGACTCAAGTGAGCCTTCTGCTGTGGCGGCCTAAAGTGCTCGAATTACAGGTGTGAACTGCCATGCCGGACCAAGTTAGAATCTCATTTGCATTCTCATACTCACTTTTGAAAAAATTTTTGAATCTAGCCTGGGTTGGGGGTGGGGGTACTGTGTATTTTACATTATATTAAACGTGTTTTTCTAGTGAAAATTGTGGTATTTACATTTATTAGAAAAGGCTAGTAATTTTATTACTATAATTCCAGAATTGTTTCTCTATTCTTTGTAATTAGCATATCATTTAATTGGATTCACCCTGAATAGTCTCATGAAAGATGCAGCCTGCTATTTTTCTTTCATTAGGTTCATCTTCCACTTTTCTTTCTCACTCCATGTTCCAGTAAGAGCAAATTACTGTACTGTACATTAAAACTAAAAATTAGAAATAGCCCAAATGACCAATAGTAGGGAATAGGAAAGCCAACAGTGGTGTTATGGGGAATGGATATTTATGTTAATCTACTAATAATACTATGTATACATTATAATACTGATGCAATAGCAGTTACTTAGGAGGCTGAGGTGAGATGATCTCTTGAGGCCAGGAGTTCAAGACTGCAATGAGCTATGATGGTGCCACTGGACTCCGGCCCGGGTGACAGAGCAAGACCCTATCTCTAAAAGAATACAAATAAAAAAGTTAATTAATAGTACAAACTCAGCCGGGCACAGTGGCTCACACCTGTAATCCCAGTACTTTGGGAGGCTGAGGCGGGTGGATTACTTGAGGTTAGGAGTTCGAGACTAGCCTGGCCAACATGGTGAAACCCGGTCTCTACCAAAAATACAAATGTTAGCCTTGCGTGGTGGCGGTCACCTGTAATCCCAGCTACTCAGGAGGCTGAGACAGGAGAATTGGTTGAACTCAGGAGGCAGAGGTTGTAGCGAGCTGAGATCACGCCACTGCACTCCAGCCTGGGCAACAGAGCGAGATTCTGTCTCAAAAAAAAAAAAAAAAAGTACAAATGCAATAGTAGTAGGAATTCAATCACCAAAATGTGTTGACCATCCACTCCCGGCATCAGTCCCTGTGCTTTGTGATGACGAACAAGAAAAGATTCCTAGCTCTTAAGAATTTTATAGAACAAAAATAAACTCCTACGTCTTAAGGAGTATATAATTTGGTGTGTGGGGGTGCGTGAACACACTTATAATCAAATATTTAGAGGCTAAGGGCTGTGAGCCTGGGCTTTAGAGTCAGAAACGCAGGCTTTCCCACTCATTGGTTCTATGACCTGGGGCAAATTCTTTCACCTGTCTCCACCTGTCTCTGAGCCTTGATTTTCTCATCTGTTAAATAAGGATAATAACCTACCTTAATATTATTGTGAAAATTAAGAGAGATGATAAACGTAAAGATTAGACACCTAGTATTGAGTAATAGACTCGGTACATGGTCATAGTATTCATGGGTTTTCATTACCGGTGCTTTCTTTGTGAAGCAGGGGACAGGGCTTCAGACCGCTGTGTAATATCACGCACGACGGACTGTTCCAGTTGGATGAGATGGACACATTGTTCCAGGCCCAGACGATTTCTCTGGTCAGGCGAGTTTTAGCCACATCTTGACAGCCTGGTTTTATGGATAGCCTAGTGGTTTTGGCTGCTTGGCATGTGGAAAATCACAAAAAAGGAACCTTCCACATGGGCTACATAGTGAGACCCCCATCCCTAAGAAACAAACAAAAAGGATTAGCCAGGCGTGGTGGCACGTGCCTAAAGTCCCAGCCACTGCGGAGGCTGAAGTGAGAGGATTGCTTCAGCCCAGGAGGTCAAGGTTGAAAAATTTAAAAAAATAAATAAAAAAGAAAGAATCTCACTTCCCTTGGAGTGGTTTGAGTTTCTTTCTTGCTTTAGTTGCTTCAAGGCCCAGTGGTCAAAGTGAGCCTATTCAGGTGAATCCTTTTTTTTTAAATTGAGGTGGAGTCTTGCTCTGTCACCCAGGCTAGAGCATGATCTTGTCTCACTGCAACTTCTGCCTCCCAGGTTCCAGCAATTCTCCTACCTCGGCCTCCCAAGTGCTGGGATTACAGGTGCCAGTCACCACGCCCAGCTAATTTTTAGATTTGTAGTAGAGATGGGGTTTGGCAAGGCTGATCTAGAACTTGTGACCTCAACTCTGACAACCTGGGCCTCCAAAAGTGCACAAGCCTGAGCCACTGTGCGCGGCCTTACGTGAGGCCTTCTTATAGTTTAGAGGGCCAGTTTAGACTGTTGCATCCTGTGGGCTAGCTGACCTCAGACAGAACGCTCTTCACAGAGAAATAGGTCTGGGGCCCAGGATGGCAGAGGAAGTATCTGTCAAGCAAGGCTTTGAGTGCTGCTGAAATACAGGGAACCTGCTGAGCCAAGAGTCAAATGGGGAGCGGGGGTCAAAAACCAGACAATGAAATCCACATGGATCTCCAAGTCATGGTAGGCAGAAGCTGTGCTGAAATCCGAAGTGTAGAACAGAGGCTGAAACCAGGGAGATGCATGCAAGCCACAGCTTGTGCCTCTTCTCATCAGCTATTATTCCCGATCCCAGGAGTTTATATGCCAATGAGACTAGGTGAATCAATAAGGTAATTTCACATGCTGCTGAGCCCTAAAAAGAAATATAGCACAGGATAACAGTTGGAGAGTTCTGCTGGGTGCAGTGGCTCACGCCTGTAACCCCAGCACTTTGGGAGGCCGAGGTGGGCAGATCATGAGGTCAGGAGTTCAAGATCAGCTTGGCTAACAGAGTGAAATCCCAAATACAAAAAATTAGCTGGGCATGGTGGCAGGTGCCACCTATCTACAATCCCAGCTACTCGGGAGGCTGAGCCAAGAGAATCGCTTGAATCCGGGAGGTGGAGGTTGCAGTGAGCTGAGATCGCGCCATTGCACTCCAGCCCGCGGGACAGTGTGAGACTGTCTCAAAAAACAAACACAAAAACAAAACAGTTGGAGAGTTAGTTCCTAGGGAGGCTGTTTTCATTAAGGTGATATTCTAGGCAGGAAGAACAGCAAGGGTAGGGGCCCTTAGCCAGGAATAAGAGAAGGCAGCTGTTGTAGCTGGAGTGAATAAAGAGAGGTAGAAGGAAATGACTGGAGAGGTAGGTGGGACCATACCGCATAGGATCTTGTAAGCCGTGACAAAGAGGCTGGGTTTATCAACATAATTATAAGCTATTGGATCTTTTAAATAGGAAAGTGGGCTTGGGTTGATCCCAGTTACAACCTTAGAAAGATCACTCTGGCTACTGTGTGGAGGATGGATTACAGTTAAGACAAGAGTTATGGCCACAAGACTAGTTAGGAGGTAGTTGAAATAGTTCAGGCAAGAAGTGGTGGTTGTTTGGGATAAGATGGGAGCAGTTGTCACGGAAGGAAGTTGGATTCAAGATCTCTTACGGAGAGTGATCTGACAGGGTTTACCGATGCATTGGCATTGGAACATAAAGGGAAGAAACATCAAGGGGATTCTTGGGTTTGGGGCCTGGGCAAATGTGTGAGCAGTGGTACTGTCTACTCCGGTGGGCAGGACTGAAGGGAGTGGATTTTGGGGAAATCCATAGTTTGATTTTGGCACTGTTGAGTTTGAGGCACCTGCTAGGCATCCTTCTAAGTGGATATGTGAAGTGGGCAGTAGTATCTGTATCTGGCTTCAGAGATGAGATCTGGACTACGTAATGTTTGATATGTTTGAGAGGCACTGGCATTCACACGGCACCAGTGAAAGGTATTTAAAGGAGAGGCTGAGGTTAGGGGAAATTAACTTGGAAGTAGTGCCCATAGAGAAGAGCTTTGAGGCCGGCACGGTGGCTCACGCCTGTGATCCCAGCACTTCGGGAGGCTGAGGCACATGGATCACTTGAGCTCAGGAGTTTGAGACCAGCCTGGCCAACATAGTGAAACACCATCTCTACTAAAAATAAAAAAAGTTGCAGCCATGAAAAAGAATGAGTTCATGTCCTTTTCAGGAACATGGATGAAGCTGGAAGCCATCATTCTCAGCAAACTAACACAGGAACAGAAACCAAACACCACATGTTCTCTCTCGTAAGGGGAAGTTGAACAATGAGAACACATGGACACAGGGAGGTGAACATCATACCAGGGCCTGTCAGGGGGTGGGGAGAAGGGGAGGGAAAGCATTAGGACAAATACCTAATGCATGTGGGGCTCAAAACCTTGATGACGGGTTGATAGTTGCAGCAAACCACCATGGCACATGTATACCTGTGTAACAAACCCGCACGTTCTGCACATGTATCCCAGAACTTAAAGTAAAATACAAATACAAAAAGATACAAAAATTAGTTGGGCATGGTGGCATGTGCTTGTAGTCTCAGGTACTTGGGAAGCGGAGGCAGGAGAATCGCTTTAACCTGGGAGGCAGAGGTTGCAGTGAGCTGAGATTGCACCACTGCACTCCAGCCTGGGTGACAGAGAAAGACTCAGTCTCAAAAAATAAAAATAAATACATTTAAAAACGAGAGAGAGAGAGAGAGAGAAGAGCTTTGAGGATGGAGACTGGGGAACTCCAGCATTGAGCGGTCTGGTGGAGAATGAAGAGGAGACAAGCAGCCGATGAAGGAGGTATAAAGGAAGGCAGGAAAAGACCAAGCAAGCAGGAGTTCATGGAGCCCTCAGGAGGGATACATTTCAGGAAGAAGGAGAAGATCAAGCAAGGGGCTGTAGTGAGGCAAGTAAGATGAAGACAGAGGCGTGGCCATTGGCAACTTGATTAGAGCTGTTTTAGTGGAATGGGGGGTAGCTGGGCCACAAAAGCCTCATCTGAGTAGGCTGAGAAAAGGCAAAGGATGGGAGGTGAGACATAAGCAACCCTTCCAGAGCTTTTGTGTGCCAAGGAGCAGTGTAGGGAACAGATAGACGGTCCGGATACTTTTTTTTTTCTTTTTTCTTTTTTTTTGAGACAGGCTCTTTCTCTTTCGCCCAGGCTGGAGTGCAGTGGTGTGATCACAGCTCACCGGAACTTCTGCCTCCCAGGCTCAAACCATCCTCCCACCTCAGCCTCCCAAGAAGCTGGGACCACAGGTGCCCACCACCATGCCCAGCCAATATTTTGTCTTTTTAGTAGAGATGGGATTTTGTCATGTTGCTCAGGCTGGTCTCAAACTCCAGAGCTCAAGTGATCCTTTCACCTTGGCCTCCTAAATTGCTGGGATTACAGATATGAGCCATCGTGCCTTGTCCCAGATAAATTTTAAGAGATGTTTGTATACAAACAGCAATGATACAGAGGAGATGGAGGAGTTGAACGCTGCAGGAGAGAAAAAGATAATCTGTAGAAATAAAATCCTTGAGAAAGTGATGACAAATAGGGTCCTGGGCACAGGAACTGGTTGCTCTTTTCCCCATCGTAACAGGAGGGAAGGCAGAGTGTATGCTGCAGATCCAGGTGCTTCTCTCCTGATGGTGTTGGTCTTGTGAGTCCCTGGCTGGACCACCCTCAGCTCTTGTAACAGAGGGAAACTACTGGTGATATTTATGAATGCAAGAAAAGTCTTGGAACAAGGAAGAAGTACAGGTTGCTGTATCAAAATCAGACACAAATTCCCAAGTGCAGGGCCCGTAGAAAATCTGTGTGCCAAATACCTATCTCTCCTCTCCAACCCTTAGGTAGTACTTGTACTTAAACCAGGCTGGTGGGTGGGCCTCACCTCTTTGGACCAGATTTTCTTACAGGCGAGAGCCACTGCATCCAGCCCACGGGCTAGAGGTTTTATAAATGAAACTTATTTGCCTGGAGAGCTTTGCGGGGGTTCCTTTATTCAGATTTCCAAAATTGGTACAGATTAGTCTAAAATTTTGTTTTATTTTTTATCTTGTAGAGGTGGGGTCTTACCATGTTGCCCAGATTAGTCTTGAACTCCTGGGCTGAAGCAATCATCCCACCTCAGCCTCCTGAAATGCTGGAATTGCAGGCATGAGACACCGTCTCCGATCCAATCTAAAATTTTGAGGGAACATAGCTTGCTGCTGCTAATGTGGGACTTCTGCTACTCATTCTGTTCTGTCTTAGTGCAAATTAGTAGAAACAGCTTAGACGTTTTAAAAAAAATAGTGGCGGGGAAAAGTAGGATGATCGAAATAGCATTTCAATTAGATGAATTGCACTAGTTATTTAATGACAAAACTTTAAAAAAAAACAGTTATGATGGCTACAATTTATTGAATGCCTACCATGGGCTAGAGGGTTTTTTTGTTTATTCTTTTTTAATAAATTATTTTGCCCAGGTGTGATGACTTACGCCTATAATCCCAGCACTCTGGGAGGCCAAAGCTGGCAGATCACCCGAGGTCAGGAGTTAAGAGATGAGCTTGGCCAACATGGTGAAATCCCTTCTCTACCAAAAATACAAAAATTAGCTAGGTGTGGTGGCGGGCACCTGTAATCCCAGCTACTTGGGAGGCTGAGGCAGAAGAATTGCTTGAACCCAGGAGATGGAGGTTGCAGTGAGCCAATATTACGCCACTGTATTTCAGTCTGGGCGATGGAAATTAATTTTGATTTTTTGAGATGGAGTCTTGCTCCAGTCTGGAGTCGCCCAGGCTGAGGTGCAGTGGCATGATCTTGGCTCACTGCAACCCTCTGCCTAACGGGTTCAAGCGATTCTCCTGCCTCAGCCTTCTGAGTAGATGAGATTACAGGTGCATGCACCACACCTGGCTAATTTTTTCTATTTTTTAGTAGAGACGGGGTTTCACCATTTTGGCCAGGGTGGTCTCAAACTCCTGACCTCAGGTGATCCACTTGCCTCGGCCTCCCATAGTGCTAGGATTACAGCCGTGAGCCACCGCACCTGGTCAAAAATAATTCTTTTTAATGAATAAAAAGAAAAAAAGGAGAGACAGGGTCTTGCTGTGTTGCCTAGGCTTCTTGAACTCCTGGCCTCGAGTGATCCTCCTACCACAGCCTCCCAAAGTGCTAGGATGACAGAGGTGAGCCATTGTGCCCAGCCCATGGGCTAGAGGTTTTTGAAATGAAACAAAACAACAATTACTGACATAGGAGTCTTTTTCCTCCTGCTATGCATTGAAAAAAGGATTTGGGTTCTGGGACCCATTCATGTGGGCCTTTGGATGCAATATGGTTACACAAGGATTTCTTTCTTTACTTCCTGGCAAGCTGGGCATTAGTGTCACTACTAAGTTTTGCAGGTGAGGTGACTAAAGTTTAGAGAAAGTTGTATACCTGGGCAGTGAGTGATGCAAACAGAATTTGAACCTAGGGCTATCCAACTCCAAAGTTCATGCTGGAGCTACTCTGCATGGATCACACAGGTAGGGTGCAGTGATCAAGGGTGCTGACTGTGGTGGAAGAGGGATTGGGACTTGAGTTATGCTCCACCATTCACTAGCTGTATTGTCTGGGGCTGGTTACTCAACATCTAGCAGCCTGTGTTTCTTTATCTGTAAAACGGGGGTACTAATAGCCCCTCCCTCCAGGGTTGCTCTGAGGATTATGTGAGACCTATAGCTCAGAGCTGACAAAGGAAGAGGCCCAGTAACTGTGGGTTATTATTATAAGATACTATGCTGGCCTCTGTCTCAACCGGTCTCACTGCTGGCACCAGAAACTTATATCCTGTCTTGGAAATGTTTCACATAATAGATTGTATCCGCTTAACTCACTCTGCCCTTTGCTTCCAACACCAGGCATCTAAGAAATGCTTCGGATGATGATATTACCCAACTGCATGAGTGGGTTTGATAGCTTTTCCAAAGGGCTGGTATTTCAGTTGTGCAACTGTAACTGCTCCCTGGCAATAGAAAAGATTTATTTTTTGGACCCTAATCAACCCTCAGCTCCATTTCTCAAACTCCAGCTACATCACAAGCTGTCAGCGTCATGCAGTATTAACGGTTGGTCAAAGGTGCTAGCGGCATTTTGCAGATGTAATGAAGAACCCATATTGTCTAAGATTGCTTTGCTATGCCTTCTGCCCTGAGCCCTGCTCAGCCCTTGAGACCAGGCTGATGGGAAAATTTAGCTGCACGCTCACCTGGAAGGCAGTGGAAGGGCAAAAAACTTGTTTATTCAGCTTTGTAGGAGTCTGGTTAAAAGGTGCCACACAGTCAAGGAAAGGGCCGAGTCATCACCTCTCCTTAGACCTAAGGAGGCAAAGAAAAACATATCTCAGAATTTTTCTTTTGTTTTAAAGACTAAGCACAACAATGCTGGATGGTGTGGTGGCTCACACATGTGACTCCAGCACTTTGGGAGGCCAAGGCCGGTGGATCACTTGAGCTCAGGAGTTCGAGACCAGCCTGGGCAACATGGTGAAACCCTGTCTCTATCAAAAATTAAAAAAAAAAAAATTTTTTTTTAAATACTAAGCACAGTGAAGTAGTTTTCAAATGTGGCTGATGGCCTGGCTCCTAAAGAGGAATTCAGAGTGGGGTCGGGGCAGAGGAAAAGGACAAATTTTCTCTAAGAAGGCCACTGCTAACAGCTAGGTAAGCAGTCAGGTTAATCATTTTAAACTGGTTTGTGGGACCAGATTTCTGACCTGAAGAATGAAAATTTGTGTGCTGGCTTCAGCTGGGGTCTCTTCTAACCAGTTCATCCTTGCTAACAGTGAAGAAATTGAGTCAGCCTTTACATGCTATAAGAGCCACTTCTTCAGGGGACTTTCTCGTGTCCTGAAGCTCAGGGTGTCCCCATTCTTCTTTACGTCTTGGTGACACCAAGATGGGAAGTCAGATGGGCCTGGCTTCAACAACGGTCCAGTCAGGCATCTGCACTGGTGTTTCAGGCAAGTTATCTGATCTCATTTTTCTTATCTGTAAAATCGAATGAATAAAAGAAACTTCTTGGACAATGTATGTGTAATGGAAAATAAAAATAGTGTATTAAACCCAAACTGACTACAGCCAGCTCCATTTCTCCTTTAAGGGAGGTAGAGGCACTTCATATCAGTGAGGAAATTCACTTTTCCTTTGTGCCCTTCCCCAGTAGTGATAGAGAGTACACATGACACAGAAGCACGCAGGGAGGGAGAGGGAGAGAGAGACAGAGAGAGCGCATGCATGCACTAGCGTGAGATCAGGAAGGTCTGCTATTTAAAAGAGTACGATCACGGTGTTTGGATATACTGAGGAGAGCCTGCAGTGGAACACATGCATAGAAGCTGGAAGGAGCTGAATTGCTCCACCCACCAAAAGAAAAGGAATACTTAATTTTGGGGGTTTCTAGTGGTCATTAAGTACGGGAGAAGTCTGCGCAATATTGTGGAAGGCAGAAAGGGTGTAAAGGTCTAGGAGAGCCCAGTTATTATTGGTTTACATGATTATATTTGTCAAATCACTTGGAATAATGCTTGGCATCAGTAAGCCCTTAATAAATGGCTGTCAACAGCCAATGAGATAGCAAAGCGATCTCACTGGCCACATGTAGTATCCCTCCATGGAACAGGAGGAACAGTGGCATCTGTGTGTGAGTGTGTGTGTGTGTGTGTGTGTGTGTGTGTGTGTTGGGGAATGGAGGTAGATGGCAAACAGGGATGTAATAGTTACAAATTCTGGCTCCACAGGGTTTATTTCTCTGTTTCTTCAAGTTATTATTTATTCATTTAGATGAAGTCTCGATCTGTTGCCCAGGCTGGAGCGCAGTGTTGTTCAGTAGGTTAGATGAATTAAATGCATTTTTGACTTAAGATATTTTCAACTTAATTTATTAAGATGTAATCCCATTGTAAGTAAGAAACATTTGCATTCCATAATAATAGTCATATGAAGATGGTAATCTGTCCTAAAACAAGGGCTTTGTGGTTTTATTTTAAAATTACTTTTTATTTTATTTTATTTGTTTGAATCAGAGTCTTGCTGTGTTGCCCAGGCTGGAGTGCAGTGGCGTGATCTTGGCTCACTGCAACCTCCTCCTCCTGGGTTCAAGTGATTTTCATGGCTCAGCCTCCTGAGTAGTGGGGATTACAGGTGCTCGCCACCACGCCTGGCTAATTTTTGTATTTTCAGTAGAGACAGGGTTTCGCCATGTTGGCCAGGCTGGTCTTGAACTCCTGACCTCAGGTGATGTGCCTGTCTCGACTTCCTAAAGTGCTGGGATTACGGGCGAGGGCCACCATGGCTGGCCAGTGGTTTTACTTTTTTTTTTTTTTTTTAATTTTTATTGGATTATAGGTTTTGGGGTACATGAGCAGAGCATGCAAGACAGTTGCGTAGGTACACACATGGCAGTGTGCTTTGCTTTTCTTCTCCCCTTCACCCACATTTGGCATTTCTCCCCAGGCTATCCCTCCCCACCTCCCCCTCCCACTGGCCCTCCCCTTTTCCCCGCAATAGACCCCACTGTTTAGTACTCCCCTTTCTGTGTCCATGTGTTCTCATTTTTCATCACCCACCTATGAGTGAGAATATGCGGTGTTTCATTTTCTGTTCTTGTGTCAGTTTGCTGAGGATGATGTTTTCCAGATTCATCCATGTCCCTACAAATGACACAGACTCATCATTTCTGATTGCTGCATAATATTCCATGGTGTATATGTGCCACATTTTTCCAATCCAGTCTATTATCAATGGGGATTTGGGTTGATTCCAGGTCTTTGCTATTGTAAACAGTGCTGCAATGAACATTCGTGTACATGTGTCCTTATAGTAGAACGATTCATAGCCCTTTGGATATATACCCAGTAATGGGATTGCTGGGTCAAATGGAATTTCTATTTCTAAGGCCTTGAGGAATCGCCACACTGTCTTCCACAATGGTTGAACTAATTTACACTCCCACCAACAGTGTAAAAGTGTTCCTTTTTCTCCACATCCTCTCCAACATCTGTTGTCTCCAGATTTTTTAATGATCGCCATTCTAACTGGCGTGAGATGGTATCTCAATGTGGTTTTGATTTGCATCTCTCTGATGACCAGTGACGATGAGCATTTAAAATTGAGGTGCTGTATGTTTACGGCAGAAAACTTGAAAAGCAGAGCATAGAAAAACAACCACTACTCCAACAAAAAGATCATAGCTGCTAACATTTTGGTTTGTATCTGTTTGTTTTTTATTCTCCCAAATATATACACATCTTTTTTATCTTTTCAAAATGTGATACTGTTCTACAGTACGCTTCCCCCTCCTCGTTTTCTTAAACTTAGCAATAGACTGTAAACCTTTCCCATGGATAAGTTGCTTCTTCAAATAGATGTTCCATTGGAAGTAGCCATATCCTGGGCCAGTAAATTCCTTACTATCTTTTCTTTCTTTCTTTCTTTTCTTTTTTTTTTTTTAAGATGCAGATGCCCCTGGCTGTCCAAATCTGTGAAACTCTGCACATTGCATTTCCTTCGTGGAAAATGAGCATGCGCACATTAGCATGTAGCTAGCTCTGCAAAGTCCTTTTGCAAATAAGCCCCTTGACTTTGATTAGATCAGTGTTTTCCAAACTGATTTAACACTGGAGCCACTTATTATCATAACTCCTATTAATGTGTCAGGACTCATTTGAGGAAACACCATTGCAGGCTGAAGCTTCTTTAAGAGGAAGGAGAAGGTCTTGTTCGTTTTCGTTGTTTTCACACTGCCTTACAACTGGGTTTTAAAGAAATTATGAAAAATGGGATTGGATTGATGAATTCACTTCCAACCAACAGCCACACACGTGTGACTTGAGGGCCAATGTGAGAGGATGGGGCCGCACTCTGGAGTGCCTCTCGGTGTAAAGCTAATTGGCCCCTTTGGGGATGAACCTGTGAACTTGGCCTCGTTAGCATTGGCACAGAACAGCTGAGTTGGTTTATCTGGTGCCATGAAATTGTTCTCTCACCCAGATTCTCATGCTGTCCTCCAGGTGGCAATGCTGGTTTGTTATCCTTCTGAGACAGCACCTGATAACTTGGTCTGAGCAAAGCTGGGATTGGAAGGGAAGCAGATGCGGATAAGGAATAGAGTTGGGAGTGGAGCGATTACTGAAAACTAGAAGACACATGGTCAGGGTTGCAGTTGACATGAAGCTGGAGCGCAGCATCACATATTGGGTGTCCAGACATAGATTTTAAAGAATCTTGATGAACCAGGAAGCCATGAGTAAATATTACTAGCATTTATTAAGCACCAACTATGGGGCTGGCAACATGTCAGATCATTTCATTCACTGCTTCTTTTAATGCCCTCAATAGACCTGTGAGGTAGGTCTTGGAGTTTGAAATAATGGAGCTGGAAATTGGACCTTGGTTCCTAAGGCCTGGTGTTGCCTATGAGAGCTTTGCTAGACTGAAATAAGAGGATATTTACAAGAGATGAATACATGCAAAATGTTTATCTATCTATCAATCTATCTATTTATTTATCTATCTGTCAATCATCTAACTCTTGTTTCATTAGTGTAGGATGGGCCTGATAACACTTCATGAAATTAATGCTAGGGTTTTTAAAAGTTAGCCACCTGCTGAGTAAATCAGTTACAGTTCTCGGCTGCATTCTTCAAATGATAGCATCAGATCAGGATAACGGAGACATTTATTTCCTAGCTCTTCTTTTCATTCTGGTGGTCACATGTTTATGCAGGGTAAACATGGCCACACTGAATGATCCCAGAGTGGCTGACTTAAAGTCTAGTTGTAGCACTGAGTGGTTCGACTCAGTCTAACTGTATCCCTATTACACTTGTCACCTAGGACGTGTTGAAATTATTTCTCTAAATGCCTCATTCCCCAGTGGACCATGCATTTCTTGAGGGAAGAAACCATGCCCTTTTTGTATTTATAGGGCCTAGCAAAGTACCTGGTATATATTAATAGTAAGTGATAGTAAAGCTTTTTTTTTTTTGAGACAGGGTCTGGCTCTGTGGTCCAATCTAGAGTGCAGTGGCACAATCTTGGCTCACTGCAACCTCCGCCTCCCAGGCTTAAGAGATCCAGCTGGGCTCTGTGGCTCACTCCTGTAATCCCAGCACTTTGGGAGGCTGAGGTGGGTGGATTACCTGAGATCAGGAGTTCAGGACTAGCCTGGGCAACATGGTGAAACCCCGTCTCTACTAAAATACAAAAAATTAGCCAAGTGTGGTGGCAGGCACCTGTAATCCCAGCTACTGGGGAGGCTGAAGCAGGAGAATTGTTTGAACCTGGGAGGAGGAGGTTACAGTGAGCTGAGATCATGCCACTGCACTCCAGCTTGGGCAGTAGAGTGAGACTCCATTTCAAAAAAAAAGGAGAGATTTTCCTGCCTCAGCTTCCAGAGTAGCTGGGACTACAGGCACGTACCACCACCCTGGCTAATTTTTGTATTTTTACTTAGAAGATGGGGTTTCTCCATGTTGCCCAGGTTGGTCTCAAACTCCTAAGCTCAAGCGATCTGCCTGCCTTGGCCTCCCAAACTGCTAGGACTACAGGCTGAGCCACCAGGCCCAGGTAGTAAAGTTTAAACGAATGAGTGAGTAAATGAAAGCTGTCTGCTGCAGAATGTAATCAGAGCATGAACTGATGAAGGAACTGAGAAAGCTTAGTCTAGCCTAGAATAAAGAAGACCTGAGGGAGCTGGAACTATCTTGCAAGATGTAAAAGGCTGTCATAGGCATGAGGTTGGAGTGCAAGTTCGTACCTTTTCAAGTGGAAGGCCAAAGAAGGCCAGTCTCTTGAACAAAAAAGAATCTAATAGCAATGCCTTTCCATCTCCTGAACCAGAGGTTGGATAGCCATCAGGAGGGGATGTGGGAAAAGGGGTTCCTGCATCATGTGTCAGGCTGAACAAGAGGTCACTGAGGCCTGTGGCAGTCTTGTCACCACTTTGTGCCAGTGCCCAGAACAGTGTTGGCCGCATAAAAGGCACCTGCTAAATATTTACTGAAGAATTGAATAAACAGTGTTCTACTAATTGACAATTCATTCAACTAACATTTATTAAATGTTTCTATGTGTTAGTTCTATGTTGGGCTGCAGAGGCTGTTTCAGGTAGAAGCAGGACTCAGTCCCATCTTAAGGGGGAGTATGTCATTCTGTTTGGAGCATCAGATGGAGCCAGACTGTCTGGGTTTGAAACCCAGCCCTGCCAATTACTTTACTTTGTGATGCCTCCATTTCCTCAATTGTAAAATGGGGGCGAAATAGCATTCACCAGAAGGAATTATTTTGACAACTAAGTGAATTAACACTTGACATTAACCACTCAAATGTTAATAATGATTATCACGGTACAGACTTTCCAGCAGGGCCACAGGTAACTTACCGTTATGTGATGGATGCTTTGATGGGTGCATCCAGAATGGAATATGTGAGCACCTGGACAGGTAAATAAATAGACACTTTATTGAATCTATGTGCCGTAAATCTTTATTCAGTTTTGAGTTTTCTGTAACAAGGTGTCGCTGTCCCCTAGGCTGGAGTGCAGTGTTGCCATCGTGGCTCACCACAGACTCAACCTCCCAGACTCAAGGGATCCTCCCACTTCAGCCTCCTAAGTAGCTGGGACCACAGGCATGTGCCACCACACCCAGCTAGTTTTTAAAATTCTTTTAGAGCTATGTTTCTCAGGCTGGTCTTGAACTCCTTGGCCTTCCAAAGTGCTGGGATTATAGGCATGAGCGATCGTGCCCAGCCTGGTTGGTTGTTTTTTGTAACAACTTCATTGAGCTATAATTGACATACTATAAAATGCACCTATTTAAAGCATTCTTGAGCATATTCACAGAGTTGTGCAACCATTACTACTATCTAATTTTATGTTTTAATCGCCCCAGAAAGAAACCCCATACTCATTAGTAGTCATTCCTTATTCCTCCCTCTCCCCAGAAGGAGAGCAGCAGCTAATCTATCTTTTCTTAGTTCTGGCGACAACTGATCTATTTTCTTTCTCTATGGATTGGCCTATTCTGGATATTTCATATAAATGCAATCATACAAAACTGGCTTCTTTCAATTAGCCTAATATACTTAAGGTTCATCTATGTTGTAGCATGTATTGTGATTCTATTCATTTTCACAGCCAAATAATATTACATTGCATGCATATAATGCATTTTATCATTCACCAGTTGATGGATCCTTGAGTTTTTTCTGCTTTTTGGCTCTTATGAATGATGCTGCTATGAACATTTGTGTACAATATTTTATATGGACTTAGGTTTTTAGTTCTTTCAGGTGCATACTTAGGAGTGGAATTACTGGGTCATATAATCACTCCATGTTTAACATTTTTTATGGGCTGTCAAATTGTTTTCCAAAGTGGCTGCATCGTTTTACAATGCGCCAGCAACCCACCAATTTCTCCACGTCCTTGCCAACACTTATTATGGTCTGTCTTTTTGAATATAGTTATCCTTGTGGATATGAAGGGTATCACTGTGATTTTGATTTGCATTTCTTTAATGATTAGTGATGCTGAGCATCTTTTTATGTGCTTATTGGTCACTTTTATATCTTCTTTGGAGAAATGTCTCCTCATGTCCTTTGCCCATTTGAAAAGTTAGGTTGCCTTTTTATTATTGAGTGTAGGAGTTCTTCACATATTCTGAACACAAATCCCTTATGAGATATATGATTTGCGAATATTATCTCCCATTCTTATGGGTATGTTTTTACTTTCTTGGTAGTGTGCTCTGAAGTACAAACACTTTTAATTTTTTGAGAACTCCAATGTGTCTTTTTCTTTTGTTGCCAGTGCTTTGGTGTTGTATCTAAGAAATCATCACCTAAACCAAGGCCACAAAGATTTATTTCTACGTTTTCTTCTAAATATTTTATAGTTTTAACTCTACTTATTTGTTTACCTGGTTATTGCCCCTTCCACTCATATAAGCCACGTGATGACGAGGGCCACGTGTATCTTATTCACCTTTATCTATAACACCTACTACAGTGTCTGGCACATAATAGGTGCTCAGTAAATATTTTTTTAAAGGGCATTGTAAATGTTTCCTCTGTTCCCAGCACCCTTCCCACCTTTCGCTGATTCTGTACCTCTACTTGACATTGCCTTTGCCTGGATTTTCTCCCATTTCTGGTTTTCATGAAAGATGAAACCATGGAGTAGAACATCCGTTTTTGCTCTTTTTGGTTTTCTTTTCTTTCCTCTTCTTATTGCTTTTAGCATGTAAAAAGCAGTGTCAGGATTCGGTTTTCTAGCCCACAACAATTTGATTTTTCTTTTCTGAAATTTTCTCAGTGGCAGCTCAACATGGTGTTCTCTTGGTCTTGTGTTTTCCTATGAGTTAGACTTTTCTCCCCAATGAAAAAAGGCTCTCTAAGATCAGAAGGTCTCTTCTAACCCAGAGAGTGGCTGGTTGAGTTCTGGACAAGTACATCTCAACATACGCTAGGGGGTTGATCAGCAGCCCTTTAAAAAACCCAATAAGACTTAGGTGTGCTATGCTTAAAATGTCATAAATTCCGAATCAGTGGATTCTGAAATTGTTAGAACCCCACAGCATACAAAATTTAATTAACCAAGCACTTTTTGTGAGGAAGTTTTATTAGAAGTAATCACATAATACTACTGGCCATCATCACATAATATTACTGGCCATTCCTTTCAATGGCAAAAACCGCAATTACTTTTGCACCGATCTAAGAAAAATATGTGTTCTCAAATATCCTGCAGAATAATTTCTTCCTGGTGCCTCCGTTTAAACAGAGAAATGAGGTCCTTTGTTTGGTGTCATATCTCTGCACACATTTCTGCTTCATATCAATTCAGCAGGATTATAATCGTAAAAGAGAAACACACCTTCATCTTAAACTCTACTCCCCCTGCTGATAGAAATTCTTTTGATGAAGGCTACCACCAGAAACATGGTTAAAGGCCATTTCACCTGAAAGCCTCCCTTTCTGTGTTTTTTTTTAATTGTTTTTTTAGTTTACCATCTTGCTCAGCATTTACAGATATCCCAGTACATGAGAAGTGAGCTCAAAAGATGATTGAAACTTTTGATCCGAGAAATAACTCACACATTTCTTTTGCTTTACTCCAGTCTTCAGAGCTGTGCATCATGCTGACAAGTCCTCGATTTTTAAAAAACACATTTTCCTTTGGGCTTTCCCCCACTTTCACTGTGGTAATATATATTTTCTCCTATCTTCCATCTGCTAAAAAAGTAGGTGTAACAGTCTAATCAGCCTTTACCAACTTTTCTGCAAGAACAAGGCAGAAAATATGAAGATATAAATCAGGAATTGTTATTATTGTTTATGTAGTGGTGATATATAGTTCCACTGGGCTTCGTGTTTTACATGGCCACTTTGAAAACACAGCACGCTGCTCAGGCACCAGCGATTTGTTTCTGAGCCCTATGCTTGCATATTTCTAATAAATATTACTCTGTCTCTGATTTTATGATATCAACAAGATACCAAAGCAATAAAATATTTTCAGACTCCTCATATTAAGTCCATGTTGTCAAACAAAGATAATGACCCTGAACTTCAAGAATGGTAGGTAGACAAAACATTAGGCATAAAATAGGTAAATTTTTGTAAATCATAATAATTCTGTTGATAGTTTTTTACATGGGGCAATGTCAGGAAGGTTATATACATACACATACATATTAAGCCATATTATTTCTTAATAGAGAAATTGTAAGTGATTATAATTTTCTTTTTCTTTTTTAGCTTATCTATATTAATTTTTCTCCATGAGTGAATATTACTTTTGAATTTAAAAAGATCTCTCTTTTTTTTTTTTTTTTTTGAGACAGGTTCTCACTCTGGTACACCAGGCTGGAGTGCAGTGATTTGATCACAGGTCATTGCAGCCTCATCCTCCTGGGCTCAGGTGATCCTCCCACCTCAGCCTGCTAAGTAGCTGGGACTACAGGTATGTGCCATCACTCCTGGCTAATTTTTTGTAGTTTTGGTAGAGACGGGGCTTCATAATATGGACCAAGCTGGTCTTGAACTCTTGGGCTCAAATGATCCACTCACCTTGGCCTCCCCAAATGCTGGGATTATAGGTGTGAGTCACCATGCCTGGCCCAAAAAGATCTTTTTCAAAGAATAGTACATAGGAAGAGTTGATAAAACTAAAGAAAAATACAAAAATTAGCATTCTTTAATGAAAAACAGAGTAGCTTCTGAGAAAGTGAAAATCTGTTGAACTATTAATTTCTGAGTTCATACGGTGCACATTTTCTATTAGCTTTGATGAAATCATGAACTACCTGTTATCTATCCCCATCGTTGTATCTAAGCCAACATATCTACTTGCCAGATACCAAGAGAAGCAAGTAGCAGACCCTTTTCCAGTGGGAAAATAGGTTTCTCATTTGATTCCCAGTTGGCTCTCACTCCAATCCAGTTTCCACCTGGTTCCTGATTCCTGACTTTTTCTCCTGTCTAAAGCCCTGTGATTGGCCGGGCACAATGGCTCATGCCTGTATTCCCAGCACTTTGGGAGGCTAAGGCAGGCGAATCACTTGAGGGCAGGAGTTTGAGACCAGCCTGGCCAACATGGTGAAACTCCATCTCTACTAAAAATACAAAAGTTAGCCGGGTGTGGTAGCGGGTGCCTGCAATCCCAGCTACTTGGGAGGCTGAGGCAGGAGAATTGCTTGAACGCAGGAGGTAGAGGTTGCAGCGAACAGAGATCACACCATTGAACTCCAGCCGGGACAACAGAGTGAGACTCTGTCTCAAACAAACAAAAGAAACACCATGTGATTCCCTCATTACACCCTAAAGACTTGGTCTAAAGTCAACCATCCAGCTGTCAAGAGTGGACTTCTCTCAGCCCATAATCCCATGTCCTACCTGTCATCTAGACCCACCCTAAGCCATTCCTTGTCTCAAGATCATCAAGGAAGACAAGATCGAGAGCCCCTTCTTTATTATAACAACCCAGCATCTCACCTGTTAGTGCCTCATCTTGCCGTGTTATTTGAGAACAGCAGAGCTTATGTGAAGTGGCAGAGAAGGACCTAAAGATACACAGTTGTAGTGTTTTGAGTAGTGGCTTCAGGTCAAACATCTGGGATATATTCAAATACACGAATCAGAATGGCTACATCCATTGTTTATGGCTGGTGTTTGTCCTGACTGGTCAGTACCCGTGCCTTATCAGTTGTGAAGTATTTTGATATTGTCAGGGTAAAGTTTTAGTGTTGTAAATTGACAGTACTTACATGAGACCTGAACTTGAGTATGACTTAGGGCCTACCATTTACCTTCTCTAAACCTTGGCTTACACTGTGAGAAAATGGAGATACTAATCCTGCTGTGTCCACGTCAAAGAGTTACTGTGATAATCCAATTGTCAGAGCGGGTACAGAAGTTCTCTGTAAACTGTGAGAGACTGTGCACAGGCCGGGGATGATGGTAAAAATGATCAATAATGATGACAGCAATGTTGATGGTGAAGGTCAAGGTGATGGTGATAATAAAGAATATAACAAAGACAAACTTGGGAACACCATGGACAATTCTTTTTCAGTTCAAGACGCTACAGACAGACATTGCTCCCTGGCTCCCAATTCACAGTAACAGTTAGACAGAAGCACATAAACTGGCAGCATCAACCCTCTCTGGTTTATGCTCCCGTGGCTCCCAGGTTGTTCACTGGCCTAGTGCTGATAGGCACTTCCCTTTGTCTGTGGGCATTCATTCCATGATTTATTTCACCTCCTAGCCGGGAAACCCTTCTAATAATTCTCAACACCTGGGACAGCTCTTGATGTCCATTTAATGATCTGCTAGGAACTAGAGCCAGCAAAACGAAAGTGTGGAAGTATCCCACTGGGCTCCTGCACCCCACCTCGGCAGAGCTGGAGCTGGATTTTCATGTGCCTCTTTCTGAGATGTGGTCTGTGATTCCCCAGCCTCACTCTGCAAATGTCTTAGATGAGCTGTTGGTTGTGGCCAGATGGAGTTAATAAGTGGCACCTGACCAGGCGCGCTGAGGCGGGTGGATCACTTAAATTTAGAAGTTTGAGACCAGCCTGACCAACATGGCAAAACTCTGTCTCTACCAAAAATACATAAAATAGCCGGGTGTGGTGGTGGGTGCCTGTAATCCCAGCTAATCGGGAAGCTGAGGTAGGAGAATGCTTGAACCTGGGAGGTAGAGGTTGCAGTGAGCCAAGATTGCACCACTACAGTCCAGCCTGGGCAACAGAGGAGCCTTAAAAAAAAAGAAGTGTGGTGGTTCCATTCCTCTTTCCTTCACTTCCTTTTTTGTTCTTGCCTGCCACCCCTCTCCCTTTTCTTTATGAAGATTCTGGATCTTTATACAATTGTATAGGATGTTTCTGGCTGACCTTGGCAGGATCCCCCCGCACCCTGACCCTGTAGAAAGGTACAGAAAGCACCACCGAGTCTGTTGCAATAGAGGAAACATGCTCGCAGGATGATTGGCCCCTATAATTCATTCACAGTGGTGTAGCAGAGAGGTTTAACTCCCGTGACCCTGAGGACAAAGCACACGCTAGAAAGGTTTCCCTTTCCCTTTGTAAATTTTGAAATAAGTGCACTTCCTGCAGAGAAGTCCCCCTCTTTGTGAGAGCTTTGCTGTTCCTACACTTACTGTAAATGGACCCTGGGCTTTTCTTCTCACTTTCCCGTGCTTTGGCCTCAGGTTCTAAAAAGTTACACAGTGATAAGGTAGTGGGAAAAAGATGAGATGAGACAAGTCTTAAACACTCCTAAAGCCTTCTCATATACAAAGAGAGATCAGGGCTTCAGGGCAGGGTCAGGGGTAGGGTGGAGGGGGACATTTCCCAGTGGCTTCACATTCACAAAAGGTGACTTTATACATCATCTCTGAATAAGCATTGCCGTATAGTCACAGCAATACACCAACAGAATTTAACCATTAGGCCAGACGTGGTGGTTTACATCTGTAATCCCAGCACTTTGGGAGGCCAAGGTGGGTGGATTACTTGAGGTCAGGAGTTCAAGGCCAACATGGTAAAAACCAGTCTCTACTAAAAAACAAAAATTAGCCAGGCGTGGTGGCACATGCCTGTGGTCCCAGCTACTGAGGAGGCTGAGGCACGAGAATCACTTGAATCTGGGAGGCGAAGGTTGCAGTGAGCTGAGCTCGCCCCTCTGCACTCCAGCCTGGCGACAGAGCAAGACTCCATCTCAAAAAAAAGAAAAGAAAGAATTTAACCATTAAAGCATCACAATGTCTGTTTGACTCAGTTTTGGCATTTTCTAATATATAGTTATGCACCTAATAATGACACTTTGGTCAATGATGGACAGCATGTATACAACAGTGGTCCCGTAATGTTATAATAAAGCTGAAAAATTCCTTATTACCTAGTGACATCTTGATGATCCTGACCCTGTGTAAGCCTAGGCTAATCATGTGTTTGTGTCTTTTTAAAAAATTTTTAAATTTATTTTTATTATATATTTTTTAAGGACCGTGTCTTCGCTCTGTTGCCCAGGCTGGAATACGGTGGTGATATCATAGCTCACTGCAACCTTGAACGCCTGGGCTCCAGCAATCTTCCAGCCTCAGCCTTCTAAGTAGCTGGGACTGCAGGCAAGCACCACCATGCCCAGCTAATTTTTAAAAAATTGTTGTAGCTTCTGAGCCTCGCTATGTTGCTCAGGCTGGGCTCAAACTCCTGGACTCAAGTGACCCTCCCCTTTCGGCCTTCCAGGTCACTGGGATTACAGGCTCGAGTCACCATGCCCAGCTCTGTGTCTTCGTTTTTAACCAAAAAGTTTAAAAACTAAAAACAATTTAAAAATAGACAAAAGCTTATAGAATAAGAACGTAAAGAAAAAATATTTTTGTAAGCCAAATGTTATTACACAAGAGACAAAAAGTTTAAAAAAAAATCTAAATGTTTATAAAGACGTATAGTAAGCTGAGGTTAACTCATTATTGAAGATAGGAAAGCATTATTATTATTTTATATGAGATCTCACTATGTTGCCCAGGCTGGTCTCAAACTCTTGAGCTCAAGTGATCCTCCTGCCTTGGTCTCCCAAAGTGCTGAGATTACAGGCAGGAGCCATCACGACTGGCCTAGAAAGTGTTATTTTTAATAAATGTAGCCTAAGTGCACAGTGTTTATAAAGGGGGCAGTAGCGTACAGTGATGTCCTCAGCCTTCACATTCACTCACCGCTCACTCACTAACTTGCCCAGAGCAACTTCCAGTCTTGCAAGCTCCATTCATTGCCAGTGTCCTAGACAGGTATACCATTTTTAATCTTTTATTTATTTTAAGATGGGGTTTCACCATGATGGCCAGGCTGGTCTTGAACTCCTGACGTCAGCCTCCCAAAGTGCTGGAATTACAGACGTGAGCCACTGCACCCAGCCTTTAATGTTTTATACCACATTTTTACTGTACCTTTCCTATGTTTAAATGTGTTTAGATATACAAATACTTACCATTGTGTTACAGTTGCCTACAGTATTCAGGTGTGAAGCATAGGAGCAATGAGCCATAGCGTATAGCCTATGTGTATAGTAGGCTATGCCATCTAGGTTTGCAAGTACATTCTATAATGTTTGAACAACGATAAAATTGCCTAATGATGCATTTCTTAGAACACAGTTCTGTGGTTAAGTGACACATGAGTGTACAAGGAAACTCTCTTGACCTCTGAGAGGCTGGTTTGGGTGTCTGTTTACTGGAGGAATTACTCTTTTTGGTTGCTATTTTTGACGATCTTTACAATCCTGGAAAGTTGATATTGTTATCAGCCCCATTGCACAGATGAGAAAACTGAGGTCTTCCTCAAGGTCACATAGCTAGAAAGTAGTGAAGCTGGGGTGCAAATCCAGGTTGTTCTAAGTGTCCTTCCATTCTTCCATTACTGACAACACAGTCTATGTTTGTTTGTTTTGTTTTGAGATGGAGTTTCGCTCTTGTTGCCCAGGCTGGAGTGCAATGGCACGATCCTGGCTCACCGAAACTTCTGCCTCCCAGGTTCAAGTGATTCTCCTGCCTCAGCCTCCAGAGTAGCTGGGATTACAGGTATGCACCCCACTCCGTTAATTTTGTATTTTTAGTAGAGATGGGGTTTCTCCATGTTGGTCAGGCTGGTCTCAAACTCCTGACCTCAGGTATTCTGCCCATCTTGGCATCCCAAAGTGCTGGAATTAGAGGCGTGAGCCACTGTGCCCAGCTCATCATTTTATTGCTAACTGTACTTGTTATGTGCACTGGGCACCTCAGACCATCTTCTCAGGGGCCCCACCTCCTCCCTGGACCCCTCCCTGGGATGTAACTGCAGGAGCTGTCAGGAGCTTAGGCTTATGTCTGAGTTAGGATTCTCTAAAATTCTCACCTGAGAGAGTCCAAGGCATCTGATGCCTTGATTGCCCCAGGTGACATCAAGTTTCAGTTAGGCTGACCTCCCTGAGCTAATTTATTTGTTCCGGTCACCTCTGCCTCCATCAGAAATAACAGGTTGCTAAGAAGTTGGACTTCAGCTCTCCTGCTTAGATGGGTGAACTCTGAATCTGCACTCAGAGCAGGGCCCCAAGTTTAAAAAAGCCCTCATGTTCTGTATTTTCATAGGTCAAGAAATCTAATCCACTTAGTTTGAAAACCCATTAAGCCCAGCCAATATGGGATATTTAGAAAGGGCAGAGTTTGGCTTTTGGTCAGAAGGTCAGTGCTGTCATAAAATAACGGCGAAAGGAAGTGAAACAAGACATAGTTTATCATAGCGCTATAATTCCCAAACATTCTTTCAAAATACATTTTCAGTTAAAATAAGACAAAACAAAAACACAGCATATTGAATTGCCGGAAATTGTCACCACTCAACACTTTCTTTGTTCAGAGGACTTATTGAATTTTGTATCCCTAGTTCTCAGAGCAGTGACAGGCACATAGTAAATG
The DNA here is from genome assembly GCF_049354715.1 of Callithrix jacchus. NCBI lineage: Eukaryota > Metazoa > Chordata > Mammalia > Primates > Cebidae > Callithrix > Callithrix jacchus. Next base: position 99,341,641 of record NC_133511.1, on the reverse strand, counting down.
CTCAATAAATATTTGATGAGTGAGACTCAAAACAGTTTACTTTGCTATTTAATATTTTTTCCCAGGCAGTGGTTTCTCTTGTTCCCAGTGGTAGTTAAGTCATCCTTAGGAATATAACATCTTGTCCGGGCGCGGTGGCTCACGCCTGTAATCCCAGCACTTTGGGAGGCCGAGGTGGATGGATCACGAGGTCAGGAGTTTAAGACCAGCCTGGCCAACATAGTGAAACCATGTCTCTACAAAAAATACAAAAATTAGCTGGACATGGTGGCACATGCCTGTAGTCCCAGCTACTTGGGAGGCTGAGACAGGAGAATCGCTTGAACCCAGGAGGCAGAGATTGCAGTGAGCTAGGATCGTGCCACTGCCACTGCATTCCAGCCTGGGCAACAGAGTGACATTTCGTCTCAAAAAAAAAGAAAGAAAGAAAGAAAGAAAAAGAAAATAGCAACTGATTTTAGTACTCTGGAGTTTTAGAAATGAGTGTCAGGATTAGTAAATTTGATTCCTCTTGGTACCTTGAATTATGTTATTGATGATATAGCTAAAAGGATCACACGATCAGATTCTTTAAAGATAACACATTTGACCCTTTCAACCTTGTGAAAGGGGCACAGGAGATGTTGTTATTTTTGTGTTACCCCCAGGAAGGTTGCATAGGTAAGACCGTTACTTGCTAGAAAATAACACCTGAGCCAGGCACCGTGGCTCACACCTGTAATCCCAGCACTTTGCGAGTCTGAGGTGGGTGGATTGCCTGAGGTCAGGAGTTTGAGATCAGCCTGGCCAAAATAGTGAAAGCCTATAGCTACTAAAAATAAGAAAAATTAGCCAGGCATGGTGACGGGTGCCTGTAATCTCAGCTACTAGGGAGGCTGAGGCAGGAGAATCACTTGAACCCAGGAGGCAGAGATTGCAGTGAGCCGAGATCACGCCATTGCACTCCAGCCTGGGCGACAAGAGCAAAACTCCATCTCAAAAAAAAAAAAAAAAAAGAAAAGAAAAGAACACATCTGATGTCTAGAAGATGGTACAAGACCTTCTTTTGTTTTCCCTTCAAGTCACCTTTCAGTCCATATCACGTCCTCTTCTGATGGGTATCTGGGTGTCTCTTTTTGGGTCTTCCCTCCCTGCCTCACTCCCTCCCTCCTTTTTTATTTTTTATTTTTGAGACAGAGTCTTACTCTGTCACCCAGACTGGAATGCTGTGGTGTGATCTCAGCTCACTGCAACCTCCACCTCTCAGGTTCAAGTGATTCTCCTGCCTTATCCTCCTGAGTAGCTGAGAATACAGGTACCCACCACCACGTCGGGCTAATTTTTTTTTTTTTTTTTTTTGTAGAGACAGGGTTTCACAATGTCACCCAGACTGGTCTTGAACTCTTAGACTCAAGAGATCCACCCACCTTGGCTTCCCAAAGTGCTGGGATTACAGGCGTGAGCCACCAGGCCTGGCCTCCCCTCCCTCTTCTCCTACCTCCCACAATCTCCTCAATCCTTTCTACCCCAACCCTCTGAGCTCCATCCTAGAGTATCACCAGAAGACCCTCAGGATTCTAAGCATGGCTCCCGCCTTCTCCATGGTGGGATGATGGCAGGCTCTAATCCTGCATCCAAAGATTTGATTTGTTTTCAGAGGGAGCAAGTTGATGCCTGAGACAAGAGCCGAGTCTTGGAGTCTTGAGGGGGATCCAGTAATTAGAGCTTCTTTTGTGTGCCTGAGTTGTGAACCAACTGAGAAATAAGTTGAAAAGCCAGCTGATGGAGACAGGGTTTCACCTGAGTTAGAAAGTAGATATTGGAGAATACAGCTTATAGCTACAGGCAAACAGGACCTCTAATACAGAATCCCAGAATTAGGCAGACTTACCCATGCTGAACTGGGAGAGGCTGGCTTTCATCAGGTAGGTGTGAACAGATAGCACCCAAAGGAAAAGGGAGGAAAAGGCACTCTCTTAGGAATGCTGGGTTTCTCCTTCCAAACCCATCAGACATAAGGTACTTTCCCCGACAAGGGAGGAATGAGTGAAGAGTGAAGAGGGGCCAGGAGTGTTACTCTTAGAGATGTCCCTTCTCATGAGGAATCTTCAAGAAGGGGAGTGAGTATTTCCCTTTAACACATCATGTTACATTGAGCCATATTGTGTTCAAAAAGTTGACTTAGGCCGGGCGCAGTGGCTCAAGCCTGTAACCCCAGCACTTTGGGAGGCCGAGGCGGGTGGATCACGAGGTCAAGAGATCAAGACCATCCTGGTCAACATGGTGAAACCCCATCTCTACTAAAGATGCAAAAAATTAGCTGGGCATGGTGGCGTGTGCCTGTAATCCCAGCTGCTCGGGAGGCTGAGGCAGGAGAATTGCCTGAACCCAGGAGGCGGAGGTTGTGGTGAGCCGAGATCGCGCCATTGCACTCCAGCCTGGGTAACAAGAGCGAAACTCCATCTCAAAAAAAAAAAAAAAAAGTTGACTTAGTAATACTTAAAGATACTGTTTAAAAAATAAAGGTAATGCTTAAAAATAAACATTTTTTGCATAAAATCAGAATTTCTGGCTTTCTCACAAAGCAAGAATGATCTGTCAGCACTGAGCCCGTGCTCTCACAGGGCAGGCACCACATCTTGGATCCAAGTCGTGCCCACGCCTCTCAGCAGGTGTGTGTGATCTCACTCATCAAGGTCCTATTGTATAGATCTGGCTCTCTGATTTCGCTTATTTCTATTACCTGTCTGCTCCATGGCCGTCTGGTTTGCTGCCCCTGCTTCAAGTCTAGAGTGGAGTAGCTACAGAACCAACAGGCCTGTCTGTTGCTACTATTGCCCACCCCTACTGATTGTTGTCTCATTTTGATGTGTTACTAGTTTAACAAAGTTTCAATGTTTTTATTCTGTCTCACTAGATTTCTCTTCCATACCAGAGACTTTGTGTTGGAGAAGATTAAGGAGGTGAAGGCAAGAGAAAATCCTGTTCTACTTGCGCATTAAATAAAGGAAGAAATGGAAGCGGGGAGATTGGGGAACTGATCGAGGAGTACTGTGGAAGGAAGACACCCATGAGATCCCTGGCCGTCCTCTCTTCTACACTGCAGCAGTGGCCCTTTTGCTTCTCTGGGCTCCAGGGATCCAGAGGAGCAACAGATCTGCGCATCTGAGTGTGAGTTTCTGAAGCATAGTTTGCCTCCCTAGGTTGACAAATTCAGCAGAAGCTCCAGGCTGATTGGACTCACAGCTGAAAAGAAGTGATAATAACAAGAGGAGGTGTCAAGAGCCTGTTTCTATAGCCTGCCTGCCACCACGCCTCTGTTTCTTCTAGAGGGGCAATGGGGTTAATTCAGGGAAGGAGCAGGGCAGTATGAAGCAAGCCAGACCTCCTTCACACATTTCCCGTCACCCTCCCACTATCTGTAGACATACTTGGACCTTCCTCAGAGTCTTGGCATAAATCAGAGGGGAAGCTGGTTGCTGGGATAAATGGATGAATGGATAGACATGTAGACCAATGAACTGATGGTTAATCCCAGAAAATTTTACAGTAATATTCTATGTATTTGCAGCAGAAAACATTTTTTTTTTTCTTTCTTGAGACAAGGTCTTGCTTTGTTGCCCAGGCTTGGATGCAGTTGTACAATTTTGGCTCACTGCAACCTCCGCCTCCCGGGTTCGAGTGATTCTCCTGCCTCAGCCTCCCGAATAGCTGGGATTGCAGGCATGCACTGCCACACTTGGCTGATTTTTGAATTTTTAGTACAGACAGGGTTTCATCATATTGGCCAGGCTGGTCTCAAACTCCTGACACCAGGTGAGCCACCCACCTCGGCTTCCCAAAGTGCTGGGATTACAGGTGTGAGCCACTGCACCCAGTTCTTAGAGTCCTACTTTTAAGGCCTAAGGTTCATGCATCAAAGCTGGGAAAACTTTCTGTCTCCAGTAAGAAGAAAGTAGTAATACAATGGGGATTGACAGTATGGGTTTAGGGAGTTATTTGCTTCTTTTAAAAATACATATAGAACAATTGAAACGTATCGTATGCTTCTTTTTAACATCTCTGAGTTTCCATTTCTTCATGTATAAAATAATAATAGTACCTTTCTCAAAGATGGTTGCTATTAGAATTAACTAAAATACTTTTTGGAAAATACTGATAACTTAGTGCCCACCAGACAGGAAGCACTCAGGAAATGATAAGTCTAATTCAATAGAAATAATTTTGTTTTGGCCAGGCATGTTGGCTCACGCCTGTAATCCTAGCTCTTTGGGAGGCCGAGGCAGGCGAATCACTTGAACTCAGGAGTTCAAGACCAGCCTGGGCAACATGGCAAAACCCCATCTCTACAAAAAATTAGCCAGGCGTCATGGCTCACATCTATAGTCCCAGCTTCTTGAGGGGCTGAGGCAGGAGAATCACTTGAGCCCTGGAGGTCAAGGCTGCAGTGAGCTGAGATCGTGCCACTGCACTCCAGCCTGGGTGACAGAGTGAGACCTTGTCTCAAAAATATATATAAAAAATAAAATAATACTGTTTTGCATTAAGCACTTATTATATGCTTAGCTCTATTATGGTAATTAGTGCATGGTGGTGGGTACTAACGAAATTTGGGGGAAATGGGCATCTGCAGGGAATGGTGATGGGACAAAATACAAGGACATACCGATGTAATCATAATTAAGCACGCTGATGTGCATTCTGGTGGGTAGTTGGAAGAGGAGAGCACTCTTCTGTCAGGAGCTGTTGAGAAAGGGATTGAGTAGGAAAAAGGAAAGGAGGGTGGGGGTAAGGGGATTCCAGGTAAGGGATGCCATACCCAAAGGGAGCAAAGCAGGCATGACTGTGCTGTTTGCTGGCCACAGCAAGGGAGGAGAGGAGAGAGTTATAGCTGCTTGTTCTTTTTTTTTTCAGGCGGAGTCTCGCTCTGTTGCTCAGGCTGGAGTGTAGTGGTGTGATCTCGGCTCACTGCATCCTCTGCCTCCCGGATTCAAGTGATTCTCCTGCCTCAGCCTTCTGAGTAGCTGGGATTACAGGTGCTTGCCACTACTCCTGGCTAATTTTTTGTATTTTTTTAGTAGAGACAGGGTGTTTTGTCTTTTTTTTTTTTTTGAGCTGGAGTTTCACTCTTGTTACCCAGGCTGGAGTGCAATGGTACAATCTTGGCTCACTGCAACCTCCGCCTCCTGGGTTCAGGCAATTCTCCTGCCTCAGCCTCCTGAGTAGCTGGGATCACAGGCATGCGCTACCATGCCCAGCTAATTTTTTGTATTGTTAGTAGAGATGGGGTTTCACCATGTTGACCAGGATGGTCTCGATCTCTTGACCTCATGATCCACCTGCCTCGGCCTCCCAAGGTGCTGGGATTACAGGCGTGAGCCAACGCGAGACTGGGTTTCACCATGTTGGTCAGGCTGATCTTGAACTCCTCACCTCGTGATCTGCCCACCTCGGCCTCCCAAAGTGCTGGGATTGCAGGCCTGAGCCTCTGTGCTTGTCCATTTTTAAAAAATACTTTTTAAAGATTTAGTTTTTGTGTGTATATGGTAGGTATATATATTTATGGGGTATCTGAGATGTTTTGATTCAAGCATGTAGTGCAAAATAATCACATCATGAAGAATGGGGTATCCATCCCCTTAAACATTTACTCTTTGTGACACAAACAATTTAATTAGGTTTTGTTTGTTTGAGACAAAGTCTCACTCCATCACCCAGGCTGGAGAGCAGTGGTGTGATCTCTGCTTACTGCAAGCTCCGCCACCCGGCTCAAGCAATTCTCATGTCTCAAGTAGCTGCGATTACAGGAGTGCACCAATACGTCCAGCTAATTTTTGTATTTTTAGTAGAGACAGGGTTTCACCATATTGTTCAGGCTGATCTCGAACTCCTGACCTCAGGTGATCCACCTGCCTTGGCCTCTCAAAGTGCTGGGATTACAGGCATGAGCCACTACACCCAGCTAAACTGTCTTTTTAAATCTTTTGCCTGTTTTTTTTGATCAGATTATTACATTTTTTTTCTATAGAATTGTTTGAGTTCTTTTTATATTCTGGCTACTAATCCCTTGTCAGGTAGGTAGTTTGAAAATATTTTCTCCCCATCTGCGGGTTGTCTCTTCACTTTGTTGATTGTATCCTTTGCTGTGCAGAAGCTTTTTAACTTGATGTGATTCCATTTGTCCACGTTTGCTTTGGTTGCCTGTGCTTGTGGGATGTTACTCAAGAAATTTTTGCCCAGATCTATGTCCCAGAGGTTTTCCCCAATGGTTTCTTGCAGCAATTTTAGAATTTGAGGTCTTAGATTTAAATCTTTAATCCATTTTGATGAGATTTGTTTGGTATGGTAAGAGATAACTTCATTTTTCTGCATATGGATATCCAGTTTTCCCAGCACCATTTATTGAAGAGACTGCCTTTTCCCCAGTGTATGTTCTTGGCACCTTTGTTGAAAATGAGTTCCTGTAAGTGTGTTTGTTTCTGGGTTCTTTATTCTGTTCCATTGGTCTGTGTGTCTGTTTTTATGCCAGTACCATGCTGTTTTGGTTACTGTAGCTCTGTAGTATAATTGAAGTCAGGTAATGTGATTCCTCCAGTTTTGTTCTTTTTTGCTCAGAATAGTTTTGGCTCTTCTGGGTATTTTGTGGTTCCATATCAGTTTTAGGATTTTTTTTCTATTTCTGTGAGGAATGCCATTGGTATTTTGATAAAGATTACATTGAATGTATAGATTGGTCTTGGAAGTATGGACATTTTAACAATTTTGATTCTTCCAATCCATGAACATGAAATATCTTTCCATTTTTGGGGGTCCTCTTCAATTTCTTTCATCAGTCTTTTATAGTTTTCATTTTTATTTTTGAGACACAGTCTTGTTCTGTCACCCAGGCTGGAGTGCAGTGGTGTGATCTTGACTCACTGCAACCTCTGCCTCCCAGGTTCAAGCAATTCTCCTGTCTCAGCCTCCCGTGTAGCTGGGACTACAGGCACACAGCAATACACCCACCTAATTTCTGTATTTTTAGTAGAGTTGGGGTTTCACCATATTGGTCAGTCTGGTCTTGAACTCCTGACCTCAGGTGATCTACCTGCCTTGGCCTCCCAAAGTGCTAGTATTACAGGCATGAGCCACTGTACCCAGCCTATAGTTTTCATTATAGAGATCTTTCACATCCTTGATGAATTCCTAGGTATTTTATTTTATGTGTGGCTATTGTAAATTGGTTACTTTTAAAGTTTCTTTTTCAGATTGTTCATTGATGGCATACAGAAATGCTACTGATTTTTGTATGTTGGATTTTATCCTGCAACTATACTGAATTTGTTTATCAGTTCTTTTTTTTTTTTTTTTTTTTGAGATGGAGTTTTGCTGTTGTTACCCAGACTGGAGTGCAATGGCACGATCTCGGCTCACCGCAACCTCCACCTTCTGGGTTCAAGCAATTCTCCTGCCTCAGCCTCCCGAGTAGCTGGGACTACAGGCGCACACCACCATGCCCAGCTAATTTTTATATTTTTAGTAGAGATGGGGTTTCATCTTGTTGACCAGGATGATCTCGATCTCTTGACCTCGTGATCCACCCACCTTGGCCTCCCAAAGTGCTGGGATTATAGGCATGAGCCACGGCGCCTGGCCTTGTTTATCAGTTCTAATAGTTTTTGGTAGAGTCTTTGGTCAGCTAATTTTTGTATTTTGTATTTTTAGCAATGACAAGGTTTCACCATGTTGGCCAGGCTAATCTTGAACTCCTGACCTCAAGTAATCTGCCCACCTCAGCCTCTCAAAGTGCTGGGATTACAAGCGTGAGCCACTGTGCCCATCTGTTCATGCTTTTTATTTCTTCCTGATTTAAATCTTGATAAGTTGCATATGTCTAGGAATTTGTCCATTTCTTGTACATTTTTCTGTTCATTTCTTTTTAACCCACATGCAGGCAACTTTTCCTAAGGAGCAGCCTCCTTATTGGGTGTTTTTGACTGAGGCCTGCCGCTTGCTGACATTTTATCTGGCTTAGTCACTTAAATCTCTCTGAGCCTCAGTTTTTCCTCTGTAAAATAGGAGGAATCCTATCCATTTCATTTGATATTGTGATGCAAATGTGATTGCAAACATGGAGATCTGTGTAAATTGTTAAACCCTGAACAAATCTAGGTTCCAGTTGTTGATGGCTTCTCACCTAGCAGTGTCAGGGAATTGTATAAAGCAAATCATTCCCCTACTTAAAATCCAAGCCTGTTACCATGGCTTACTGGACCTTATGCAACCTGGCCCCAGATGCCTAGTCCAGCCTCATACTTCTCTCGCCCTGTTCACTACCTTCCAGACACACTGGCCTTTCTGTTCCACCACGGGCTAAGCCATTTCTACTTCAGTGCCCGTGCACTGTCTGTTATCACTCCCAGGAGTCCATGGCTGCCTCCTGTTTTAATTTAGGCCTCATCTGTGATGCCATCTTCTCAAAGAGCCTGTCCTGGGCCATCTGATCCGAGGTGCTGTCTACCCCATCCCAGCCCCACTCACCTTGTTTTGTTTTCCCTGAGGAGTTGTTCACTATCTAAATGTACCTTGATCATTTGTCATTTACTTGCTATATACCATTTCCCTCTCCCCCGCAACATAAGTTCCTTCCAAAAGGATTTGGGGAGTCTTGATCACTGCTCTACCAGTGTATCGAATAGTGCCTGTTATTTATTGGTGATCCAGAAAAATTTATTGGCCAAGTTTAACTACAGCCCCCGTCACTCCCCAACACTTTTCAACAAAACATAACAAAGTTCCATTGATGCAAAAAATATTTACAAGTCACTGCAGACTGCTAAAATGGGAGAGTTCTGAACTATGTCACACTCATTTAACTCTTGCTACCTTTAAGAATCAGGAATCCTGAGTCAGAATATGACCGCGAAGAAGCCAACATAGCAAGTTTGCCTGTCCATGGTAACACCAGTGAAAGCAAAATGCCTCAAGCTCACTGTTGCAGGGGGAGACCAGGACGGGGCCATTGGCATTTAAGAGGAAAATGGTGGGGGCACGTGGGACTCTTAGGGCAACAGAGCCAAGGGGGTCCAAGGAGGCCTGTGCTGGAATTGGCAGGCAGTGGCTGTTTAGTGAGGTAATTTGTGCCTGGCTGGCTCTGCCCACAGAGATGTCTGCCGGAGGGAGGTGTTGGCAGATCCACGATGTCCCATGGCTCTGCAAACTGCTGCCATTGCTTAATGAGCCAGTCAGCCACTAAAGCGTCTCCCGGACAATGGCAACATTAGCAAAGCGAGCAGCTGAAGGAACATTCTGGAGAGCAGGGGAGTTGAGTGTTAACCAAAATCCTCCATGTCCTGCCCCCTGCCTCCAGCTCTTTGCCCTTAGCTGGGAACACTCTCCCCTTGTTCACTCTGGGTCCAGCAAGGCTGGCATTCTTCCCTTTCCTCCAACCCACCAAGCCCACACCTACCTCAGGACCTCTGCACTGGCTGTACCCTCTGGCTGGAAAACTCAGACGCTTGCCTGGCTGACTCCTTGACTTACGTTTTTGCTTCAGTGTGACCTCCTGAAAGAGGCCTTTTTAGCCTCTCTAAAAAGAGCCTGTCTAGAAAGAGTATCTTCCCTCCAGCCACACTCAAGTTCCTTTCCTTCATTTATTTTTCTTCAAAGAAACCTGACCATTTATTAGAATCTACTTGCTTATCTGCTCATGGGTGATCTCCAGTTCCCCTGCTACTCTGCTACTCTCAGCAGTCTAGGTACATTTCTGGAGGGTGAGGACCAGGTTTGTCCTGCTTAGTGCTGTATGCCCTTAGAACGATGGCTAACTCGGAATATCAATAGCAAGTATCACTTGAATTTGTTGAAGGAATGAATAGAGTATGTATTGAACGAATGAATGAATGAATGAGATAAAGTGCAGAGCAGGATGGGCTGGGTAATGGGGGACAGTGAATATCATAAGTGGGTACAAACGGGCAAGGGGTTTTAAGAACTTGTTAGGACCCAGGCACAGCCACATCCCACATTAAATACACACACACACACACACACACACACACACACACACGTATTTCCTTTTAGAAAAAGTTGACAAGATTTTGATAATTGTCACCTTTAAAATTATTTGTTACACAACTACTGCATGGTCTCACTTATAAGTGGGAGATAAATCATGAGACTACATGGACACAAAAAGGGAACAACACACACTGGGGCCTATGTGAGGGTGGAAAGTGGGAAAAGAGAGAGAATCAGAAAAAAAAAATCTGTTGGGTATAGGCCTAGCAGCTGAGTGACAAAATAATCTTTACAACAAACCCCTGTGACATGGGTTTACCTAAATAACAAACCAGCACATGTACCCCTGAACCTAAAAGTTAAATAATTATTTGGTTGCAAATACATTTATTTTACAACTGGCTGCAATGATGCAACAGTTACCATGCACATTCAGAAATTCTTTCAAAGTTATTTGGAAAACCCTATAATTATTTCCCATTGAGATGAAATTGCAAAGGTAAAAAAATTATTTTTTTAGGTATTGTTGGAATATTTATTAATTCAATTCTTCTTTTCCTGTTTTGGTATCAGTTAAAACATATTTTTCAATCCTAAAACTTTATCTTGAGACTTAATCTGAAAAGCATGCAAGCCCTGGGCCTTGTGCCTAAAGCCCCTGGTGACTGAAAGGGCCTGGGGAGGTAGGAGCTGAGTTTGGAGAAGATCCCGACTGGTGGTCAGTAGGGTCTGCAGCTATGGGAACCACTCAGATGATATCACCTCCACCCACAGGGAGGAAGCTGGGGGTCCAGCAGTGGTATTGGCAGCAGGAATGAAGGGAGGGAGGTGAATGCAGAAAAGAGTCCAAACACAGGGACCCTTCTGATCCAGGAGATAAAAGAACTCTAGGAGAGCAAAAAGATGGCTAGTTTCAAATCCCAGGGCAGGTGGGGTTAGGGGAAAGATGACGGGTGGAGTTTGGGATATATTAATGAGAAGGGCTGGAGTGTCATTTTCCTTATCTAAAAAGGGGATGTATGAGGGCTCTCCAGAGAAACAGAATTAATAGAAGATCTACCTATCATCTGTCTATTTATCTGATGAATAAGATAAAGGCCTGAAAAGAATAAAAGAATAAATATAGATACATATTAAGGCCTGAACAAAATATATATAGATATCTGTATATCAATTTAGATATCTGTATGGAATACATATAGATATCTATATCGATATAGATATAAATCTATATATTTTATAAATATATTTATATATTTTATATACATATATGTATATATTTTTTTGAGACACAGTCTTGGTCTGTTGCCCAGGCTGGAGTGCAGGGGCATGAGCTTGGCTCACTGCAACTTCTGCCGCCTGGGTTCAAGCAACTCTCCTGCCTCAGCCTCCTGAGTAGCTGGGAGTACAGGCACATGCCACCAACACCCGCTAATTTTTATAAATAATAAACAATTTTATAAATAAATTATTTTATAATTTATATATAAATATAGATATCTATATTTATAAATATATAAAATATATAAATATATGAATATATTTTATATATTTTATAAATACATACACATTTATATATTTTTATATATATATATTTTTGCACTTTTTTATTGTATTTTAGGTTGTGGGGTACATGTGAAGAGCATGCAAGATTGTTGCATAGGTACACACGTGGCAGTGTGATTTGCTGCCTTCCTCCCCTTCACCTATATCTGGCATTTCTCCCCATGCTATCTCTCCCCAACTCCCCACCCCCCGCTGTCCCTTCCCTATTCCCCCCAATAGACCCCAGTGTGTAGTGCTCCCCTCCTTGTGTCCATGTGTTCTCATTGTTCAACACCCGCCAATGAGTGAGAACATGCGGTATTTTATTTTCTGTTCTTGTGTCAGTTTGCTGAGAATGATGTCCTCCAGGTTCATCCATGTCCCTACAAAGGACACGAACTCATCATTATTGATGGCTACATAATACTCCATGGTGTATATGTGCCACATTTTCCCTGTCCAGTCTATCATCGATGGACATTTGGGTTTGTTCCAGGTCTTTGCTATTGTAAACAGTGCTGCAATGAACATTCGTGTGCATGTGTCCTTATAATAGAACGATTTATAATCCTTTGGATATATACCCAGTAATGGGATATACCCAGTAATGGGATTGCTGGGTCAAATGGAATTTCTATTTCTAGGTCCTTGAGGAATCGCCACACTGTCTTCCACAATGGTTGAACTAATTTACACTCCCACCAGCAGTGTAAAAGTGTTCCTATTTCTCCACATCCTCTCCAGCATCTGTTGTCTCCAGATTTTTTAATGATCACCATTCTAATTGGTGTGAGATGGTATCTCAATGTAGTTTTGATTTGCATTTCTCTTTTTTTTGAGACAGAGTTTTGCTCTTGTTACCCAGGCTGGAGTGCAATGGCGTGATCTCGGCTCACCGCAAACTCCGCCTCCTGGGTTCAGGCAATTCTCCTGCCTCAGCTTCCAGAGTAGCTGGAATTACAGGCACACGCCACCATGCCCAGCTAATTTTTTGTATTTTTAGTAGAGATGGGATTTCACCATGTTGACCAGGATAGTCTCAATCTCTTGACCTCGTGATCCACGTGCCTCGGCCTCCCAAAGTGCTGGGATTACAGGCTTGAGCCACCACACCAGGCTTGCATTTCTCTTATGACCAGTGATGACGAGCATTTTTTCAAATGTTTGTTGGCCTCATGTATGTCTTCTTTTGTAAAGTGTCCGTTCATATCCTTTGCCCACTTTTGAATGGGCTTGTTTGTTTTTTTCTTGTAAATCTGTTTTAGTTCTTTGTAGATTCTGGATATCAGCCCTTTGTCAGATGGGTAAACTGCAAAAATTTTTTCCCATTCTGTTGGTTGCCGATTCACTCTAATGACTTGTTTCTTTTGCCGTGCAGAAGCTGTGGAGTTTGATTAGGTCCCATTTGTCTATTTTGGCTTTTGTTGCCAATGCTTTTGGTGTTTTGGTCATGAAGTCCTTGACTACTTCTATGTCCTGAATGGTTTTGCCTAGATTTTCTTCTAGGGTTTTTATGGTGTTAGGTTTTATGTTTAAGTCTTTAATCCATCTGGAGTTAATTTTAGTGTAAGGTGTCAGGAAGGGGTCCAGTTTCTGCTTTCTGCACATAGCTAGCCAGTTTTCCCAACATCATCTATTGAACAGGGAATCCTTCCCCATTGCTTGTTTCTGTCAAGTTTGTCAAAGATAAGATGGTTGTAGATATGTTGTGTTGCCTCTGAGGCCTCTGTTCTGTTCCATTGGTCTTTATCTCTGTTTTGGTACCAGTATTATGCTGTTTTGATTACTGTAGCCTTGTAGTATAGTTTGAAGTCCAGTAGTGTGATGCCTCCCACTGTGTTCTTTTTACTTAGACTTGACTTGGCTATGCGGCCTCTCTTTTGGTTCCATATGAAGTTTAAGGTGGTTTTTTCCAGTTCTGTGAAGAAGGTCATTGGTAGCTTGATGGGGATAGCGCGGAATCTGTAAATTACTTTGGGCAGTATGGCCATTTTCACGATATTGATTCTTCCTAACCATGAACATGGAATGTTTCTCCATCTGTTTGTGTCCTCTCTTGTTTCGTTGAGGAGTGGTTTGTAGTTCTCCTTGAAGAGGTCCTTTACATTCCTTGTTAGTTGTATTCCTAGGTATTTTATTCTCTTTGCACCAATTGTGAATGGCAGTTCATTCTTGATTTGGCTCTCTTTAAGTCTGTTATTCCTGTGTATAGGAATGCTTATGATTTCTGCACATCGATTTTGTATCCTGAGACTTTGCTGAAGTTGCTTATCAGTTTCAGGAGATTTTGGGCTGAGACGATGGGGTCTTCTAGATATACTATCATGTCATCTGCATATAGAGACAATTTGGCTTCCTCCTTTCCTATTTGAATACCCTTTATTTCTTTTTCTTACTTGATAGCCCTGGCTAGAACTTCCAGTACTATATTGAATAGGAGTGGTGAGAGAGGGCATCCTTGTCTAGTGCCAGATTTCAAAGGGAATGCTTCCAGTTTTTGCCCACTCAGTATGATATTGGCTGTTGGTTTGTCATAAATAGCTTCTATTATGTTGAGATATGTTCCATCAATACTAAGTTTATTGAGGGTTTTTAACATAAAGGGCTGTTGAATTTTGTCAAAGGCCTTCTCTGCATCAATTGAGATAATCATGTGGTTTTTGTTTTTGGTTCTGTTTATGTGGTGAATTACGTTTATAGACTTGCGTATGTTGAACCAGCATTGCATTCCCAGGATGAATCCTACTTGATTGTGGTGGATAAGCTTTTTGATGTGCTGTTGCAATTGGCTTGCCAGTATTTTATTGAAGATTTTTGTATCTATGTTCATCATGGATATTGGCCTGAATTCTTTTCTTATTTAGTCTCTGCCGGGTTTTGGTATCAGGATGATGTTGGTCTCATAAAATGATTTGGGAAGGATTCCCTCTTTTTGGATTATTTGTAATAGTTTCAGGAGGAATGGTAACAGTTCCTATTTGTGTGTCTGGTAGAATTTGGCTGTGAATCCATCTGGACCTGGGCTTTTTTTGTGTGGTAGGCTCTTAATTGCTGCCTCAACTTCAGATCTTGTTATTGGTCTATTCATGGTTTCAACTTCTTCCTGGTTTAGGCTTGGGAGGATGTAAGTGTCCAAGAAGTTATCCATTTCTTCCAGGTTTACTAGTTTATGTGCATAGAGTTGTTTGTAATATTCTCTGATGATGGTTTGAATTTCTGTGGGATCTGTGGTGATTTCCCCTTTATCATTTTTTATTGCATCTATTTGGTTATTCTCTCTTTTCTTTTTTATTAATCTGGCTAGTGGTCTGTCTATTTTGTTGATCTTTTTGAAAAACCAGCTCCTGGATTTATTGATTTTTTGAAGGGTTTTTCGTGTCACTATCTCCTTCAGTTCTGTTCTGATCTTAGTTATTTCTTGTCGTCTGCTAGGTTTTGAGTTTTTTTGATCTTGCTCCTCTAGCTCTTTCAATTTTGATGATAGGGTGTCAATTTTGGATCTCTCCACTCTTCTCATGTGGGTATTTATTGCTATATATTTTCCTCTAAAGACTGCTTTAAATGTGTCCCAGAGATTCTGGTATGTTGTGTCTTTGTTCGCGTTGGTTTCGAAGAACCTCTTTATTTCTGCCTTCATTTCATTGTTTATCCAATCAACATTCAAGAGCCAGTTGTTCAGTTTCCATGAAGCTGTGCAGTTCTGAGTTAGTTTCTGAATTCTGAGTTCTAACTTGATTACACTGTGGTCTGAAAGACTGTTTGTTATGATTTCCATTCTTTTGCATTTGCTGAGGAGTGCTTTACTTCCAATTATGTGGTCAATTTTAGAGTAGCTGTGATGTGGTGCTGAGAAGAATGTATATTCTGTGTATTTGGGGTGGAGAGTTCTGTAGATGTCTATCAGGTTTGCTTGTTCCAGGTCTGAGTTCAAGTCCTGGATATCCTTGTTAATTTTCTGTCTGGTTTATCTGTCTAATATTGACAGTGGAGTGTTAAAGTCTCCCACTATTATTGTGTGGGAGTCTAAGTCTCTGTAAGTCATTAAGAACTTGCCTTATGTATCTGGGTGCTCCTGTATTGGGTCCGTATATATTTAGGATTGTTAGCTCTTCTTGTTGTATCGATCCTTTTACCATTACATAATGTCCTTCTTGTCTCTTTTGATCTTTGTTGCTTTAAAGTCTATTTTATCAGAGATGAGAATTGCAACTCCTGCTTTTTTTTGCTCTCCATTTGCTTGGTAAATCTTCCTCCATCCCTTTATTTTGAGTCTTTGTGTATCCTTGCATGTGAGACGGGTTTCCTGGATACAGCACACCAATGGGTTTTGGCTTTTTATCCAATTTGCCAGTCTGTGTCTTTTGATTGGTGCATTTAGTCCATTTACATTTAGGGTTAGTATGGTTATGTGTGAATTTGATGCTAGCTGGCTGTTTTGCCCATTAGTTGATGCAGATTCTTCATTTTGTTGATGCTCTTTACCATTTTGGTATGTTTTTGGAGTGGCTGGTACTGGTTGTTCCTTTCTATGGTTGTTCCTTTCTATGCCTCTTTCAGGAGCTCCTGTAAAGCAGGTCTGGTGGTGACAAAATCTCTGAGTACTTGCTTGTTTGCAAAGGATTTTATTTTTCCTTCACTTATGAAGCTTATTGCGGCTGGATATGAAATTCTGGGTTGAAAGTTCTTTTCTTTAAGGATGTTGAATATTGGCCCCCACTCTCTGCTGGCTTGTAGGGTTTCTGCTGAGAGATCTGCTGTGAGTCTGATGGGCTTCCCTTTGTGGGTAACCCGACCTTTCTCTCTGGGTGCCCTTAGCATTTTCTCCTTCATTTCAACCCTGGTGAATCTGACGATTATGTGCCTTGGGGTTGCTCTTCTTGGGGAATATCTTTGTGGTGTTCTCTGTATTTCCTGGACTTGAATATTGGCCTGCCTTGCTAGGTTGGGGAAGTTTTCCTGGATAATATCCTGAAGAGTATTTTCAGCTTGGATTCATTCTCTTTGTCACATTCAGGTACACCTATCAAATGTAAATTAGGTCTCTTCACATAGTCCCACATTTCTTGGAGACTTTGTTCATTCCTTTTTGCACTTTTTTCTATAATCTTGCCTTCTCATTTTATTTCATTGAGTTTATCTTTGACCTCTGATATCCTTTTTTCTGCTTGGTCAATTCGGCTGTTGAAACTTGTGCATGCTTCGTGAAGTTCTCGTGTTTTGTTTTTCAGCTCCATCAATTCACTCATATTCCTCTCTAAGTTGTCCATTCTTGTTATCATTTCATCAAATCTTTTTTCAAGGTTCTTAGTTTCTTTGCATTGAGTTAGAACATGTTCTTTTAGCTCATGGAAGTTTCTCATTACCCACCTTCCGAAGTCTGATTCTGTCATTTCATCACACTCATTCTCTATCCACCTTTGTTCCCTTGCTGGTGAGGAGTTGTGATCCCTTGCAGGAGGAGAGGTGCTCTGGTTTCGGGTGTTTTCCTCCTTTTTGCACTGGTTTCTTCCCATCTTTGTGGATTTATCCACCTGTCGTCTGTGTAGTTGCTGATTTTCAGATTGGCTCTGAGTGGATGTCCAGATTGTTGATGATGAAGTTATTTCTGTTTCTTAGTTTTCCTTCTAACAGTCTGGCCCCTCTGCTGTAGGACTGCTGACGTCCACTCCAGGCCCTGCTTGCCTGGGGATCACCTGCAGCAGCTGCAGAATAGTAAGGGTTGCTACCAGTTTCTTCTGCTATCTTTGTCCCAGAATGATGCCTGCCAAATGTCAGTCTGATCAGTTCTTTGTGAGGTGACTCTTTGGATATATGGGGGTCAGGGAGCTGCTTGAGGAGACAGTCTGTTCTTTATAGGAGCTCAAGTGCTGAGCTGTGAGCTCTGTTGTTCATTCAGAGCTACTAGGCAGGTACATTTAAGTCTGCTGCAGCAGAACTCATAAACTCCCTTTTTCTCCCCAGGTGCTCTGTCCTGGGGAGTTAGGGCTTTATTTATGAGTATCCGTTGTGCTGCTGACTTTTTTTTTCTTTTTCAGGACTGCCCTGCCCAGCAAGGAGGCAGGCTAGTCACTGTCTGCCTGCAGAGGCTTTGTTGAGCTGCTGTGTGCTCTGTCCTGCTGCCCTGTGAACTTCCCTGCTGTCCTGTTTATATGGGTGTAATTAGAACTGCCTTGGCAATGGTGGCCTGCCTCTGTAATGGCAGACTCTCTCTGTTATGGCGGGTTGCCTTGGCAATGGCAGGCTGCCTCAGCAATGGTGGACTACCTCCGTAGGGGTGGAGTGCCTCGGTAATGGCGGATGCCCCTCTCCCACTGAGCTGCATGGTCCTGGGTTCAACTGTGCTTGCTGTGAAACTCAACCTGAGCGTTTCCAACTGCTGTTTTTTTGTTTGTTTGTTTTTGTGGGGGTTTTGTTTGTTTTTGTGATCAGCCGAGCCTGATCACCTGGCTCCCTGCCTCAGAGCCTTTTTTTTTTTTTTTAAGTTGAACGGTTGACTCTCTCTCTGGTTTTCCAGTCACCTGCTGAAAGGGTGCCAGGATCTGTGTGACTTCCCCCACGGCAACCCACTGTGCCGGCTGAAACAATGGTGCTGTCTGGGAATCTCCTGGCCTAGCTTTCTGTTTCAGATCTGTTTAATCAAATGAATGGGCGAATCTGCCTTCTCAGAGCTCCAATTGCCAGCTTAAAAGGGCAACCAGACCAGTGTATTTTGTATGGAGAGCCACTGCACCGGGGCACCGGCAAAACAGCCGTGCTGGCCAAAACAGCTGTGCTGGCAACCTGTGGGGCTCCTCCGCCTGGGAATCTCCCGGTCTGTGGGCAATAAATATCCATCTGGAAATGCAGTGTTCATTCACCCTCTGCACTTTCACTGGGAGCTGCAATCCTGAGGTGCTCCTAAAGGGCGATCTTGGATCTTCTTCCTCTTATATATTTTATAAATGGTAAATTATTTTATATTATATATAAATATATATCAATATGGTTATAAATTTCTATAGTTATAAATCTTTATATTTTATAAATATATAAGTACATTTATGTATATAAACATTTATGAATATAAATATATTACTCTCAGTAATATATTTTTGTTCATAAATGTATGAACGAAAGGAAATTCTAAAAGGAAATACCTGTGTGTGTGTGTGTGTGTGTGTGTGTGTGTGTGTGTATTTAGTGTGGGATGTGGCTGTGTCTGGGTCCTAACAAGGTCTATCTTTTTGTTCTCTTCCGGTCTTCAGCTGATTGGATGAGGCCCATTTGCATTGGGGGAGGGCAATTTGCTTTACTCAGTCTACCAACTTAAATGTTAATCTCACCTAGAAATACCCTCACAAACACTCAGAATAATGTCTGACCACATATCTGAGTACCCTGTGGCCCAGTCAAGTTGACATATAAAATTAACTCTCATGGGTGTTGGGGGTGGATGAGTAATACCACCTATCATGTAGCACTATGAGAATTAACTCTGGGTATTAGATACTTAGCATGGTGTCTGGTACATAATGAGGGCTCAACAATTGGTCACTGCGGTCATCAATTTTATTAAAACAGAAACTTCTGGAAGGTGATTCCCCTACTAAGATATGAAAGCATATTTACAGCAGTGCAGTGCCTTTCCTGAGTAAACACAGAATAAATATTTCTTGGATTATGGAGTTTACAGAAAATCTTGCCAAAAGTTGAAAACCTTACCTTTGCCTTCCTGGGATACTGACATTGGTCCAATTATTTATTCATGTGGGCCACGAGGAAGCCCAGTTCTCACAGGGCTCTATAAAAGCATAAGATAATCATTACTTTGGGCCTGCTAGTGCAAACCTTAATTCAGGAAAACACCAGCCCAGGGAAAAATGTGGCGAAGTTGTTGAACTTCGTGTTTGATTACAGGCCTCTCACAGCTGATAAGACGCAGAGCTTATCCCAGGACTATAGGACTCAAAGAGCAAGCTTTTCCCGCTATACTTCCTTCCTGTGACATAAACTTCATTTTGTCAGTTCTCTGGCCCATCAAACTTGGAGAACAATACCCATCTTTTCCACTCCTTTGAGGCCATTCTGAGGACCAAAAAATTATGCACATGAAGCATTATATAAACTCTGGAGAGCTACATAGATATGAGATTCCATTTAGTCTATTATTCTAATCAAGGGCAATGTGGTCAACACATGCATACATTCCTACGTTCACATAACTTTATTAAGCACCTGCTATGTGCTGAGGACCATGCTAGGCCCCTAAGGCAGTGTGGGGTGGGGCTAGGGAGTAAACACGACACCTGCTTTCTCCTTGGGTGCTTTCTCAGCAAGGCCTTCCCTGCTTCTCACCATCCTGGATGGGATTCTCAGTAAATCGCTCCTCCAGAGCTTTGCTCCCTTTCTTTATAACATTTGATTTGATTTGTTGTTCTGTACATATTTTAGTAATCCTTTAATTAATGTATGTATCTACCACTGAGATCTTAAGCTCAGCCAGGGCAGGAATCTGCCTGGTTTTGCTCACCATGATAGTCCCATGGCTAACACAGTGTCTGGAACACAGTAGGAACTCAGGAACTCAGACACAAGTTTTGTTTTTTTCTTGTTTGTTTTTAAGACAGAGTTTCACTCCTGTTGCCCAGGCTGGAATGCAATGGTGCAATCTCGGCTCACTGCAACCTTTGCCTCCCTGGTTCAAGAGATTCTCCTGCCTCAGCCTCCTACATAGCTGGGATTACAGGCATCCACCACCACACTCAGCTAATTTTTGGATTTTTAATAGAGACGGGGTTTCACCACATTGGCCAGGCTGGTCTTGAACTCCTGACCTCAGGTGATCTGCCTGCCTTGGCCTCCCAAAGTGCTGGAATTACAGGCATGAGCCACTGTGCCCAGCCAGACACACAAGTTGTTGAGTGAATATATGGATGGACGGATGAATGGATGGATAGATGGATGGATGAATGGATGAATGAATGAATGCTTTCTAAGTGCCCAGGATGTAAAAAGCTAGACAAAGTAACTTAAGGCTCAAACATGCATGATAGTCATGACCATTTAGTATGACTTCGGACCAAGGAATTTTTATTGAAATTCTCATCTGAGCAACTAAAAGCCAGAGTCAACTATTCCCTTTGAACTAGGTATGACAGAATTGGGACTGGATATTATCTTCTGAAGCAGCTAACTGTTGCATACAGACAAGGGAGTGGGAGGTCTCCTGGGCCCAAATCAAGTGTACCAAAGACCATAGCGTCCCTTCCCCAGATCCCAGATGCTCACACAACATGGCTCGAGAGATTAGTACTGGTCTTCCTGTGGCTCCCTGATGCTGCTATCCAGCTGTTATCTGGCCCAACCTGCTGCCAGGCCTTGGGGAGGCTGAGCCACAGCCCTGCCTCAGAGGGGCCCTGTCATCGTCCCATTAAAGCTACTTCCAGTACTTCTAGTGAAGGAAAAGGTCCACCAGCTACAGGGCACTGAAGTGTGCTATCTCCAGAACCACCTTTCACTAATCAGCCACCTCCAACCATTTTGATTCACCTCCATAACAAAATATATGAAACTTGAAATGTGTTTTCTATTGACTTGATGAGTCTTCTGATTTCTTTGATCTTGCCCTCCCACCAGAGAGAAACTGATGAATGGTGACAGGTTCCAATCAGAGTGGCCAGCCTCATGGACTGGACTCATAAGCATTCTGGATGGAGACATCCCAGAAGGAATATACCAGCTCTCTTGAAACATTTGACAAGTTTCCACACAGAAGCAAGGTCAGACCCAAATTTCCTACGGTTCTAGAGAACACAGAAAAAACTAAATGATGGCTCCAGAGTGACAGCCTTTAATTCAACGAAAAGAAGAAATCTCTATTAACCAGAACCATCTGAAAACGAACTGGATTACTGAGTACGGTAGTGAGTCTCCTGCCCTTGGAGGTGTTCAAGCCTTGCTTGGATATGAGTTGTATATTTCATTCTATTCACACATATAATGAGGGACGTTTCATAGGTGGGCTATTCCTGAGGAAGTCTGGACACTGAGAAGTAGGGAGAAGGGACACTCTAAAACAACATAAAAATTAAACACTATTAGTAGCTCACTATTTGGGTACTGAGCCCTTCCATGTACCAGCACAACAGTCCTGTGCAGTGAGTCCTGTAGTTACCACCATGATACAGGCAAGGAGACTGAGCTGCAGTGAGGTGCAGAACTTGCCCAAAGTTCACAGCAAAGAGGTGCAGAGCTGGGTGCAAGCCCTAGCACCCAAACTAACGCCCATTACGCCAGAGGACCCGCTCCTTTCCTACTTCCTCTCTACCTTCCCAGTCCCTTCTATTATAGCATAAAAGGACTAGAGCTTAAAACAGAGATTTCTGGCCGGGCATGGTGGCTCAGGCCTATAAATCCCAGCACTTCGGCACTTTAGAAGACCAAGGGAAGAGGATTGCTTGAGCGCAGGATTTGGAGACGAGCCTGGGCAACATAGTGAAACCTTGTGTCTACAAAATAATAATAATAATAATAACAATAAAAAGGCTGGGCATGGTGGCTCATGCCTGTAATCCCAGTACTCTGGGAGGCCAAGGCAGGTGGATCACTTGAGGTCAGGAGTTCAAGACCAGCCTGGCCAACATGGTGAAACCTTGTATCTACTAAAAATACAAAAGTTAGCTGGGTGTGGTAGTGCACACCTGTAATCCCAGCTACTCAGGAGGCTGAGGCACAAGAATCGCTTGAACCGGGGAGGTGGAGGTTACAGTGAGCCAAGATCCTGCCACTGTACTCCAGCCTGGTGACAGAGTGAGACCCTGTTTCAAATAATAATAAATAAATAAAAATTAGTTGAACATGTTGGCACGTGCCTCTAATCCCAGCTACTCAGGAGGCTGAAGTAGGAGGATCTCTTGAGCCTGGGAGGCAGAGGTTGCAGTAAGCTGAGATGGCACCACTGCATTCTAGCCTGGATGAAACAGTGAGACCTTGTCTCAAAAAAAGAAAAAAAAAAAAGGTATTTCTACCAAGAAAGTTCATCAGAATGGGCCCCAAACACAGAAGACCTACATCGGAGGAAATGACCATGCTTGAGTACAATTTGCAAATCACCTTGAGAGATAGGGTGTCTTCCAGCAACTCGAGAGCCAATTTTAAAATACCCACATCCTCTGGGCCTCTCCCTCCTCCCCAAACGTTCTTCTGGCCTTGCTCAGGCAAAAATCCCTTTCCTTCATTTGCATTGTTCTTGGGAGGGGAAGAGTGAGCCAGCTCTGAAGTCACTCCCTGAGAAGAGAGCCAGAATCACACCCCATTCAGCTTGACCAGCGTGACCTTCATGGGAATTTGGCTGAAGGGTCCAAAATGAGTCAAATGAATTAATCAACTCTTCCCCTAGAGAATCCAGATGCTTGATCCTTTGCAAGAAAATGAGGATGCCCCACCCAGTGGCAAGAAATGAGGGCACTAGTTACCAAAAGGAAAACCAAAAAATAGAAAGAACAGTGTTTTAAAGTGCATCTACCCTGTTTGACCCTGAGCTTGGGTAGCAGAGCCAGGTGGGTCTGCCAGGCATTTGTCCAACTACATTGACCCTGGACATTCAGGGAGGCCCTGAAACTGAAACAGTGTCTCCCAACAGCATCTGGAGGACCATGGAGAATTTCTGCGTGGCTAGGTCATTTTCCCCCATGTTTCTCTACCTCCCAGAAAGCAGTTGATTCTGAGGCTTTTTTTTTTTTCTTGTTTGAGACAGTCTCGCTCTGTCATCCAGGCTGGAGTGCAACAGTGTGATATCGGCTCACTGCAACCTCTGCCTCCCGGGTTCAAGCAATTCACCTGCTTCGGCCTCCTGAGTAGCTGGGATTACAGGCAGCTGCCACCATACCCAGTTAATTTTTGTACTTTTAGTAGAGATGGGGTTTCACCATGTTGGCCAGGCTGGTCTTGAACTCCTGACCTCATGATCCACTGGCCTTGGCTCCCAAAGTGCTGGGATTACAGGCATGAGCCACCATGCCGGGCTTTTTTTTTTGGGGGGGGGATGGGGGTCTCACTGTGTCCCCGAGTCTGGAGTGCAGTGATGCAATCATAGCTCACTGTAGCCTCAAAATCCTGGGCTAAGGGACCCTCTGGCCTCTGTCTTCCAAGTAGTTGGGGCTATAGGTACGTACCACCATGCCCAGCTATTTTTAACTTTTTTTTTGTCTAGATGGCATCTCACTATATTGCCCCGGCTGATCCTGAACTGGCCTTAAGTTATCCTCCTCCCTCAGCCTCCAAAATGCTGTGATTGCAGGTGTGAGCCACCACTGTCTGCCAAGGATCTGAGATTTGTGAATATCCCAGAGCACCGGTACCATCTAGAGGTCGCACTATTTTAACTTTTTCTAGCTCCTTCTTCCTTTGAGCCACCTCATGAAGTGCATACTTGCTTGGGGTCTCCATCTTAGGCTGCAGCGGTCCTGCCCAATTCCAAATCATTAATTTTCCACCAAGGGATCTGAGGGTGACCTGGATAGTCATGATTTTTTATTTAGCAGAACAATGAAAATAATTTTCATCTCAATGGAATTTTAAGACCAAGCAGTTTGTGCATAGCCCTCCTTGGCCTCCTGGGGACCCCAGGCCACTGGCAGGGAGGGGAGAATGACTTTGCAATGTGAGGGCTATTCGTCATTAGAACAACAGGGCCAGCAGCAGCCTGGCTCTGGCCTTATCAGAGCAGGAGGCCTCGCTGGATTCTATTAATTGCCGAATACTGTTGGGTTTGGCAGATACAGGAAGCAGTTTACATGGCTACACAGTGCCCTGGCTCACAGTGTCTCTGAAATGGTATTATTGTAGTGGGATAATTGTGATTAGGGACAGTTCCCCGAGGAAGACCAGGCCTTTGATGATTGAGTCACTTCCTCTCCACTCTACTGCAGTGTGATAGTGTGGCTAGCCCCACAGACACACACACCCTTTGCTGGCCGGAGAGTCCTGAGTCCCACAGCAAGGTTCCCAAACCAAGAGCCAAGAGCGGCATCAGAGTCAGGAGCACGGGAGAAATGGAAGCAGGCCAGAGACCACCCCCGACCATGTTTTACTTTAGGTCCTGGTGACCAGCAACCCGGTGAATGATCATGGTTGTAAATGTGTCCCCAACTCCTAGGACAGCATGTGCTTTGGAACTGGGCGAACCAGGCTCTATGTTGACTGGCTGTGTTGATTTTGAGAAGTCCATTCTTTGAGCCTCAGTTTCCCCATTTGTAAAGTGAGGATGATAAGAGAATCTACCTCACATGATCATTGTGGGGGTTAAACGGGATTATTTTAATGTTTGAAAGCACCTAACAAATGGTAGCTATATGATTATTATTGCTATGTTGTTATTGCTGTTAATGACTGACCCCCACCCCAAGCAATAATTTCCTGAAAGCTGGATCGAGGTGCCTTCACTTGGTGGAAATGCAGCCACTCAGAGATGAAAGCTGGGAGGGGTGCAGCTAGCTGATGAGAAGGCCTGGAGGAGAGCCACATCCCGATCTCAGCTTCCTTGAGGACCATTCCCCAGGCCTGAGCTCTCTGGGGAATCAGAACCCGTGTCGCTCACTGAGCACTTGGCAGGCAGTCTCCAATCCCGCTGGGTGCTGCTGTATCAGTCACTCTACCCAAGGGTTTTTTGTTTGTTTATTTGTTGAGACACAGTTTCACTCTGTCACCCAGGCTGGAGTACAGTGGTGCAGTCTCGGCTCACTGCAACGTCCAACTCCTGGGTTCAAGCGATTCTTGTGCCTCAGCCTCCCGAGTAGCTGGGATGTGCCACCATGCCGGGCTAATTTTTGTATTATTAGTAGAGACAGAGTTTCGCCATGTTGACCAGACTGGTCTCAAACTCCTGATCTCAAGTGATCCACCCACCTTGGCCTCCCAAAGTACTGGGATTACAGGTGTGAGCCACCACATCCAGCCTGCCCAGGGGTTTTTATCCAGGAGAGCACCTCATGAGCGATGCTGAATCATGTATATTTCAGTCTCAGTCAGGTTTCTGGGAGAAAAACACCCCTCTGTGCTACTGGGTGGGAACATTTGCCTAGACAAAGGACTCTGCCCTATTACTAGAACCCCTGAGTGAGCTCTGCAACTGTGGATGGTGTGGATGGGGGTGGGGTGCAGTGGGGTGGGGTTGGCCTGCCTTGCAGAGGTTGGAACCAAAGTGGAGTAGCATGTGTGAGCTCAGACTCAGGTTTTGGGCTCACACCTGCCACTTACTAGTTGTATGCTCCTGGGAAAGTCACTTTTCCTCTCAGAGCCTCAGTTTCTTCATCTGGTAAATGGGGATAAAAATACCTCTCTCAGAGCACTGTGGTCAGGATGAAATTAGATCTGTATGCAAAACACTTAGCGTAGTCACTAGCACATAGAAAATACTCAGCAAATGGTAGCAAAAGGAGGTAAGTTGGCCAAGAGAGCACTGAACACCGCTGACAGGCTCTCAGCCCCAGAGAGGGCAGATCTTGCACTGCCCAGAAATGCTTCTGGGACCCAGTGTGTTTCAGGAACTGTCTGACAGACCCAGAGTCCCAGACTTTCGGAATATTCAGCAAGCTCTGTACGGGCAGGGACCATGTTGATTTTGTCCTACATCAGGCACCAGTGTATAAGTTTCTTAAGGCTGTGGTAACAAATTATCACAAACTTAGGGACTTAACACTGTGCAAGTTGGCCGGGCATGGTGGCTCACAACTGTAATCTCAGCACTTTGGGAGGCTGAGGCGGGTGGATCACCTGAGGTCAGGAGTTTGAGACCAGCCTGACCAATATGGTGAAACCCTGTCTCTATAAAAAATATAAAAATTGGCTGGGTGGGGTGGCGGGTGCCTGTAATCCCAGCTACTTGGGAGGCTGAGGCAGGAGAATTGTTTGAGCCCAGGTGGGGGAGGTTGCAGTGAGCTGAGATCGCGCCATTGCACTCCAGCCTGGGCAACAAATGTGAAACCCTGTCTCAAAAAACGAAACAAAACAAACAAACTAACTAAATGGTGCAAATATATTATGTTACAGTTCTGCAGATCAGAGCCTAAAATGGGTGTCATAGGCTAAAGTCAAGGTGGTGGAGGGCTGTGTTGCTCTGAGCCTCTGGGAGAGAATCTGGAGACTACCCGAACTCCTCGGCTCCTTGCTATTGTATAACATGGCATATCCACAGGTTCTGTGATTGGAATATGAACGTTTTGGAGGAGCCATTATTTTGCCCCTTCCTCCAGCTTCAAAGTCAGCAGCATAACATCTTCTACTGGACTCTGATTCTTGCTTATAAGGAGCTTGTGATTGTTTTGGACCCATCTGGATGATCCAGGAGGCTTTCCCCATCTTGAGGCCAGCTGATTAGCAACCTGGTTCTATCTGGAAACCCACTTCTCCTTCACTGTTTTATAATATAACTTATCCACAGGTTCGGGGGATTGGCATTAGAATTTTGAGGGAACCATTATTTTGCCTAACATGAAGGAAAGTAGAGAAAAATGCCAGATCAGAACACTGACTGTGCACTTATTTTGGACTGAGCTTCCTGCCAAGGAAGACCAGAGGACTTCATAGTGTACACCAGGACACAAAGCATTCACTTGTGAGGACAGCCATGAGCACATCACAAGCTGCTACAACTTAGAGAGTGCTGACAGCTGGGCCGGGCGCAGTGGCTCACGCCTGTAATCCTAGCACTTTGGGAGGCCGAGGCAGGTGGATAATGAGGTCAAGAGATCGAGACCATCCTGGTCAACATGGTGAAACCCTGTGTCTACTAAAAATACAAAAAATTAGCTGGGCATGGGCATGGTGGCGCGTGCCTGTAATCCCAGCTACTCAGGAGGCTGAGGCAGGAGAATTGCCTGAACCCAGGAGGTGGAGGTTGCGGTGAGCCGAGATCGCGCCATTGCACTCCAGCCCGGGTAACAAGAGTGAAACTGCATCTCAAAAGAGAAAGAGAGAGAGAGAGAGAGAGAGAGAGAGAGAGAGAGAGAGAGAGGGAGAGTACTGACAGTTACAAAAGTCCTTAGGACACAAAGAACCTCAGGTCAATATATCATTATATTTATTCAGCAAATATTCTGAGCATCAATCAGGTGCTAAGTGCTAAGGAGGCAGAGATGAGTAAGATTACTATCCTTGCTCCTGAGGAACTTGTAGGCTCAGGAAAACCTCCTGAAAGATGTAAGAATGGAGCCAGGATTGAACACAGGAGGAGGTACAGATGAGGGGAAAGCATGATGGTTTTGGAAGGTAGCATGCATGGTGGTTTGAAGTGCAGAATCTGCAGCCATGGCTGCCTGTGTCTGGAGTCTAGCTGTGCCATGGACTGACTGTGTGACCTTTGGCGAGTTTCTTTTTCTTTCTTTTTTTTTTTTTTTTGAGACAGAGTCTTGCTCTGTCGCCCAGGCTCGAGTTCAGTGGTGCCATCTCAGTTCACTGCAACTTCTGCCTCCCAAGTTTAAGCAATTCTCTGTCCCAATCTCCCAAGTAGCTGGGACGACAGGTACTCACCACCACACCCAGTTAATTTTTGTATTTTTAGTAGAGATGGGGTTTTACCATCTTGGCCAGGCTGTTCTTGAACTCCTGACCTCGTGATCCACCCGCCTCAGCCTCCCAAAGTACTGAGATTACAGGCATGAGCCACTGTGCCTGGCGAAGTTTCTTAACTCCTCCATGCCACGGTGGTCTCATTTTAAAGTGGTAATTATAACAGTAGTATTGTCACAGGGTCATTTTGAGGATTACATGATTTAATATATGTGAAGTGCTTAGAGCAGTGCCTGGCACATTGCAAGCACAATGTAAGTGTTAACTAATATGATTAGTTCCCTTTTATCCTTTTCTCAGTCTTACAATAGCAAACAAGGAGTGAAGGATATTTCAGCAGGTCCTGGAAAGGAGACAGTTATGCCAACTAATGGTCTCTAGTAAGAATGTCAGGGGTAGAATTTTCTGTTTTCAAATCTCCCAGCCAGGTGCCATGCCAAGCATTTGGGAGGCCGAGGTAGGTGGATCACTTGAGCCCAGGAGTTCGAGAGCAGCCTGAGCAACATGGCAAAAACCCATCTCTGCTAAAAATACAAAAATAAGCTGGATCTGGTGGCATGTACCTGTAGTCCCAGCTACGTGGGAGACTGGGATGGGAAGAGAGCTTAAACCTGGGAGGCAGAGGTTGAGTGAGCCTTGATCACACCACTGCACTGCAGCCTGGGTGATGGAGTGAGACCCCATCTAAAACAATAACAACAAAATCTGCTAAAATCAGAGGAAAGAAGCGGTTTTACTTTTGGCTGTTGGGTGACAAATTGTCTTCATGCAGATTTCCTTATGATCCTTTCATATAAACAAACCAAGAGACACCGAGTTTGATCTGAGCGGCTAAGACTTGCCCCAAGTTGACCCAACCATGGGGCTGTGATGTACAGGGGTTGTTATGGGTTGGGGGAGTCAGGAGAGCCAGGAGAGCCAGGAGCTCCAAGCCCAGGCTCGGGGAGGGGGCCCAGATTCCCTGGGAATACATCCTCTTCGGCCACTGGACTCTTTTACCAAACAGTTCTGGAAACAGCATCCTGGTCCCCACTCTTCCTTAAATTCAGGGCTAATGGTTGATGACTGAGCAAACATCTCTGTTATCACAGAGGGCTAAACTGGATTTGTTTAAAGCATTTTCTCTTTGGAGGTGCAGCAATTGCTCTCTGATCAGACAGGAAGTCCTATTGCTCGAAAGGAGCCAGTGTTATCAAGAGAAAACACATCAGCGCCCGTCCTCTCGGGAAGGGAATTGTGAGTAATCAACAAAGCTCCTCTCCAGCTGGCCGTAGGGCCTTTGTTCAGATGCGACAGGTCAGGGAAAGTTTGAGCAGGCAGTGCTTTTAAGGAGTCGTGGCAATTCCAGTTCTTTCTCTTCATATTTTCCTCCTCAGGGGACAGGCTTTCCCCTGGGAAAGGGGCTAACCTGGTACATTGTTCTGAAGCCATCAGACAAATCTGATTACATCACTCTCCCACTTGAAACTCTTCAAGGGCATTCTCGTGGCCTTCAGGATCAAGTTCAATTCCTTAATCTGGGATACGAGGCCCTTTATCACCTGGGCTTGATGACACACCTCTCCTTCCTGCTGTATCCATCATCACTCCCAACCAGCTCTCTTCCTGGCCCCGAGTCTGCTCAGTGCTTGGAATGTCCCCTCACCATACCTGGCACCATCTCTACACGCCGTGGTGTACTGCATCTGAGACCCTGCCCATCCTTTCAGAACACATATGCAGACAAGAGAGGGAAGTGCTGTAAAAGTGGAGAAGTGAATGAGACAGTCCTGACTGTGACAAACTTCTGCAAACCCACCTCCAAAACCCCAGCAGCTGATCTCAGCGAGGCTTTCTGTGTGTTATTATTCTAGTCTGGATTCTTCTTGAAGATAGGGGAAACTTCCAAGACCTCCATGTCACTCACCAGAAGATAATACTCATGGTAATAATAAGAGTGACGGTAGATGTTTTGTAAGTGCCGCAACTAGTATCATTCCCTGAGCACGTACCCAAGCTATACTGAAGACTTCATGTGTTGCTATATCTTATTTAATCCTCACAATGATTCTATAAGGTAGGGTTTTTTTTTTTTTTTTTGAGTCAGGGTCTTGCCCTGTCACCGAGGCTGGAGTGAAGTGAAGTGGCGTGATCATGGTTTATTGCAGCCTCAATCTCTCTGATTCTAATGATCCTCTCACCTCAGTCACCCGAGTAGCTGGGACCACAGGTGCGTGCCACCACACTCAGCTAATTTTAACTTTTTTCTCTTTTCTTTTCTTTTTTTTTTTTTTAGAGATAGGGTTTCACTCTTTTGCCCATGCTGGTCTTGAACTCCTGGATTCTAGCAATGAGTTAGGCAAATATGCCCATTATATAGACGAGGAAGTTAAGGCTCACCGAGGTGACCATTTGTTCAGGGTTATACAGTTAGCAATGGTGGAACAGATACACGTATCCACGTTTGTCTAAGCCCAGACCCACCTGGAAGTTGAAGACCAGACCCATACTGCTTCCTACGTGTAGACACATGCGTGGAGGGTTTGGGAGGCCCAGGAAAGGCAGGACAGACATGGTCGGGGTAGGGCCTCTTCTGTTTGGCTCTACTTCAAACAAAGACAACAGCAGGGAAACTGAAGCCCCCAGCTTCCCTTCTCTGAAGACCAAAGCAAGGCCAAAAATAGGAGAGACAGGAAACATTTGATCCCAAAGTGTCAAACAAACATAAACATCCTGCCAACTTTGCCATCAGGGAATGTCTGAGAACAGCTGCCATGCGGGGGCTAGTGAAGAGGTCGGCCTACCAAGCTGTGCCCAGCCAGACCCTCTCAGGTTGCCACAGGTCTGGGGTCTGTTGGCACATTGAACAGCAGGGCATGCAGGATGCTTAGAGATTGCTCTTGCCAAAATAATGCACCTTGCAATCCTCCAACGACAAGAGGCCCCAGCTGCTGGCGCCACAATCCATCACCATGCGAACTCCAAGGCCTGACCTCCCACAGGCTGCTTCTAGATGACAGAATGCAGCAGAGATGCTGAAGCAGGCCTGTGCCTGGAAGAAACCGGATTCCTCTGACACCCAACTTTGGCCCAAGGACTCCTGATGGCCTTTTGGAGCCTTCCTTAGACTACAGTGCAGTCTAAGCTGCTTACATTTCACCCTCCTTCTCGCTCTTCTTCACTCAGAGTCAGACCTGCATGGGGCCTGTGAGGCTCTCTCAGCTTTTCCCAGCCCCCTCACCATTTTCTCATGGGCATGTCTTCTTGTTAAGTCCTCACATGCTCAATCCCCTCCTGGCACCTGCTTTTTGGAGACCTGGACTAACTCTGAGAACACCAGTGATTGCCTCATTTTATAGTTGAGAAAACAGAAGCCCAGAGAGGCAAAGGGCTCTTGGAGATGTCACACAGTAAAGTCACGCAGGGCAGGAATGGGTCTCCCAGCTTGCAGGCCATATCCACTTCCTTTACATCACCTGTGTTTGGAATGGGGTAAGGGGCGGGAGAGAAGTGATGAGCCGTGTGCAAGCATTTCTTCAAAGTAAGGCCCCTCACACATTCCCTTGTAGCTTCCTCTAGATTGAGAGCCACAAAAGGCAAAGCACTGTCTGTCTTATTCACCCATTTGTCCCAGACACTCTAGTCTCCAAAGCTTGGGCCTTTGCCCACACTGCCTGCCTGACATAATCAATATGACAGCACCATTCAAATGAGAGGGGCTTTTATTGCTTTTGCAACTGGGGAAAGGCAAAGTAGATAGACACCCACAAATGAGTGTGTGGAGAGCACATCAGAAGATGACTAGGAAGAGTGGAGATCTTCCCAGTGGGAGAAAAGCCAGCATCAGCATTTGCCCAGGGACTGCTTCCTGTGGGGGCCTGTCAGTTAGGAGGCCTCCTACTAATTTCTTCTGCACCTGGCTGGGAGTGGGGGCCACTTCATGGCTTCCATCATGCTAATTGCCACCATGTCCCCAGTGACACTGAGCTCAGTTCCTGATAAGGTGCTTCCTTAATAGTCTCCCATTTCCCTGCTGACACCAGAAAATAGGCCTGACTTGGCAGTGCGTTACGGCACTGAGCGAGGCAGAGCTGTCACACCCAGCCTCACAGCCTGAACCATTAGTGGACCTGGAATCAATAGTGTTCAGACAGCCCTTGTTTCCCTGAAAGCATTCATTTGGCACGTTTGCTGTTTATCAGGCAGTTCCTTTCTCAAATGTCCCACGGTCTGTGGCCCTGGCACCCAAGACTCTCCTTCTTTCAGAAAGTGCTGAGGGGACTTTGCAAATTCCAGACAGCATAAGCTTTCTCTCTTTGGAACAAAAGGAGAATAATAAGATTTGTGTTTGTTAGCACCAGATTGTAAGTAATGACAGTTACAGTCTGTTGACTGCAAGCAACAGACATAAACTGTGATGGACTTAAGCAAAGTAAGACTTAAAGGAAAGTCTCTTCAGAACTCAGTGGTGGGCTAGATCAGCACCAGCACAGCTTCTTAAGATTCAAGTTCAAGGGCGTTTGATATCAAGTTCAAGTTCAAATTCAGTATCAGTTGGGTCTAGTTGCAGTCACTTGCCTACCTTTTGGTCAAGGGAGATTGGGGCAACTTGATGGTCTGTATCTAGTAAAAGTGAGTGATGATACCAGAAAGAGGAGAGAACGGATATGGGTCTGTCCAAAATACAGAAGCTCACTAGGTAGACAGCTGAGGATATAGACTCAAAGGAGATGCTGATGGCCTGGGGACTCAGGTCCCCTTTGGCCTTCAGACTTCTCTTCCAGACCTGTGTGAGGAGTAAATGATATACCCTGTGGGATGTGCCAGCACTGGCCACAGGCTCAGTAAACAATAGCTAGTAGAATCAGTGCCTGAATTATTGCTTTTGTAGCATAATTTTAGACACTACACATAGTTCAAGCACCTAGTGGAAAGCTGGAGGCGTGATCTAATCATTGTCTTGAAATCCATGAAGAGTTCTGCTAAGAGTTGTGACCAGCACTTTTTTAAAAAATAAAGATTGCTGCTAATTTTAACAGGTAATAGGAATACTGAGATTTTTTGAAGACTTGTGTGAAACACTAAGGAAGACCCTGCGGCCTCTGAGAAGAACTATGGAAGAGCACTGAGGGCCCTGATTCTCAGCAGATATCATTGAACAAAGCAGAATTGTATCCACTCGGGATACCTTAGCCCTCTGGCAGCGCTACCATAGAGAATATGTGCTAAATGCTTGTCTACCAGCCTGGAACACCTGGACTACCAGTTCCTTGAAGACAGAGGGTAGGGCTGATATCCGCTCACTGCTGTATTCCTGGGGCCCCACACAGGGTATGGGACACGGATGTGCTCAGAAAATATCTGCTGAATGAATAACAGAGGGCTGAGGACCTTTCAAAATCACTGTTTTTTGCAAAGTTACTACAGCCGCTGCAACCACATCTACCTGTAGAAACCAAATAAAGTCTCTTGGTGCCACTTTTGGGGCTGCGGAGCTGACCTCATGAGGTTTTCTTCTCTTGAGCCTTGTACTGCTTATCGAAGTGGAGGGGAGAGAGAATGGCAGTGCTAGCAGGGCACTCATGACAGAGGTGGGGCCTGGAGGAGAGGAAATGGAGGGCAGAGGCCGGGGGTGTTAACAGGAAATTCCTGTGGGGACCCAGGGGGCGGGACTGTTGCCAGGAACTTCATTTCGTTCTGACCTGGAACTGTGGACCAGGTCCCTTCCCGACTCAAATGCCCATAGGCTGAAGGGAGGGAGGGAGTGAGTCTGACCCTATACCACCCTCTTCCCCTGCCAAAAATGTTCAACAGCAATGCAGGGCGTATCAAAGACCATTCTTGACTAAAGGCCATGAGCAGGCTGAGGGAATAAATGCTGTAGGCTTTCAGATGAACAGATCACTGCGGCCAGAAGTGGTCAGAGATGCCTTCACAGTAAGAAGCGGGGTTCAGGTTGGCCTTAGATGATGGGAGAGATTTGTATACGTGGAGAAAAAGGAGCATGGGCTAGAGATAGAACTTGAGCAAAGCACAATAGTAGAAAAGTACAGCGTGTGCCTCTGAGGCCGGAAGTTCTTGGCAGACTCAAGAGAATGAGTAGTCAGAGTAAAGGTGAGATGGGGAGGCTGGGGTCAAGCCCAAGAGATCCATCAATGTCAAGTTAAATTGTTTTTGATTCATACATATATATATAAGTACTACCTACATATGAACTAATGGACAAATTAATAACTAATTATAAAAAAGAACAGAGGGAACAGGAAGGAAGGAAAGGCTCCTCTGCTGTTTGAATAATTCTGTCCAATCCAGCAAGGACAAAAGGCTTTAACAGTCAGCCTCCCGGGTACTCCCTTCAATGCCTCTGGGCTGGGAAGACCCTGTGAGCTGCCATCTAGAACTCTGGCAGAGGAAGTGGCCAAGCTCAGACAAAATGTGCAGTAGCTTGTAGGGGAATGTCAGCATTGAGTGAAAATCTCTAGAGATCCTCTCTCTCCTATTGGCCAATAAAAGGGTTCAGCCAAGTGGGTTAACCTGGTAATTTAAGTAAAATAGGCTATTTCTCTTGGGTAAATTTTTGGGAAGTCTGAGAAGATCCCTGCCTCCAAACAGCCCACACCATTCCTTGACACAGTGGGGGTAATGCCTGAAATTTCATAACCACAGCTTCATGTCTTAGCTAGAAGCTGCAATTGCTAGCACCGAAAGCTGTTATCAGACTATTCTCCCCTGCTGTAAATGAAGAATCTGAAAGCAGGTTTTGACAGGAAGGCTGGAGAGGGAAAGAAAGATGTAATCTGAGTACTTGAGGTAGAAGATTGCCAGGGTCACAGGGAGTAGGGGAGACAGCAATGGGAAGAAGAGCTGGAATCGAGACAAACTTTGCCAAGGGCAATTTTGCTGAGTTCCAGCAAGGAATCCTAACACCAGCCAGTTATTAACGAAAATGTTTCATATTCTCAGTCCGCTTATGGCATCAGCCAGATGATTTAAATGACTGCATTAGGCAGCTAAATCTATAATCGTTGGCTCCGCTAACACATAGGGGAGCCTGGCTAATCTTAACATTAGCAGGTTGCAGCGCCTCGTCAACAGCTGCCTGCTACAGAGTGTGACTGATGCTGTTCTCAAGATCCCAAGGAGGCCCAGGGAGTTCAGGAGAATGGAAGCGTTCATTCTTATTATAAAATCCCCCGAGAACAGCAGGCCGTTTAAAGGATCAGTGTGTGGGCCATTTTTCTTCCGAGGAACTTGCCTTACAGTCTCATGCTGCATATTTCCCGGTCATAATAGTTTGGAGAAAAATATTGCTAAATGGCTGCATAAACAATTTTAATTGGCCTGGGCTTCCAAAATGTGCTATTTTTGTTCTTCTGCCAAGCTTGCTTTTTTACTAGCTAATTATGCCCAGCATTTAACTTTCGGCAAAAAAACAGGAAATAGGGCATTCATTACTCGAGTGACAACTTTTCAACAAGCCCACATTTCAACATCCATTGTGTAATTTCCTCTCCCTAGCTTACAGTTAGTTGTTCCACCAGGCCTTTGGAAACAAACAGCTCCTTCAGTGGGGGCTGGTAGGGGCTTTGTTCAGGTCTAAATGCTCCCCTATCTCCAACGCAGGCAGAGAGACAGGGTTCCATGAGCCACAGGGCCTATGGGGTAGGTCTCTTTCCTTGTTTGGGCTCCTCGCAGAAATCTCCCAACTGGGGTTTCTGCTAGTCTCAATTTGCAGGCAGATTGGGCTCTACCATTAGAAGCCAGGCCGTGCCTGTTGTTTATGCGGCACCCCAAGGCGCCTGGGGAGTCAGGTGACACTCAGAGGGATGCCTTCTTGTCCCTTGAGGAATCCTAAAAGACAGTCAATCCCAGTTTGTTAGACATAACTCCTAGAAAGTGCTGTAAAACCATGTCTTATATGATCCATTTTAAATTTATTATATGAAAACATTGTATTGTAAAGTATATCACATACCTAGAAAGTACACAGCTTATTAAGTGTATAGCTCATGAATTCTCTTTTCTTTTCTTTCTTTTTTTTTTTTGAGGAGGCTCTGTCACCCAGATTGGAGTGCAGCGGCACAATCTCAGCTCACTATACCCCTGCCTCCCAGGTTCAAATGATTTTCAGCCTCCTGGGCAGCTGGAACTACACGTACCTGCCACCTCACCAGGCTAATTTTTGTATTTTTAGTAGAGATGGGGTTTCACCATGTTGGCCAGGCTGGTCTCAAACTCCTGACCTCAAGTGATCTGCCTGCCTTGGCCTCTCGAGGTGCTGGGATTACAGGTGTAAGCCACCGTGCCCAGCCTCGTGAGTTTTCATAAAGCAAACATGGTGTGACTACCATCCAGATTAAGAATAGGTTATTACCAGCCCCCACAGCCTCCAGCACTGCAAGAGTCCCACCCAGTCACTGCTTCCTCTCTCCTCCCCAAAGTAACTCCTGTCTGACTTCTAATACCTACAGTTTAGTTTTAGGTGTTTAAACTTCACATAAATGGAAGTATATAATACAGTTTATGAGCAGGTCTATATTTTAATATTTGGCTTATTTTGTTCCACTTTATTTTGTTGTTTGTAGCTATACTTCATTCATTTTCATTGTTACAGAGAATTCTCTGTATGCATGTAACACAAGTTATCAATTTTATTATAAATGGACATATGAATTGTTTCCAGTTTGTGAGTGTTCTGTTTTTGTTTTTGTTTTTTTGTTTTGTTTTGTTTTTTTAAGAGAAAGAGCCGGGTGCAGTGGCTCACACCTGTAATCCTAGTACTTCGAGAGGCCGAGGCAGGCAGAGTGTCTGAGCTCAGGAGTTCGAGACCAGCCTGGGCAATACAATGAAATCCCATCTCTACTAAAAATAAAAAATAAAAAAATCAGCCAAGCATGGCGGCATGCGCCTGTGTTCTCAGCTACTTGGGAGTCT
The DNA here is from genome assembly GCF_049354715.1 of Callithrix jacchus. NCBI lineage: Eukaryota > Metazoa > Chordata > Mammalia > Primates > Cebidae > Callithrix > Callithrix jacchus. Next base: position 99,304,660 of record NC_133511.1, on the reverse strand, counting down.
GAGGCAGGAGAATTGCTTGAACCCGGGAGGCATAGGTTGCAGTCAGCTGAGATTGCACCACTGCACTCCAGCCTGAGCTACAGAACGAGAACCTGTCTCAAAAAAAAAAAGAGAGAGAGAGAGAGAGTCTCACTCTGTGGCCCAGGCTGGAATGCAGTAGCATAATCATAGCTCACGACAGCCTCTAACCCTTGGGCTCAAGGGATCCTCCCACCTCAGCCTCCCAAGCAGCCAGTACTACAGGTATATGCCACCACACCTAGCTAATTTTTTATGTTTTGTAGAGATGGGGTCTCACTATGTTGCCCAGTCTGGTCTCAATCTCCTGGCCTCAAGCAATCCTTCTGCCTTGGTCTCCCAAAGTGCTGGGATTATATGTGTGAGCCACCACATCTGGCCTGTGGCTGTTCTAAATAATGCTGCCACAAGTATTCCTGTGTGTGTATTTGAGAGCACATGCACACACATTTCTGTTGAGTGTCAACCTAAAATGGACTGCTGGGTCACACACACAGTTGTTATGCACACTCAATTTTTATAGCTTCAGCCAAACTATTTTCAAAAGGTGATATGTGAGTTGCCATTGCTCCACTTCCTCAGCAACACTTGGTATTGTCAGTCTTTTTGATTTTAGCCATTTGGCTGGGTGTGTAGTGGTATCTCAGTGTTGTTTTGATTTGCTTGTCCTTGACTATTAGTGAGGATGAACGCTTGATACGTTTGTTCATGATTGGATTTAGAATATGATGAAGGTTGAAGAATCAAATGGTTGAAGTCAGGAAATGATACTTTAATGGAAGAGGAGATTGCCTAACCTTCCACCTTCCTGAAGTTCTGGTATTGACAAGGAATTATAGAACTCTCATGCTGCACTTAGAGTAGTGCTAAGCAATGTGGGAGAATAAAAAGAGCCCACTACCTTATGTGCAGTGCCTTGCTCTTCTCTCTAAGCTACATATCACCAGCATCTTTTTATGTCATTGACTATCCTACAACATCATATATATATATATATAGAGAGAGAGAGAGAGAGAGAGTCTTACTCTGTTGCCCAGGCTGGAGTACAGTGGCTCACTGAAACCTCTGCCTCCTGGGTTCAAGCGATTCTCCTGCCTCAGACTACTGAGTAGCTGGGACTACAGGTACATGCCACCAAACCCAGCTAATTGTTCTATTTTTAGTAGAGAGAAGGTTTCACCATGTTGCCCAGGATGGGCTCAATCTCCTGATCTCATGATCCACCCGCCTCCCAAAGCGCTGGGATTACAGGCATGAGCCACCACACCCGGCCAACATAATATTTAATAGCTACACTGTATTCAATCATATAAAGGTATTCTTATTTATTTAGCCAATCTTCTATGGATTCCAATTTTTCACCATTTGCAATACTACGCTGAAAATTCTTGTGGCTAAATCTCTGGCCACATGTGAGATTACTTGTGAATGCCAGCACACTTCAAAACTATGATACTTTGGGGGCAAACTGGAAAGCAGACAGGGACACATACTTAATTACTACGGGGACTGATGCTTCATTTTTTTTTTTTTTTCCTTTTATGAGCCTACTTTCACCAAAACTTGGTGGCATTCCTGAGGGTGAGCTAAATGGATTGAAGGTGATAACCAGTATCCGGGTGAATCCAGGCACTCTGGTTTCTGCTTTGGTACCTTATTATGAAACTAATAATAATAATCATTGCTATTTACTGAGCACTTACTATATGGGAAGCCATATGTTAGGCACTTTACAAGAGATGCTACCATTCAATCTTCACAACCTTATCATACGGATGCTATTATGGTTCTCAACCTGTGTACTTCAGCATTCTGGTGTTCTGCAAACCTTTTCTGGGAACGCTGCTAAATTTTATGTATCAAGTGTATTTTGCTGCTGGGTGGGAAATGCTGTGTGGTAGACTGATTTCCAAAGTGGCTCTCCTTCTTTCTCTTCCCCTATTCCCAGGTCTTTTGCCATTTCCTTTGCAGCTCCTCCCATTGAGAGGTGAAGACTATATCCCCACCCCTCGAACATGGGCTGACTTAGTGATTTGTCTTGGCCAATAGAAAGCAGTGGAAATGACAATGGTGCTAATATCGAGCCCAGCTGTCTCTTATTCCTGTCATGGAGGATGAGACATCAAGAGCGAAGCAGGTCAAGGCCCCAGATATGTGAGACAGCCCAGTGCAGCCAAGTTCAGCCAAGCCCCCTAAGCCAATCGACAGTCGACTATAGGTGCTTATGTGACCATTCTTAAGCCCCATGAAAACTCCTGGCTGACCCGCAGACTCATGAGCAGAATGTTGACTGTTACATGTCCCTGAAGTGCTGTGTTATCTGTTTTGCAGCAGGATTGCGATAATAGATAATACATACTGCGGTGGCTATGTCTAATGCATGGACTACTAGCTGGTAGGTCATGAAATGTCGGGTAGACTCAGGTACGACTTGGCCTCAGCAGGGTGAAATGTCACGTTGTCACTTTGGAAAATGTCTGTTCATGGAAGCATGTCAGACCTAAGTTCCAAGAGCATATGGGGACATGGTTTCATTCAACAGCCAGCCTTGTGCCATTGGGCCACTCAGGAATAGTGTGATGTCACCATCCCTTGTTAAATAAACTTGAAAGGGGCTGAGAGAAAGTTTCCTTTTGGTCACAAGTTACATGTCGTGTTGTTCGCGTGCTGGTTACAATAGTTGAGTTGGATTTCTGTCCCCTGCAACCCAGAGTCCAGGTTCCACAGGTGGGAGCATTTGAAAGACTTCAGTGGCTTCCCTGCCACCTAATGCTCATGGCTCTTCTGTGACTGACATGGGACCGAGAAAGGACACTTCCAGGGCTGGCTGGTTGTTCCCTATGTCAGACTCCTCGTCTTCTATGAGGGTCTCCTCCCAGAGCTGGCCCAAGTGTAGACCAAAAGAGGCACTGTTTCTCTGCAACAAGCCACCTTTGCCAACGCCCCTAGGCTCCCAGGCTCTGGAACCTACAGACTGCACTGGTTTTCCACCATCCCCACTCTACACACCAGCTCAACAATGCTCCACACTCTCGGACTTTCTCTTATTCCTTTACACACTTCTCTTTCAGTTATATATTATCACCATGTAACAAATCGCCCCAAACGTAGTGACATAAAACAAGCACCATTTTTTTTTTCTGTTCATGTATTCTGCAGGTCAGGAATTTGGAGAGGACGTGGTGTGATGGCTTGTCACTGCTCTCAGCTGCTGACGTCTTCAACTGAGAAGACTTGAATAACAGTGACTGCAAGCACCAGGAATCTTCTTTTTCCACATGCGCCCTGTCCCTAGGCTGGCTGGGGCGCAGCTGGAACGGTTGGCAGGATGTCCACAGCATGGTGGCCTCAGGGCAGTCAGACTTTTTTTTTTTTTTAGACAGAGTCTCTCTCTGTCATCCAGGCTGGAGTGCAGTGGTACAATCTTGGCTAACTGCAACCTCTGCCTCCTGGGTTCAAGCAATTTCTCCTGCCTCGGCCTCCCTAGTAGCTGGAATTACAGGTGCCCGCCATCACACCCAGCTAATTTTTATATTTTTGGTAGAAATGGGGTTTTGCCATGTTGGCCAGGCTGGTCTCAAATTCCTGACCTCAAGTGATCTGCTCGTCTCAGTCTCCTGAAGTGCTGGGATTACAGGTGTGAGCCACCACACACGGCCAGACTCGTTATATGGTGGCACAGTACTCCAAGAATGAGTGTTCCAGGTGTACACAGTGAATGCTGTGTGGCCTTTTGTGTCCTACCCTTGGAACTCGTATATTCCTTCACACCTCTTTTACTCTATTGGTTAATACAGTCACAAACCTGCCCAGATTCAAGGGGGAGGGATCTAGACCTCATTTCTTGAGCAGACAATTGTCAAAGAATTTGCAGCCATGTTTTAAGACTGCCGTATCTGAAATGTATTTATCCATTTTTCCCAGTTGCTAAGATCCTTTATTTTAAGAATCTTTTTATGGCAAATAAAAAACAACTCAAGCTAGCTTGGGGGGAAAAAGGCATGGATAATTGATTCTAAGAATGCAGTGGTATCTCACAGAATGCTCCCAGAAATGTCGCTTAAGTCCTAAGGTGTGCTCAGTGCCAGTGGGTGCTGAGGGGTTAATGAGGCCAGGTCTTCCGTGTGATGCATCGCCACACCTGGGCAGTGATGCCATTGCTCCAAAGGCCCTCAGGTGGTACCATGAATGGGAGGGGCTGGAGCACTGTGGCAGGCCTGTCACAGAGCAACCAAGGAGGCCACAGTATGGAGCTGCTTGTGCTGCTCCCAGGTGGGGGCTGGAAAGCAGGAGATCTAGGGAGGGCTGCTTGGAGCAGTCTTCTTCCATCCCTACACATTCCACTCCCACAGAAGGAATTCCCATTTCCTTCTAGACGGTAAGCTTCTTAGATCTTTCTTCCTCTTCTGTCGGGCTGCCTCTGGCTATCCCAGCCAAGTAGATTTAGTCATTCCTTGGTTTCTTGGGTGTGCCTCACACTGTGGCAGTGAACAAGAGTTTCAAGATCCCGATGAGATGGAAAAATGCTCTGACCTGGAATCCAGCAGCCCTGACTGGGTCATTTGCTCTCCAAGTGACTTTGGACATCCAGTCAGTCCTCTCTCTCTCTGCCTCAGTTTCCCCATATGTCAAATCAGGGCCTTGACCTTGAAGGATCTCTAACATCCCTTCAGAACCCCCAGAAGAAAGATGATTCTGGCATATCGAGAACTCCTAAAATTTCAATCCTCGACCTCAAGTTTATTTTCTGTCTTCTGCCTTACCGCTGGCTGGGTTACTCTTGCTGTAATTTATTTAACTGAGCCGTGCTGAGCAGTTTGGAACTGAGTTTGCATGAATCACTGTCCATAAAATCAAGTTAAGTGGATTTCATTCCACACGGCACACCTGTGTATATACACAGGGAGAAGAAGCTGGATTTTCTTGGCTCTTCCAGCCACTGTTAGAATTGCTTCTGTACAGATGCAGCATTCACCCAGTATTTATAGTCCATTGTTATAACAGCCTCCTTTGGAGAGCTGAAAGTAAAGTGTTGGATGCAATTTTTCCTACAGATGATTTTATATAGCTGTCCTGTTTCTCTATCTAGCTGGAAAAGCTGACATTGATTTTCTCTATTTTATCGCAGTTGGCAAATATCAGATTCAACTTCATTCAGTCATTCAACGAATTTTTATTGAGTGTTATAGTGAAGTCATACTGAGCTAGGTATAGGGGTGGAGGTTAAGGGAAAGTATCATACTCTTCAAAGGCCTACAAGCGGTGTGAAGTGTTAAGTAACAAAGATCAAACAATGCAAAAGAACGGAGCTAGGCAGAAAATGGGGAAATTCGGTGTGTTTAGTGGAAGCAGAAGCCAGCCAAGGTGTGTGATCTGGGGAGGATTACGGAAAGCCTGGGAATGACATTGAGCTTGTGAGGCTGATTTTTGTTTGCACCATTGCCCACATTTCCCCTCTCCCCATCCCCATCTGATATAACCTGCACAAGAATAATTTCAGTTCACTATTTTGTAAAAGGATATAATCAGAAAAACAGAGTTGGAGCAAAGATGAGCATTTCTAGGAAGAAATGCCCAAAGGGTCTGCTCTGGTGCTTGTGAAAATATATTTTGGACCCAGTGTGAGGGATTATAAAGGGATTTATTTCATTTTGTAACCCAGCCAGAAGCTCAGGCAGACTATGACTAAAATGGTGGTTTGGGGGACTGGTGGTATGGATCTTTGTTCTTATTTTCTATCCTGTTAGAAAATGTGCAGTCTTTACTCTGCCACAGAAGAAGCATTGCACAGTTTTTCTGGCTATTTTCAAGTATTTTGAAAATTCTATTCCATTTACCCTCTCTGGGACTCTGGGAGACATATTAGGGGGTCAGGGAGGGGCATGGTGGGGACTCACCCCTTAACTGATGCTACTTTTATGGACATATGGTCGTTTTGAGAAAACTGAGTTGCTTTAAAAGACTTTAAGTTTTGGATGCAGCTGTGTTTGTATCCAGGACATAAGCAAAATTTAATTTGCTAAATAGATTCTGGGGTTGTGCTGTGCTGGGACAAGATATGCTCATATTTTTCCAGCAACCATTCTGGAAACTTTAATGCCCCATGATGCTTTGGGCTGGGTGGTCTCTGCCTCTAAAGCCCCTGGACAGTGCCACCTCTGCCCTGGAGGAGCAATGATTCAGTAAGCAGTGCTGTCCGACAGAAATATAATGTGAGTTACACATGCAATATAAACACTTCTAGTAGCCACATCAAAAAGTAAGAGGAAACAGGTGGGATTCATTTTAATCATATATTTATTTGACTTGATATATCTAAAATATTATATTTCAGCATACAATCAATATAAAATGGTTAATGAGCTATTTTGCATTTTTTTCATATTAAGTTTTCAAAGTCTAATGTGTATTTCACACCATAGCATATCTCAATATTAACTAGCCACATCTTTTTTTTTTTTTGAGACGGAGTTACCCTCTTGTTACCCAGGCTGGAGTGCAATGGCGTGATCTCGGCTCACCGCAACCTCCGCCTCCTGGGTTCAGGCAATTCTCCTGCCTCAGCCTCCTGAGTAGCTGGGATTATAGGCACGGGCCACCATGCCCAGCTAATTTTTTGTATTTTTAGTAGAGACGGGGTTTCACCATGTTGACCAGGATGGTCTCTATCTCTTGACCTCGTGATCCACCCCCCTCAGCCTCCCAAAGTGCTGGGATTACAGGCTTGAGCCACAGCGCCCGGCCAACGAGACACATCTTAAGTGCTTCATAGCTACATGTGACTAGTGACCACGGAATTAGACAGCACAGATCTAGAGTTCTCTAACAATCCTTCCCGATCCCTTAGATCCCTGGAGGGTCTCTTGTTTTAAACTTTGTAGGCAACAAAGAGCCCAGCCCTTTGGATTTGATTAGAAATCGCTGACAGCATAATCCCCCAGCGATATAACTGTCTTCGTTACTCCCAGAGATGGAGTCTGGTGAACTTCCAGGGCCTTCCATTATGGCACCATCAGTACCCACCCATTTATGCCGCATTTACACCTTGTCTGTCCCTTCCTCTGGCCCCTGCTAACCATTAATCTGCTTTCTGTCTCCGTGGATTTGCCTATTCTGGATATTTCATATCAATGGAATCACACAGTATATGACATTTTGTCTCCGGCTTCTGAGACTTAGCATAATGTTTTCAAGGCCCATCCATGCTGTGGCATCTATTGGTACTTTATTCCTTTTTATTGCAGAGTAATATTTCCAGACATACCACATTTTGTTTATTCATCTGTAGATGGACATTCAGGCTGTTTCTGCCTTTTGGCTGTTGTGAATAGTGATACTATGAACTCTGCTGTACAAGTTTTGTTTGAATAACTGTCTTAACTTCTCTAGGGCATATACCTGCTAGTAGACTGAGTGGGTCATATGTTTAACTTTTTGAGGACCAGCCAGGGCAATTTTTTTTTCCAGAGTGACTGAACCATTTTACATTTTCACCCGCAGTGCATTGGGTTTCAACCAATTTCACATCTTTGCCCACTCTTTGGTTTCCATTTCTTTTGTTTTTTAAATGTTAATTATAGCCACCCTAGTGAGTACGAAGTAGCATCTTATTGTACTTTTTTTAATTGGTAAACTTAATTATTTTAGAGCAGTTTTAGTTTTACATAAAAATTAAGTGGGAAGTAAGAGAGTTTCCAAATACCCCGTCCCCACACATGTACAACCTCTGCAGTGTTGACATATGCATCAAAAGTGGTACATTTGTTGCAACTGACGAACCTACATTGACACAGTGTAATCAACCACAGCCTATAGTTTACATTCAGGTTCAGTCTTGGTGTGGCATATTCTATGAGTTTTGACAAATATTTAATAACTTGTATCCATCATTGTAGGATCACACAGAATAGTTTCACTGCCTTAAAAGTCTTCTGTGCTCTGCCTCATTGTGGTTTTGATTTGCATTTCCCTAATGACTAATGGCCTTCAGCATATGTCTAGCGGTTTTTAAATAGTGCCTTGAGAAGCCCCCTGAGGGGCCACTGTGGATAGGAAGAGACGGCTGAGCAGCAGCAATGGTGTTCAGGACTCCCACCTGCTCCCTACCGCAGTCTATTTGACATGTTTGACTTCTCACGAAATATTCCATTTGAGCAAAGGGTTCTGAGGTTATCCTAAGTTTGGCAGTCACTTACTTGGGCTTGTGTTTTCCACATCTCCCCTTGGCTAGTGAGATTGGAAGCTTCCAAAACCAAGAGTGGAACCCTATTTTTCCGACTTCTGGTCCCATTCTCTTCCAACTATACCACCTGTCAGGAAAAACAATAATACTAATGACAATTACCATGTAGTAAATAATTACCCCACGTAAGCACGGTCATAACAACCTTATGAGTCATGCATCTTGAGACACAAATCACATTTAGAAGTCTTCACCGTAGGCTGGGCACAGTAGCTCATGCCTATAATCCCAGCACTTTGGGAGGCCGAGGCAGGCAGATTGCTTGAGCTCAGGAGTTCAAGACCACCATGGGCAACATGGTGAAACCCCATCTCTACAAGAAATACAAAAATTAGCTTGGCATTGTGGCATATGTCTATAGTTCCAGCTACTCGGGAGGCTGAGGTGGGAGGATCATTTGAGCTTGGGAGGTTGAGGCTGCAGGGAGCTGAGATCACACCACTACGTTCCAGCCTGGGTGATAGAGTGAGACCCTGTTTCAAAAGAAAATAAAAGAGAAGTCTTCATCATCACCTGCAAGACCTCTCTCCAGCCTCTTGCTGCCCCTCTTCCACTCAATGACTCTACCCCAGCTACACGACATTCCTGCTGCCCCTTGTGAAGACTCGCATGTTCCAGTCTCAAGATCTTCTTATCACTCTGCTCTCCTGTCCTCCTTCACGATGAACATTCATCTGTATAGTTTTCATGGGTCTTTCAATAACAGATTATTGACTTTTCTCAAAGTACCTGTAGTAGGATTTATACCTTCTTTTGAAATTAAGGACGCTGAGTCTTGGCTAAGTAAAATCAGTTGCTCAAGGTCACACATTTTCATATTTATATGCTCATTCATTTTTTTGAAAAAAGTTTTTAAACCTGTATTTTGTGCCTGGAACTTAGATAGGTGTTATGTGGGATAAGAAGATCAAACATTAAAAACAAAAACAAAAAAAACTCTGTCCTTGAGGAACTTACAGATTAATAGGAAAGGTGAGATAGGAACGTACATGTCTATAATACAAAGTAAGAATTTGAAGTGCTTTACCCAACACTCACACACATGTGCAAATATTCCATTAGAACTGGATTCAGTTGCATACCAAGGAAAAGTCCAGTAACAGAGGCTTAAATAAGAGAGACATCTAGGCCTGGCACAGTGGCTCATGCCTGTAATCCCAGCTTTTGGGAGGCTAAGGTGGGGATCACCTGAGATTGGGAGTTCAAGACCAGCCTGACCAACATGGTGAAACCCTGTCTCTACCAAAAATACAAAAATTAGCCGGGCATAGTGTTGGGCACTTGTAATCCCAGCTACTTGGGAGGCTGAGACAGGAGAATTGCTTGAACCCGGGAGTCGGAGGTTGCAGTGAGCCGACATCGTGCCACTGCACTCCAGCCTGGGTGACAGAGTGAGACTCCATCTCAAACAAACAAACAAGAGAAAGAGAGAGAGAGAGAGAGAGAGAGAGAGAGAGAGAGAGAGAGAGAGATCTACTGCTTTGTCACATAAAGAAGGTCCAGGGGTAAACAAATCCTGGACTCCGGGGCGATCAGAGATCCAAACTCTTTCTTTCCTTTGCTCAACCACGTTGAGCAGAAGGAAGTGGAATGTGCGGAATGGAAGTGTGGTTTCCATTTGAAAGGTTCAAGACAGCACTGGACCCCTCGACACTTTACCTGCATTCCCAGCAGTAGATGGAGGAAGGGGAGGGCAAAAACAGAGCCCTTCCTAGCTGAGGGAGTTCCCTCTAAGCAGCCTTCCTAGAGGTCCCACTTACAGTAATACTTCATTTACGCTGGCTGATGTATTCACCTAGCCTCAGTAAATTGCAAAAGAAGCTGGGAAATGAGATTTTTTAGCTTATCTTTTGTCATACCAAGTAAAATTGGGGTTTCATTCCAAAGAATAAGGGGAGAATGTATACTTGAAGATACTGAGCTATGTATCACATTTATTTGAAGAACTTTTTAATGTTAGAAATGTGGTGATAATATAAATATTTAAAATCATGATGAGCTTAATAAATTAATTGATTTGTTAATATCATGCATGCTTAAATATTACATTTTAGAAGAACATTTAATGACACAGGAAATGTTTATGATACCATGTTAAGTGAAAATAATAATTACTACTATTCTAAGAAAACAATTAAGATAAAAATTATAGTACTGTGATTATGTTTTTTTTTCTTCTTTTCTTTTCTTTCTTTCTTTCTTTCTTTTCTTTTTTTTTTTTTTGAGACAGAGTCTCATTCTGTTGCCCAGACTGCAGTGCAGTGGCATAATTTTAGCTCACTGCAACCTCTGCCTCCCAGGTTCAAGTGATTCTCCTGGCTCAGCCTCCCCAGTACCTGGGATTACAGGCACCCACAACCATGCTGGGCTAATTTTTGTATTTTTAGTAGAGACAGGGTTTCACCATGTTGACTAGGCTTGTCTCGAACTCCTGGCCTCACATGAGTTTGCACCCAGCCAGTTGTGGTTATCTTTAAAAAAAGAGTTCTTGGCAGGGCACGGTGGCTCATGCCTGTAATCCCAGCACTTTGGGAGGCTGAGAGGCAGGTGGATCACAAGGTCAAGAGATCGAGACCATCCTGGCCAACATGGTGAAACCCTGTCTCTACTGAAAATACAAAAAGTAGCTGGGCGTGGTGGTGCACGCCTGTAATCTCAGCTACTCGGGAAGCTGAGGAAGGGGAATCGCTTGAACCCAGGAGGAAGAGGTTGCAGTGAGCCAAGATCTCGCCACTGCACTTCAGCCTGGTGACACAGCAAGACTCCGTCTCAAAAAACAAACAAACAAAAGAGTTCTTATCATTTACAGGTATATTTATTGATGAAATAATATGATGTCTGGAATTTGCTCTATAGTGGAGGAAAAAGGGCAAGGCGGGGGAGTATAGGTGAAACCAGAATGGCCATCTGCTGATAATTACTGAAGCTGTGAATGGATAAATGGAGATTTATGGTCTTATTTTCTTTTCTTTTATGCTTGTCTGAAAATTTTCATAAGAAAAGATTTTTAAAAAATGGATTAAGTACCAATCACTCATCCTGTGTCTTATTTTCAAATGGACTAATAATACCTATCAGACAGGAAGAGTGGAGATTAAATGAAATGACAGGATATGTGAAACTACTTTGAGATGAATAAAGGTGGTCCGAAATGCTTGTTACTCCCATCAGGAGGGGACTGTCATAAAACAAGATTAAGGTGAGAGGCCAGGATCTCCGATTCTTTACTCTGGAGTCTTGTACTCCCCACCCTGCCTTCCCACCTTATTCCCCCAAGGGTAGCAGGGAGTGCCAGGACGGCTAGATGCAATACACAGCCAGAGGTGAGGCAGTTTCCATTATCAGGCCTCTCAGGCCTCTGACACCACCCATAGAGATACTGACAAGGCCACTGTATGCATACAGGCTGCCCACACTGCAGCAGGCTGGTCACAGTCAAGGTGCTCCATTAACTGGCTATGTATGTGGTCTCAGGCAAGTGAGCTTCAGTGCCCCTTCTATTCAAGGAAGGAATTAGATCCACTGGTTTCCAAAGAATCTTTCAACACTGATTTTCTCAAGGACCCCAATTCTTTGGTTCTAGGATCCTCTGCCCTGAATGTTTTTCGAAGACAAATATTAATAATATTAGTAAGAACAGCTAGCATGTATTGAGTGACTGATGGTCAGTGGCATGGACCAGTTTGGTCTTCTGTGCTCTTTTGATTAGTCCATGCCTATGGCATGCCAGTCATCAAATATTTTTAATATCACCCAGGATAGAGAGAGGAATGTCTTGTTTGTAAGGAGTTAGAAGTTGGACAAGCTTCTTGGAGGAGGCTGGGGATATTCTCAGAAAACAGTAGCTCTCTGGCTTGGGCAGATAAACAGGCCATGTGCTTAATGGTCCTTCAAAGTCCTGCATGGACCCCAGGATCTCATAAATACTCATACATACTGCTGAATTGGCTGCTCTCATTTGGAAAAAAAATAACTCAACATCAGCAGTGTTCCTTAGTAGCAACATGTGTTTGCCAGTCCCATTTCACCGCTCATCCTCAGTAACTCCCCACCTTGCTATTCCTCTCTTCCCACTTACATTCTTGGTGTGACTGTCCATCGGGCACCTCTCACCCGAGGCCAAGGGAGGGCCATGACTGGGCCCCAGTGAGGCTGCTCAGATGTTTGCTAGGAATATGAATCTTGCATCAAAAGGTAAAAGACAGAAAGCAGCGCAGCTACAACCCTAAACAGCACCTATGAGAAAGCAGCCCGGTTGCTGATATATCTAAGACCTAGCTATTTAGCTTTTTTTCTTCTATTACACCCTATACAGTGGCATTATTTTATTTTCTAAAGTTATCAAGAGTCCATTTATGTTTTCTGCAACCCAAGTCCCCCTAACTCACACAGGGTTCAATATCTAATGTCAGGGTTTTTTCTTAGAAGCTTTTAATCCCAAAAGACAGATCTTTCCTTCCTGACCCAGCCTCTCCCAACCCCAGGACCTAAGTCCTTTCTCTTCCAGTTCCTTCCAGAGCTTCCTGAGCCAGGGCGGAAAAGGGCTCTTGTCAATGCGCTAAGCTTTACCTTGAGGGATGAGTGAAGACACCCTTTAAATTACCTATAAAACTCTGATTCACTCAGCAGAGGTTGCCATGGGCAATTTGCTAAGCTTATTGATTATTTTCTGTTTAAATTAAAGTTTGATGTCCTGGAACAGGCTGTGCAGTGCATGGAGTTAATGGAAAAGGTTGAGATCCAGGGGAGAAACACTCGCTGGGGAAATGGAGGGTATTCAAGGGGAAAACAGGGAGTCTATGAAGAGAAGATTGTCCGCACCACATTGCAGTAAATATGATGGAGATAAAAAGATAGAGAATGGAATTCTTTTATGGAGAAGGGCAGCTTCCCAGACATTTAAAGCCTCAGTGGGACAGTGGAAAAAAATGTATTCATTCCACAAATATTTGTTGAATGCCTATTATATGCCAGACACTGTGCTGGGCACTGGGGAACAAAAGTAAAGGCACCATCCTTGACTGTCAGCTCTAAATCAGTGGTTCTCAAAGTGTAGACCCTGGTGCTGCTGAATCCCCATAGACTGGGGCAGATGTTCAGGCCCCACTCCAGACCTACTGAATCAACCTCTGGAAGTGGGGCCCAGTCCCTTCCAGAGGAACCTGGTGCATGCTATAGTTTGAGAACCACTGCTCTAGATCTTGATGCTCTGAGGAGTAAACCAAGGCTCCTGAGAACCAGGAGCTCAGTTTGAGTCAGTGTCATTATCGCCAACATTTGTTGAACATTTTTCATTGCCAGGTATTACGTTAAATACGACATGGGCTATTTCTTTTTCTTTCTTTTTCTTTCTTTTTTTTTTTGACAGAGTCTCACTCTTTCACCAGGCTGAAGTGCAGTGGTATGATCTTGGCTCACTGCAACCTCCACCTCCCAGGTTAAAGCAATTTTCCCCCCTTAGCCTCCCAAGTAGCTGGGATTACAAGCGCCCGCCATGACACCTGGCTAATTTTTTGTATTTTAGATAGAGACGAGGTTTCACTATGTTGGCCAGGCTGGTCTCAAACTCCTGACCTCAGGTGATCCGCCTGCCTCTACCTCCTAAAGTGCTAGGATTACAGGCATGAGCCACCGTGCCCGGCCTGACATGGGTTATTTCACTGCATCCTTAACAACAACCCTTCAGATTGAAGATGAAATGGAGGCACGTTGGAAGCAGGTGGGGTAGGTAGAATTCAAACACAAGAGTTTAAGGGCTCTGTCTACTGTCTCCCAAACACCAACCTCCCAGAAGCTCTGTGATTCTTTCTGCCCTGGTTAAAGCTGACCTTCAGATTGACATAGAACCATGGTTTTCCCCAGTAGAGCTCTAGATACTGGATTTATTTATTTATTTTATTCATTTATTGAGACAGGGTCTCATTCTTATGCCCAGGCTGGAGTGTAGTGACACAATCACAGCTTACTGTAACCTCGACTTCCCTGGAGAATCAGGTGATTCTCCCACCTCAGCCTCTTTAGTGGCTGGGACTACAGCTATGTGCCACCACACCTGGCCAATTTTTGTATTTTTTTGTAGAGACAGGGTTTTGCCAAGTTGCCTAGGCTGGTCTCGAACTCCTGGGCTCAAGTGATCCATCAGTCTTGGCCTCCCGAAGTGCTAGGATTACAGATGTGAGCCACCGTGTCTGGCAAGGTTGGGTTTTAGATGCTTGAGAAAGAAGAGGAAGTAAAAGGGCAGGAAGTGTAGAATAGACTGGGAAGGAGACAGAGGAAATGCTGGCAGTGAGAAGCCGGATCAACAGTTCTACCTGCACAGATATCTTCATCTTTATGGGAAGCTGCCATTCAAAATCACCAGAGGCTGATTAGGTATCGAAAAATCTCAAAATTCATTCAAAAAGGGTTTTCACATCATACATCATAATGCCTAAGGGTCAAGCCCTTTAAATCTTCTACTTGCAGTGTGTATCAGTTTTGTATTGCTGCAGTAACAAAATCAGTATTCATTTGCCATGGCTATGGCAACAAATTACCGTAAATGTAGTGGCCTAAAGCATCACAGTTTTATTTCCTTACAGTTCTGGAGATCAGAAGTATAAAATTACAGTGTTGACAGCATTGCATTTCTTCTGAAGCCTTCAGGGGGAAATCTATCTTCTTCTCTTTTCCAGCTTGCATTTTCCAGAGGCTTCTTGCATTCCTTGGCCCATTTTTTCATCTTTAAAGCCAGCAGCCTCTTCTCTCCTATCTGATGTCTGCTTCTGTTCTTACACCTCTCTCTACTCATAGCCTTCTGTCTCCCTCCTATAGGGACCCTCGTGATTACATTGGACTCAACTAAATACTCCAGGAGAATCTTCCCATCTCCAGATCCTAATTTAATCACAGCAGCAAGGATGTTTTGCCATCTGAAGTAACAAATGTATAGCTTCTGGGGATTAGCGGCTAAGTATCTTTGGGAAGGGTAGCACTATTCTGTTGGCATACTCTGTGTCCTTAGGAAAGTCATTTTTCTTCTGGAAAGCTTCTATTTCTCAAAAAAAAAAAAAAAAAGGATTAGAATACTTCTTGGTCCTACTCTTACAGGAATATGTATATCATTTCAATTACAGATGTAAACATTATTGTTGCCTCAGTGTCCTCATCTGACAAATGGGATATGAGTGATGTTTCTTCCTCCTTCAGTTAAAAATCTGTATTGTTTACCTACTCAGCTATGCTGTGTTCATGTTCCATTGGAAAGGCCTCAACATAGTGCTACAGAAAAAAATAACCCTCAGCAAGAAGTAGCTGTATAAGTTAGATGTTAGAGCCTTCATGATGTGTCAGCAATAGACAGAAGTGAGGTCAATCCTTTTGAGCAAGTGACCATCTGATGACTCATATCACGCAATGTTTGGAAGAGAAGCAGTAAGCTCAGGTCCCAAGATGCTTCAATGATCATGAATTTGAGGGTTTGTCCACTGAGCTGAGGTGTCAAAATGAGCCTCGGTGTTTCCTGTGGTAGGTGACAGGCTAAGGGCTGTCACCTCCAGAGGCTGTTGCTGCCATTCCCCTGGAACTGCATTTGTTCATGATCAGGGGAGCAAAAAGCAGCAGCGGCGTCCACCAGAAGAGAGACATTAAAGTTGATTAAGTGAGTGGGCCAATTAGCGTCTGGCTTCATGCAGCGTGGAGTTAATTAGCCGCTGCAAAACAACAACAGCTGCCTTAATGATAGGGCAGGAGGCCCAGCAGAGAGGAGCCGCGGGAAGAGAAGTGATAGACCTAGTGCTTAATAACTTGGCTGCAGTGGGCCCTGCCCCACTAAAATGTAGAACAAAGCCCAAAGCAAACTTTCTTGCCTGCTTCCAGATCGTGCATGGGGTGGAGAGTCACAGTCTCCACCACTTAGGGAGAGGCCAGACTCAGACCTTTGCTGTTCAAGGTGTTCAGACAAAGCACGTATCAGTTTAGTTTTTCTCCATGCAAATATATATTCTGTTTTACAAATTGAACTTACCGTGCATGACCTTTAATAATCTGCTTTTTAGCAACGTGTCACCATTTGTCCTATCTTGTTTTAAAATATTTTTTTAACTACTTAGCCTCTATGGTTCCACTAATGACACGTCATCGTATTGTGCATTTACTTACACCTTTTGCCGCCTCTTCTAACAAAGTTCTTCAGGGTAGAGACAACACATTTTTTTACCACTATATCTTTTTTACCACTATTACCTTTTTTTACCACAACACCTTTTTTTTTACCACTATTTGAGAGCCTAGATCAAAGCTGAGCTTGTGGTAGGCACTCATTAAAGTGTGATGAATGAGTAAGCAAATGAATGAACGAAGTTAGCCAGTCCTTTCTTGTGGCCCTCTGAGATTGTTTCCACATCTTTATCATTGAAAAAAAATGCTGTTGTGCCAATTCAGATTGGGTTTAATAAGTGACAGAAAATCCTCCAAAGCAGTGGCTTAGACAAGATAGAAGTTGCTTTCTTTCTTTCTTTTTGTTTTTGCAAAAGCCAGGAAATTAAGGCCTGGTGCCGTGGTCCATGCCTGTAATCCCAGCCCTTTGGGAGGCTGAGGCAGGAGGATTGCTTGCGTCCAGCCTGGGCAACATAATGAGACCTTGTCTCTACAAAAAATAAAAAATTAGCTGGGCGTAGTGGTACGCACCTGAAGTCCCAGCTCCTTGGGAGGCTGAGGAGGGAGGATTGCTTGAAGCTGGGAAGTTGAGGCTGCAGTGAGCCGAGATAGTACCACTGCACTCAGCCTTGGTGACAGAGTGAGACCCTATCTTGAAAAAAAAAAAAAAAAGGCAGGAAAAGCATCATCATACAAGTCAAGGACTTGCTATTCACTGGTGTGGATGCCATTTTCAAATGTCACCTCATTGTTCCAAATGGCTGCTAAAGCTTCCTAGCAACAACACAGAAGGGAAAGTAGGACATGAACATTTCCTAGAAGTTCCAGATATCACTTCTGCTTGTATTCTTATTAGTGAGGTTTTAGTCACATGAATGTATTAACTGCAAGGGAGTCTGGGAAATATGGTCTTAATTATGCAGTTAATATCCAGAGCTACTGTAAATTAGGAAGAAGGGGAAGAAAATTGGGGAATCGTTAGCTGGGATGGCTCTTTGACCCCTGGGTTGACCCCAACCTCTAGCTAGCCCTTCTGTAATGCACCCTTAGTTTCTGTAGCTGGGGGTCTGGGTATCTGTCAGGTCAGCATGGCTTCTTGGACTCAGGCCTGGGACCAGTGTACTGGAAGGGTTTTAGTGCCTTCATCTCCCTGCTGTTAAACTTCATCTTGCCAGTTGACTTACTCATCGCCAAAGATTGACCCAATAAAGATGCCCCATTTCCCAGAGGATGGTTTTCTAATTAGTGTGAGGAGAAGATTCCAGCTGTGAGGACAGGAATCCGAGTTTCTGAAATGCAATGATTATTAGTAACAATCAATCAAACAGCTTCACAGGACAATGGAGAAAATGCCAGATCTCAAGGATGCTATGTGGAGCAAGGATGATGGCTGCCTGGAAAAAGAGGCAGTGTGGCTCAACTGCAATGCGGCCAAGCCCCTGAGACACAGAGGGACTTTGTAACAAGGTTTTACTGCCTGCAGGAAAAATCCTGCCAAAACCATTCAGGAACGTGCGGGGAGATGTGTATTCATTATTATGCCCCTAGCAGCTATCACAGGAAACCATCTGGGCTCAGTTGGCCTATAAATTTGCAACTTGCTGTTGGGTGGGCTACAGGGAATCGGCCAAGCAGGAAATCAAGGTGTGAAGTGGATCTGGCAGGTTCTGTACACAGGGCTAGCTCAGAAAGTTGCCATTCCTAGAAGTTATTTTTCCTTTTAATTTTTTATTGTGAAAAATATCACACATAGAGAAAGGAGCACAAAATATAAATGTATACTTTAACAAATTATCATAAAGTGAATACAGATGTTATAATCACCCAGGTCAAGAAATAGGACATTGCCAACTCACTAGAAACTTCCTATGTGCTCCTTTAAACAAATACCCCTTTTCCTCCCAAAGACTGCAATCCCGATTTTAAGTATAACTTCCTTGCTTCATTTGACTGTTTTGCCATTGAAGTGCTCACTCCAAAACAATAGTTTGTCTAATTTTGAACTTTATATTGTTGTACAGAATCATAGAGTACATATTCTTATGTGTCTAGATTTGTTTATGGAGTTATTAATTTTTTTTTTAAGAGACAGGGTCTTGCTCTGTTGCCCAGGCTAGAATACAGTAGAGTGACGATAGCTCACTGCAACCTCGAAATCCTGGGCTCAAGTGATCTTCCTACCTCAGTCTCCTGAGGAGCTGGGACTACAAGTTTGCATTACCACATCTGGCTATTTTTAAAACTTTTTGCAGAGATGCGGTCTTGCTAGGTTGCCCCAGGCTGGACTTGAACTTCTGGCCTCAAGCAATCCTCCTGCCTCAGCTTCCCAAATGGATTTTTTTTTCTTGGTGCTCAACATTCTTTAAACTATTTATCCATATTGCATAATATGAGCATAAATCCTACTTTGTGTATTTTCATTGCTGAATATTATTTTGTTTATCTATTCTGCTTTTAGACATTTTACTGTTCCTGGATGTTTGGATTGTTTTCAGTCTGGGTTTATTACAAATAATGCTGCTATGAACATTCTTGTACATACATGCTTTTGCACTTATGTATGTTTGAAAACCACATCTCTGATTCTCAAACTTCAGTGTGTATAAAAATAGCTGGTGAGCTTGCAAAGATGCAGATTCCTGTTTATTTTTCCCTAGAAATCCTGACTTGCACAAGTAAGTCTAGGGTGGGGCCCATACGTGTTCATTTCCAACAAATTGTTACTGAGCTGCTGATCCCTGGACCACCCCTTGAGTAACATTACAGAGCAGGGGTTGGCAAACTACCTCCAGTAACCCAGCATGGGCCCACTATCTCTTTTGTACAGTCGTGCACTGAGCATGATTTTTACCTTTTCATTTCTTTTCTTTTTCATTTACTTTTTTCTTTTCTTTTTTATTTTATTTATTTATTTTTAGAGACAGGGTTTCACCATGTTGGCCAGGCTGGTCTTGAACTTCTGACCTCAGATGACCCGCCCGCCTCGGCCTCCCAGAGTGCTGGGATTACAGGTGTGAGCCACCGCACCTGGCTGATTTTTACCTTTTTAAATGATTGGAAAAAATTCAAAGAAGAATAGTATTTCATTACACATTACATGAAATTAATTATATAAAATGCAGGGCTGGGTGCAGTGGTTCACACCTGTAATTCCAGCGCTTTAGGAGGCTGAGCGGGGAGGATCACTTTAGTCCAAGAGTTTGAATCTAGCCTGGGCAACATAATGAGACCCCATCTCTACAAAAATAAGTTTTTAAAAATTAGCTGTGTGTGGTGGTGTGTGCCTGTAGTTTCAGCTACTTGGGAGGCTAAGGGGGGCGGATCACTTGAGGCCAGGAGGTCAAGGCTCCAATGAACCATGTTTGCACCACTGTACCCCAGGCTGGGTAACAGAGCGAGATGTTGTCTCGATTATAAAAATTTTAAAAATTCAAATTTTGGTGTTCATAAAGAAAGTTTTAGTGCACACAGCCACACAGTTTCTTTCTGCATTGTCTATGGCGGCTTTCATGCTTAGCAGAGCGGGGTAGCTGCCACAGAGACCACAGAACCTGCAAAGCCTAAAATATTGACTTTTTAATCTTTCACAGAAAAAGTTTTCTAATGCTTGATTTAGAATAATATGCTTTTGAGTGGGGATAACTGTCATAGGGAGGCATTTCTAATACTTTTAGTGGATAATGTCAGTTCTTATAGGTGGCTGTACAACTCTGCATTCCCATTGGCAGTGAATGAAAGTTCCTACTGTGTCGCATTCTTACCAACACTTTGTTGTGCTAGATTTTAGTCCTGGGTGTGGTGGCTCATGCCTGTAATCCCAGCAGTTTGGAAAGCCAAGGTGAGCAAATAGCTTGATCTCATGAGTTCAAGACTAGCTTCGGTAACATGATGGAACCCTGTCTCTACGAAAAAATTAAAAAATTAGCCAGCTATCGTGGTGCACACCTATAGTTCCAGCTACTGGGAAGGCTGAGGTGGGAGGATAGCTGGGAGGTGGAGGTTGCAGTGAGTTGTGATTGAATACTGCACTCCAGCCTGGGTGACTGACAGAGTGAGACCCTGTCTCAAAAAAATAAAAATAAATTTTATATTTTAGCCAATCTATTGGTTGTGCAGTGGTATCCCATTGTGATTTTAATTCGCATTTTTCCTGATCACTAATCAATGTTAAGCACATTTTCAAGTGTTTATTGGACATTTTGATTTTTACTTTAGGAAATTCCCATTCAAATCTTTTGCCCCTTTTCTATTGGATTAACTATCTTTTCCTCTATGTATTCTGGATATAATTCCTTTGTCACTGATACATGTTACAAATGTCTTCTACTCTCCAGCTTGCTTTCTCACCATGTCTTTTGATGAACAGAAGTCTTAAATTTTAAGACCGGGCACAGTGGCTCACACCTATAATCCCAGCACTTTGGGAGGCTGAGGTGGGTGGATTACTTGAGGTCATGAGTTTGAGACCAGTCTGGCCAACATGGTGAAACCCCGTCTCTACTAAAAATACAAAAGTTAGCTGGGCATGATATTGTGGCATATTCCTGTAATTCCAGCTACTCAGGAGGCTGAGGCAGGAGAACTGCTTGAACCCAGGAGGCAGAGGTTGCAGTGAGCTGAGATTGTGCACCAGCCTGGATGACAGTGAGACTCCATCTCAAAAAAAAAAAAGATGAAGTTTTTAATTTTAATGTAGTCAAACATCAGACTTTGTGTGTTGTTTAAGAATTCTTTCCCCACCTTGAGGTCATGAAAATATTGCCCTGTATTATATTTTTAAAGTTTTATTATTTTACCTTTCACATTTCAGTCTTAGGTCACCTGGAGTTGACTCTGTGCATGGTGTGAGGTAGGATTCCAACTCTATTTTACAGATACCTCATTTTTGCAACACCATGATTAAAAGACGACTCTTTCTCCATTCTCTGCAGGGCTACTTTTGTCATAAAGCAAATATTCATATATGTGTAGGTCTGTTTCTGAGATTTCTGTTCTATTTCACTGGTCTCTGTCTATCTTTATGCTAATATGATATATGCTTAATTACTACAGCTTTGTATGTGTTGAAATTTGGTAAAGCAAGTTTTCCCATTTTGTTCTACTCTTCCTTGATAGTGTTTTAACTATTTTAGGGCCATGGAAGCTTTTTTCCTCTTAATTTGTTTACAAAGACCATGTAGTTGATGGACAGTGAAAAGCCACTCTTGACTGATGGTTACGGTCAATTAGTGCAACCCCTTTGGAAAGCAATTTGGCAATAATCTGATTATTGAACCTCCCCAAATGTATTTATTTGTTTGATTTGTTTTGTTTTTTGTTTTTTGAGACAAGGTCTCGCTCTGTCACCCATGCTGGTGTGCAGTGGTGCGATCTCGGCTCACTGCAACCTCCGCCTCTCAAGGGATTCTCCTGCCTCAGCCTCTGAATAGCTAAGATTACAGGCACATGCCAACATGCCCGGCTAATTTTTTGTATTTTTAATAGAGACAGGGTTTCACTATGTTGGCTAGGCTGGTCTCAAACTCCTGACCTCAGAGAATCTGCCTGCCTCAGCCTCCTAAAGTGTTGGGATTACAAGTGTGAGCCACCGTGCTGGGCTAAAAACATATATTTTAACCTAGCAATACTGTTTCTAGAACTCCATCAGAAGGAAATATTCAAAGTCAAAACTAAAAGCAGGAGAAAAGTGTTTGACTCAGCAAACATTCAGACCCAAAGTCAGATCTATGCTAAATGGGTGAGCTACCATAATGCAACCCATTCCTTTCTTCTAGAAACTTCAAGTCTCTTTTAGGGGAGACAGCCATATAAATAGATCATTTTAGTCTAGTGTGGCAAATGTTCAGATAGAGGTATGTACACACACCATGTGCAAAAAAATGTTTATCCCAGCCCTAATTATTTATTTATTTTGAGATGGAGTTTTGCTCTTGTTGCCCAGGCTGGAGGGCAGTGACATGATCTCAGCTCACTGCAACCTCTGCCTCCCCGGTTCAAGTGATTCTCCTGCCTCAGCCTCCCAAGTAGTTGAGCTTACAGGCACATGATACCACACCCAGCTAATTTTAGATTTTCAGTAGAGATGGGTTGCATCATGTTGGCCAGGCTGGTCTCAAACTCCTGACCTCAGGTGATCCACCTGCCTCAGCCTCCCAAAGTGCTGGGATTACAGGCTTGAGCCAGCATTATTTATAATAGGGGACACTGAAAACAACTTAAATGTCAGGCAACAGAGGAATGGATAAGAAAATTATGATTATATTTGGATAAGATACAGTACAGTTATGAAAAGCAAGATTATAGCAATATGAATAAATAATTTTGATACAATTTTAAGTAAAAAAATGGAATGCAATGCTACAGAAAAAAATTATATCTGTGGGAAAAAATAGATTCATTGAAAGGAATATACTATAATGGTAATAGCTGTTATGAATATAAGTGATTTTTTTTTCTTTTTTTCTGTTTTCCAAACTTTCAGTTATGTGTTTTATGTGAATTTATAGTAAAGATATAAGTAAGAAACCATTTTGTCTTGCTGACTGGCTTCTGTTTTTCAAAGTACTTGTCATGTGCTGGTCAGTATGCTAAATGATTTACATGTGTGATCTCATTTAATCCTTAGAACGCTTATGGGGTAGTGTTTTAGGTTATTATCTTCTTATGAATAAGAGGAGGAGAAGGGAGCTTAGAGAGGGGAAAGAACTTGCCTCAAGGCACGCAATGGGAGGCAGAGTTGGGGCATGGACATGAATCCGCCAGGCACCACAGCCTGCAATCTAACCCCTGGGCCAGCCCGCTTCCACTTGCTACAGAACTGTGGGGTCTTTCCAGGGGAATCAGGTTCATGGATGGCTGTGCTATTCTGCCTAGAAGAATAGCCTCTAGACCCCTCCAGCCTGCTGACTCCTGTTCTCAGTCCTATCCAACACTAACTAGCAGGGTGATCTTAGGGAACCGATTCCTGCAGAACCTCAGCTTCTGTACTGCAAATGCAATAAACAGACCCCTCCTCATCGGTTGTTGCATTGATTAATGAGATTGTATATAATCCCACAATCCTACAAAAAGGAGACACTTTGTGAATTTATTTTTCTCTACCCAAGGACACAGGAAACTTTTAAAAAGCCCAGCCTTTTCCTGTCACTTAGCCTCTGGTTATTGTCCTGGGTGTAATGGAGTGGAAAACTCTATACATGGCTCCCTCTGACAGTGAATTTCTAATCTCGGAAAACTTAATGGTTTTTGTCAACCTGATTGTCCAGTGAGAGCGGATTAGGAGAATGACTTCCCTTGTCACTAGAAAGTTGACTTGCTTCACAGCATTTTTCCTGGTGCCAGTGGGAGGCATGATCGATACAACGCAGACCTAAATACTTACCTGTGGTT
This sequence comes from Callithrix jacchus, assembly GCF_049354715.1. Lineage (NCBI taxonomy): Eukaryota > Metazoa > Chordata > Mammalia > Primates > Cebidae > Callithrix > Callithrix jacchus. The sequence continues at coordinate 99,280,875 of NC_133511.1, read as the reverse complement.
TTGGAGCTGAGGACAAAGGTTGGGAGTTCCATTTAAGCGCCTTCAGCCATTTCCAAGTAGACCTAGGCGTGATGTGCATTAAGTGGTTCAGGCTGGTGACCTGGAGCTCCACGGTCTGAGGGGCAAACCAGAAATCTAGCAGTTGCTTTCTCCTGACCAATGATGCAGAAGCCTCTTGGCTCAGGCTGGATTTGTCTTCTCTGCTCCAGTTTTCCCGTTTGCAGAAGAAAGGCCCATTAGTTACTGTCTGTGCTGCGAGGGAAGGATGGCCTTACTGGTTTCTATATCAGGAATTACCAGAAACAGTGTGCGGCAGCAAAAATGGACAGGGACTACTAATGGAAATGTGGTTCCAAATCCCCTTTCACACAGCCAGCCCAAGGCCCAGAGGCCATATGATGCCTGGGGCAGCTCTTGCATCAGGGCTATACTCTGCGTGGATGGAATTGAGAGACAGACCTCAGCATCCACCAGAATTAATTCCCACCACATCCAGGGTAGCTCCCTCTGTCCTGGATGGCAAAACAAAGCCCTATGTTACTTGAGGCACTTAAAATCATGTCACTTCCTTGGGGAGGTCTTCCCCGACTTTTTAGACTAGGTCAGGTTGTCCTCTGTCACTTTCTGTTTACTACGGTCACTGTGATTGGAAACAAATCATGATCTATATCCATGACCATAAGCTCCATGAAGGCAAGGGTCTTTGCTTGCCTCATTCACTGCTGATCCAAAGAGCACAGAAACATATTCAGGACCATAGCATGTGCTCCATATTTGTTGTATACATGGTATTAGTCTGTTCTCACATTGCTATCAAATACTGGAGACTGGGTAATTTATAAAGAAAAGAGACTTAAATTGACCCACAGGTCCATAGGCTGTACAGGAAGCATGACGCTGGCCTCTGCTTGGCCTCTAGGGAGAACTCAGGAAACTTAGTGGAATCATGGTGGAAGGCGAAGGTTTGTCTTACATGGCCAGAGCAGGAGCTAGAGAGGGTGGCGTTCTCACAAGAACTCACTGTCACTCCAGCAGCGCCAAGGGGGATGGTGTTAAGCCATAAGAAACCACCCACATGATCCGATCCCTTCCCACCAGGCCCCACCTCCAGCATTGGGAATTAAAATTTGACGTGAGATTTGGGTGGGGACACAGGTCCAAACCATATCACACATTAATCAATAAACTTCTATAATTACTTGTTTATGGTCTGTCTCCCCTATTTGAGTAGAAGCCCCATGGGAGAAGGAACTGTGTTTTATTCACCCTGTATCCCTAGCACCCAGAACAATCCTGGCACATAGTAGGTACATCGTAAACACTGAAGGAATAGCAAAGTACTTAGAATTTTTATGTTGAATTAATGTAAAATTAATAGTATGATTTTTAGTTATTTAAATACTATAAGTGAGTTATTAGAACAGTTATTAAAACTTTAGTTATTAAAACACTGCAAGGGAGTTATTTTAGGAAAAGAGAGTAAAATACCCGTCTTCTACAAACGTCACCACTCTTACACAGCTCTTTATCTTGATGTTTTTCTTTACAGAGTTTTTCATTTGTGCATTTTACACATAATTTTAACTGGGTTAAGCATACATGTGCGTCCACGTGTACACACACAGAGACACATACCAACAACTGCCCAGGTAGCAGGAGTTTTGTGAATTTCAGGGCAGGAAGGGAGGCCTGGTTGAATAATGTCTTTCTTATTGTTATAATTAATTATTGGCCCTACAATGGAATTGATAGCATCATGGGAACTGTGACTGAGAAGTATTGCTCTCTAAATGTTCACCCCTGGGGTCAAAGCAAATCGGCTATGGGAAAAAAACGTGCAGGTTAGAAATAATCCACAGGAAAATGCTTCACTTTCATGCTCAGAAATCAGGGAAGCTTGCAATGGCCGCATCTCAACATAAACCAGTTACATAAACCGCAGTGTGCTTAATGGTTCAGGGTTCACCCCTCAGCCTTTTTTATTTGGATCACTATGTGGAAATCAACCTGGTTTCTGTCTTTAAGCACCTAGTGACACGGTGCCAACAGTGACTTCTACTGTGATTACAGAAGTGAGGGAACCACTGTATAATTGAAAAAACAAATCTAATCAAAATTCTAGTCTGCTATATTCAAAATACAATTCTAAAGGCTAGGAGGGAAAGGGGTCTACTCCTCATAAGAGGCAGCATGTAATAGTAGAAAGCCTCTTCGCTGCCAAAGAGGAGAACATGTGCAAATTTCTTGTTGATAAATTCAGTAGGCAGAAAATTGAGTGGACAAACCACTCATCTATTGGTGGGGGACCACTTCTGGGACTGTATACAGGCTCTGTGTTAATGAGAGGTAAAGGGGTATACCTTGATCTTGCTCTTTTGTCTTTTTTGCCTTTTTCTGATCTGGAATAGAAAACAGGAGTCAGGGGTGAGAAGGGAGTCGATCTGAGGTCATTAACATAGCACTCCTACGGGAGATGGTTTACATGGCAAGCAGAGGGGCCAGGTGTCAGTTCTAGCTCTGCGCCCACCTTCGTGTGTGAACCTGGTCACCCTTCTTGGTCCTAGGGGTGACCTCATGCCACCTTCACAGACTTGTAAGGACTGAATCAAACTCTAGCTATAAAAGCACTTTGAGAAACACATAAGCAAATGTTTTTAAATGAGAAGTGAGGTGCCAATGTGGCAAGAGGAAGCCACACTATTGAAAAGCCCTTATGAGGACTTTTAACATCCAAGCTCCAGCAGCCTTAGAGGAGACTCATAAGTTGAGAGTTCAGGGATTTTTACATTCTGGAGGCACCAAGAGATAAAGAGAGTATGTTGTTATTTTTTTTTTAAGCATACAAAGGAATGGGAAAGTTAAGAGGTACTTGATAATAGCTGAGTTCAGTGGGAAAGAACATCAGGCAGGAAGTTGAATGGGGAAGAGATGGCAACAGTCAGAAAGCAGTGAGGTAAGTATTAATGTAGAGAAAAGTGAGATCCATAGGCAGAAATTCTACCTAAAGCCAGGCTCGGTGGCTCACGCCAGTAATCTCAGCACTTTGGGAGGCTGAGGTAAGAGGATCACATGAGGTCAGGAGTTCAAGACCAGGCTGGCCAACATGGGGAAAACCCATCTATGTTTCTTTTTCCTTAAATTTTCCTTTCTATGATATTTGTGTATTTATAAAACACAAATGATAAAGGAAGACAGCTAGTCATACGAACATTCTAAGAAAGTTTTCTGAGGCTAAAGAGTAATCTAATAACATATTTTAACAGGCTCCATTTGTTTTCTTTTCTTGTTTTTTTTTTTTTTTTTTTGAGACAGAGATCGAGACCATCCTGGCTAACACAGTGAAACCATGTCTCTATCAAAAATACAAAAAATTAGCTGGGCATGGTTGTGTATGCCTGTAGTCCCAGGTACTCAGGAGGCTGAGGCAGGAGAATCACTTGAACCCAGGAGGCGGAGGTTGCAGTGAGCCAAGATCGTGCCACTGCATTTCTGGCCTGGGTGACAGAGTGAGGCTCTGTCTGAAAAAAAAAAAAAACAGAAAAATGTTGGTTCAGTCTGGAAAGGTGGGACAACTTGAAGCAGTGAGTGGAGCTTCCAGGTTATGGGTAGATTTTAAAGTGTTCTAATTGGCAATTGGTTGAAAGGGTTATCAGTAGAAAGGATTGCCTAAGTTGCATAAGAGTTTGTGGTGACCAGAGTTTTATCCTGCAGATGAAGCCTCCAGGTAGCAGGCTTCAGAGAGAATAGATGATCTAATGCTTCGTATTAGACTTAAGGTTTATATATTTATATATATAAATTCAAGCATAGCCAGTCTGATATGAGGGGCTGTGTTCCTAACTTCTGCATGATCGTGCTCAGTTTTAGGAGGAGAGGCTTGGGGCTCAGGTCTTACAAGGGGCTTAACCAGAGTTGGGGAACAGTCCCAGGTACACTATGCAAACCCAAACAGAACCATGACCAGGAGTTGGCAACCTGGAGGCTGTCCTAACCTAGAGATTAGGCTCAGCCAATGTCACCAACAGGGAGGAACTCAGACCAGGAACACAAGGGCTCAGAATCTGATTGCTGAGGTCAGAATAACAAGTGCAGGTGCCCAATTCTGGGGAGAGCAGGGCCAAAGAGAAAGGTGATCTGCCAGAGGCAACTGACCTGGCCTCCGAAATTCAGGTGTTTCCTTCCTCAAGTACATATCTTGGCTCATCATTTAACCCCTTTGTACTCATAGAATCTGGACCTCAAAGCATTAAACAGAGGTGTTTGCTGTGGGTTGGGAAGGGGGCAGAGGTGGAGAGCTGGAGTTCAAAAACCACATGAAGAGATTTTCTGAGCTGAATACCCCCATTAGGCCATGCGATGCCTGGGGGACTCACTAGGAGATTTAAGGCATGTACAGAGGTAAGAGAAAATGAGAAACAAGGAAATGAGAACTAGAAGAGGAAGAAAGACAAGGAAGGGCAAAAAGAGAGAAAACTGAGGCCACTCCAGCAGGATTCAGAGACTTGCGTGTTGGCAATTACCAGTGTTGTGCCACAGCACTGCCCCTCAGAAACCTTCAGCGGGGTTGGAGGGAGCCATGGATGGGCTGGCTGTGCTTTTTTCCCCCAGTTTTCCCAGTCTCGTTAATGAGTTTTGAGTACGAAATGTCTCTCCCCAGGCAGGAAGGGCTCAGTAACAAGATGCCCGGAGTTAGTTGACCCTCAAGCTGAATGTCTTTTGAAGAAAGGAAAATATTTTTTTCATGTCATCATAAAACTTCCCAGCTCACCTAGTCCTGCCATGGAAATGGTGCTTCCAAGGACAGAGAGGAGATAAGAGCATCTGACCTGAAGCCAAGGCATAAGGGAAAGTTGGAGATACACAATCCTCTCCCAGCCAGAGTCAGACTTGCCTTTCTGCAACATCCAAGTTTGCAAGAAGCCACTGACTGAGAGTAGGAGAGGGAAAGGAGAGTTCAAGCAAGGTCTCCTGACCTGCCCAGCCCTGTCTGGGGGAATGAAGCCTGAGAAAGCCTCCCAGAGACCTGTCCTCTCTCTCGCCTTGATCTTCTCTGGGTTCATTCGTGTGCAGCAGGGGCAGCTGCCCTGAAGAAACCCTCTGCCTAATTTGAGCTCTTCATCCTCCATTCTCCCTTGATTAAGCAAATGCAGGTCTGCCAGGCCATTTCCAAAGACCACTCCCTCAAATGAGAGGCATTTCAGCATCTGGGCTCTGGAGGCAGGAAGCGCTCTGTCCAAATGTCACTCTGCCATTTCCTAGCTGAGTCACCCTGGATGATTGCCCATCCCTGCGCCTCTGTTCTCTCAGCAGTGAGTTGGGGAAAATTGTACTCATCTAGAAGGGCTCAGAGAAACAACAGGTACATAGTGCTCAAGAAATTGTGATGAAAAATATTGCTGAATTATTAAACATTAAATTATCAAAATTATTAATAGTATTACAATATCATTACACACCAATCTGACCCAAAATCTTAATGATAGGGTTCAAGAGATTTTTCTTCCCAGAGGTACGGCTTTGAGGGGCTTTTGTACACTGGCCCTAGAGACACCAAGGTGAATAAGACAGGTACCAGCTCTCAAAGGCACACAGTGAGCAGGGGCCACAAGACAGCCTAATGCTCGACTAGGATCAGTGCTAAATGTACTATGACATAAATGTACAGTGTGCTCTCAAGAGATAACAGTGGCCACCTAGGAAATGCAGGGAGTTGTCATTTGATCTGGGCCTGGAAGAGTGAGCTGGATTTGATTGGATGGATTATTCTTGGTAGAGGAATGACATTTCAGGAAGAGGGAACAGCAGGAGCCAAAAGTATGATGATTGGATTCCACTTGGCATACTGGGAACGCATGAGAAGGACTCGAAAATGCAGTCCATTATGGGGGATACAGGGGTGGAGATGAGAAAGGTAAGCTAGTTAAGACTCGGAAGTGACTAATGCAACTGAAAGTGGTCCCATAGGACACCAGGAGAACTTTCAGTGATGATGGAAATGTTCTATATCTGCATGTTCAATATGGTAGCCACTGGCCCCATGTGGTTATTGAGTATTTATTTATTTATATTTATTTTTATTTTTAAGACAGGGTCTTGTTCTGTGGCCCAGACTAGAATGCAGTGGTGGGATCTCGGCTCACTGCAACCTCTGCCTCCCGGGTTCAAGGGATTCTCCTGACTCAGCCTCCCAAGTAGCTGAGATTACGGGCACATGCCACCATACCTAGCTAATTTTTATACTTTTAGGAGAGACAGAGTTTTACCATGTTCAAGGCTTGTCTTGAAGTCCTGACCTCAAGTGATCCACCCACCTCAGCCTCCCAAAGTGTTGGGATTACAGGCGTGAGCCACCGTGCCCAGCCTATTGAGTACTTTACAGGAAGCTAGTAAGACTGAGCTGTGAAATTTTTCATTTTGTTTAATTTTAATTAGTTTGAATGTAAATTTCAATAGCCACATGTGGCTAGTGGCTACCATGCTGGACAGCATAGCCACAGAACTTATGACAATACCTCAAGGCCCTCATCTTGTAGTCCCATCCTCAGCCATAAAGTGGAAGCCCCTGCCCAAGCTGCCACTGTGGTGGTACAGCAGAGTAGATGAGTTTTGGGCTGAAATATAATTTATTTCCTGCTTGCTAAGCCATGGACTCTGATGTAGCAGTGTCTGCCCAGAGGAAGAGGCAGCTTTTTCTACTTCTTACAAAGGCATCATGTGGGCTAGCAGTAGCCCTGCTTCCTCTGAAGTTTGTTGCTCAGTGATCTGTCTGCATGTAGAGAGTCAGGTTTCCTTTCATCTCCTGCTTTCCAGAGTCACTGGGCTAGGTGAGCACACCTGGAACATGGCCCAGGTGGGATGTGCTAGGAACTGACTGTGAATTATGCTCCCATTATGTGAGAAGGCCAGGTCTTCAGTACGGCTGTCGGTGTAAAGTTCTATTCTTTACAGGCCGAATTCTGCCCACAGGCAAATCCTTTGGCCTAAAAGTGGGGAGGAGGTAATGACCCGACCCCTACTTTGACTATGGATTGAATGGGCAGTCATTATTCAGCTTTGTCAGCAAGAGAGCACATATCATAGTTTAATTCTCACTTGGCTTCCCGGTCTATTTCTCAGCTGTTTCTAATATACAGAGGAAAGCTAAAGTCATGATACTCCTTCGGAACCTCCTACCTCCCAGCAGAAAGGACATCCACACGCTTTCCTGTCTTGAATGCAAAAGCAGTGATGTATTCATGAGCCAACATATCCACGAATGACATTACTGCTCTAAAACACAGGAATGGACTGTCAAGAGTTGGAAGAATATTGAATTCTTTTTTTTGAGATGGAGTCTCACTCTGTTGCCCAGGCTGGGGTACAATGGCGTGATCCTGGCTCACTGCAGCCTCCACCTCCAGGGTTCTCCTGCCTCAGCCTCCCAAGTAGCTGGGATTACAGGCACATGCCATGTCGCCCAGCTATTTTTTAATTTTTTAGTAGAGACAGGGTTTCACCATGTTGTCCTGGATGGCCTCAATCTCTTGACCTCATGATCTGCCCGCCTCAGCTTCCCAAAGTACTGGAATTACAGGCGTGAGCTACCGTGTCCAGCCAGGAATATTGAATTCTAAAATTTCATCATAAGATGAGGAAACTTGAGTCTCAGAGAAGTTTGATAATCCACTCCAGCCAGGTGGAAGTCAGATATGGCTGGATCCCATTTCTCCTAAAACAACCCACACCTAATTATTAAAATCAAAGATTGCAAACTGGTAGCCATTAGTTAAAGTCAACCTGCTGATTTTTAATTTTTATCCTCAATGTTGGCTCATGTACAATTTAAAAAATATTTTTGCCAGCCTGGCCAATAAAGCAAGCCCCATCTCTACAAAAAAAAAAAAAAAAGATTAAAAAAAAAATTAGCCAGGCAGAATGACTTGCCTCTGTAGACTCAGCTACTCAGGAGGATGAGGCAGAGGATTGCTTGAGCCAGGAGGTATAGTCTTTGGTGAGCTATGATTGCACCACTGTACTCCAGCGTAGGTGACAGGGCAAGACTCCGTCTCAAAAAAAAAATTTTTTTTTAATTATTTATGTTTACTTAAGAGACCAAAGAATTCACTTTGAAATCCAAATTAGTGAACATTTCTGGGCTGTAAATCTAAATGGTAGAAGGGGCTAAAGCAACATCGTGCCTGATCCCATGAAAGAGAGGGTGAAGGGGAGGAATGCGGGTTGGGAATCATTGTGGACTCTGATAATTTAAGCAGTCAAGCTGGATCACAAAGTAATATATGCTGCTTTCAAAATGTCTAGTTCATGATTCATTATTGCTTATTATGAGGACTTAGAGTTTCCATCTGCAGAGGTTTAAATAAAATATAGATCTGAGACATCATGCAGTGGAGCCAATTCATTTTACAGACGAGCATCACAGGTCCCAAAACACACAAGCCTTCAGATAAAAACAGAGTGGCAGAGGCTGGGTGCAGTGGCTCATGCCTGTAATCCTAGCACTTTGGAAGGCGGAGGCGGGTGGATTACCTGAGTTCAGTAGTTTGAGTCCAACCTGGGCAACACGGTGAAACCCCATCTCTACTAAAATACAAAAAAATTAGCCAGGCATGGCAGTCTGCACCTATAGTCCCAGTGACTTAGGAGCCTGAGGCAGGAAAATTGCTAGAACCTGGGAGGCAGAGGTTGCAGTGAGCCAAGATCATGCCATTGCACTCCAGCCTGAGTGACAGAGCGAGACTCCATCTCTAAAAAAAAGAAATGAAAAAACAGGGTCATAGAGGTAGTAGCCAGGCAGGAGTTGGTGGGTTTCCCTGGCTCCTGCACTATGGGGGCTCTAGAGCCATCATTTCCCTGCTCCTCTACAAATAGTTTTAGAAGCAAATCCCCAGGAATGTTTTTGTGGATTTACATGTATCAAAGATACTGATTTCTACACAAAAAGTATTGATGCCCCACCTGGCACATAATAGGCCCTGGAATGTGTTAGATGAATGAATGAATGAATGAATGAATGAGTGAGTGAATGTGTAAGTGTGAATGACCTCAATATTGAGTGATGCTGCCCAAACCAAAGTGACAGAACCTGGCCCTTAGGGCCTCATCTTCTGAAGCCACCAGTGCCATCATCTTCATTCACAGCCAAGCAGCTGTCCCCAGAGCTTTGTGTCTTGCTGGTCCCTAGATATCTCAGTGAAAAGCCTTTGATTCAATTTTCACTTTCTCTCTTATCATAGCTCTCTTGCTCCAGGACTCTACTGGGGGTCCGAGATGAGTTTTCCCTCTGCTATTTCCTGTTGTTCTTGAATAAAACAAATGCCCCTTCAACTTTGCTTCACCATGAAACAAGTTGTTCTCTGAGATGTTCCTTGATCCTGCAAGTAATTAGGTCTGGGATGGGAGGTTGTACTATTAGTCTTCCAGGCTGGTTCAGACATGTCTAGACCCAGCTTAAGCTACCTTGTCTGTTACACAAGGAAGGTAACATGTTGGAAAGAAAATGAGACCAGTACTTTGCTGCTGTCTGGTAGAGCAGGCGGGGCCCCTGTTTAACATTTACTGAGCTCCACTTAAGAGCAGGCCATTAGCCTTGTTCGCTATCCTAAAATCAGTTCTGTCACTTTGATAGCCTTTGTCGGTTGAAAGCTTTCTCTCCATAAACATCAACAGGCTGGAAACCCAGTGAAAACTTCTTTCTTAATATTTAAAAATTAAGTCTCTACATGCATTTTGGGACAGAGGGGCAATAAATTACAACTTGCTATGTGCCAGAGATTATACTAATTGTTTATCTGATTAAATTCTCACAACAGCCTTAAGAGGGTTTTGTAATCCTCATTGCAGATAAAAAGTAGAGGAGGAGAGAGTAAATGGCTTGCCTGAGCAAGAGCCAAGACAGAATTCAAACCCAGATTTTTCTCATCACAAAGCTATCCTGTCTCTCAAAGCTAGTATCCTGGCAGGGCATGGTGGCTCACACCTGTAATCCCAGCACTTTGGGAGGCCGAGACAGGAGAATCCCTTGAGGTCAGAAGTTCGAGGCCAGCCTGACCAACATGGATAAACCCTGTCTCTACTAAAAATACAAAAATTAGCCAGGCATGGTGGTGGGCACCTGTAATCCTAGCTACTTGGGAGGCTGAGGCAGGAGATTCACTTGAATCCAGGAGGCAGAGGTTGCAATGAGTCGAGATCGCACCACTGTACTCTAGCCTGGGTGACAGAGTGAGATTCTGTTAAAAGAAAAAAAAAAGTAGTATCCTTCTCTTAGTGTTGCCTCCTGCATAGAAACTGTTTAAAGCACCCTAGATCACATAATGTCAACTGGACTTTGCTGTGATTTTAACATTGGGACCCTGTAAAACACCATATTCTGACTATAGTCTGACAATCTGCATAATGCATATACAATTAGCTGGGCAAACATAGTGTTTTAACCTCCTTTGCAGAGAGGAAATTCTCACAACTCCAAAGCAATATAGCCCATGGCCAAGGCTCGGCCTAAAACCCTCTAGAGGCTCTTACTCTAAAGATAACCTGAAGGTCTCACAGCTTCCTGGTTGCAAAGACAACTACAGCAGCAGGAACTGAGACCTAAAGATCAGTGGGGTAGAAATGAGGAAGGAAACAGCATGTTAAATGATGACTTTTCCCTAACTTGCCTTGTTCTCTCTAGATATGGCTCAAGAGCTTGCAGAGTTATAGTAGGATAATTCAACTGATCAAATGCTGAAAGCTTCCTATCGATTTCAAGGCTGTTCAAATCTCTATGTACTTTGAAGTCTGAGGCTCAAGAGAATTCCTCAGAGATTCATGTTTCTATCGATGCTGGGCTGAGCTGACACAGATAACCCCTCAGGAGGCCTTTCTGAAGCTGCCGTATAAACTGTCCTAGGTCCAGCAATAAAGCAAGGGTGTCAGTACAGCTCTCTGCCCTTCAGAAGATCTGATCTTAATACCCTTCTCTTCATTTTGTCCCTCTGATTTCATCAAATTTGTTGCCATTCTGGGTCTCTCTCCTTCTCTCCCTGACCTTCTACTTCAGATCAAAGAACTTCCCCCTTTTCCCACTTATGGATTTGCGCCCTGAAGGACAGTGCAAGGTTAACTTCCCACCCACCTCTTCTTGTAGGCACACAGGGTGCCCCTTAGCCAGCGAAATCTCCGCCCCTGAGAGCCTCTCGCGATTTCAGGCTGATGATTTGTAATAGGAGACACGGTTTAGTTTGATGTGGTTAAGTCAGTCATCACAGCGTCTTCAGACCCTTTGTCCCAAACCACTCTCCAGCTCATCACCCTCACTTTCATTTCTTTGGATTATCTTTCATCTGTTTACCACCAGCCTTCACAGCCTCGCCCAAGGCTGAAGCAGAGCTAGCAGGGAGTTTCCTTTCCTGGTTGAGCTGCTGACTGCTGTGGGTAAGCAGGTCCCATGTGGGCTCTTTACAGGAGCAAGAGAAAGAGAAAGCAAGAGTGAGTGGGCTGCAAAGACTGTTGCTTCATGGTTTCCCCTAAGCCCCAGAAATAGAAAGGCAGACTTCCGACTGGCAGAGCCCCTATGCTAACCACCAGACCACACTGCCAGATAAGAAAAATGTTCAATTGTGTCATACTTCCCTCACCAGCTCCAGTGTCTGAAAACCCTCTGAATTTCAGAGAGCCTTACCATGAGCTGGGGATTTCAAGAGGATCGAAGAGGGAAGATCACGGGATCAGGAATCTTTTCTCTCTCTCTTCTCTGGGGTAAATTTATTTTCATATTTTCAACCACAGAAGTAAAGGAAAGAAAAAAAAATCATGACAGATTAGTCATGAGCTAACTTTCTGATTTGCATGTGTAAGAGAAAGAAATGAACTAGATATCATTAGACATTGAGAAAGGGAATCTGCTAGCTAGCCATGTAGCCTTGGCCTTTTTGATTTACATGTGTTCGTGTATACGTACCTATTGTGTGCCAGGCGTGATGCTTGGTGCTGCGATTCAAAGAGAAAGAAGACACTTCCTTGTAAAGTGAGAAGGCAGAACTAGGTTTGGATTCACTTAGATTCCAACTCTTGCGCTCAGCAGCACCACCACCACCATGGAAATAATTTTGCTTGACTCTCCCAGAGCAGCCGCAGCAGGCGTGTGTGTTGTCAGCCGCTGCAGGAAGAGTGATGGCCCGGGTTTTGACAGGCTCCTAATTGGAAGGTAGGAGGTGCCGCCAGAGATCAGCTATAAAAGATATCTTTGGACTGGGGTGGGCTGCTAATGCTTGGAAGAGACTTGTGAGTGAGGCCCAGTGAGCTGTCATCTTGGGATAGGGCCTTGCCCAGCAGACAGACATGCATGTTGGGGAGGCAGCTGACAGGCAGGAGCACAAGGGGAGGCAGCCATTCCAGAAAATGGCAACGGCAGACTGCAAACCAGGACTTCAGGACTCAGATGGGGACAAAGTGAGAAGAGCCTGTAGTGGCCCCAAATCCCAGAGTTGGAGGCAGGGCCAGGAAAGCCGCTGATAAGAGCTTTATGGTAAGGAAAAAGGAGAAGAGACCTGGAGTCTGCTTTTATTCAGCTAATAAAGACCCAACTTCTGCACATTTATAACTGCTCAGGTCCTGAGGGGTTCAAAAAGAGAACCAAGTTAGGAGAATTCAGTATTTAATTAAGAGATGATCAGATCCATGCACTGAAATTATTGCTGGGTAAGACAATACTGTGTGTGTGAAACATACCATTAGAACTTGGGAAAGCTCTTTCCTCGTGTTATCTAATTTAATCCGCTCAACAACCCTGCAAAGTGGGTACCATTGTTTCTGTTTTTATGAATGAGGCTGCTGAGGTGCTGAGAGGCTGTGTACTTTACTTGAGTTTGTCTGGCTAGTCAGTGGCTGAGTCAAGTTCCAATCCAAGCCATGTGAGCCTCTGAACTTTCTGATACAACCTGCAGACCCCCTTAACTGGGATAATACAGTAATGCATTAAGCAAGAAGGAGAAGTAAATATAGGCTGATGGTGTAGGGGAGAAGTTCAAAGGGGGAAGGCCTAGGAGGGAGAGAGAGCTATGTGTGAACAGAAAGCAAAGATGGCTTCTTGGGATTGGAAGGCGTCTTGGAATTCATCCAAACTGAGGATCACAAGTCTTGTCCACGTTCTGAGTAGGAAGATGAGGGTCTGAGTTAGGATTTGGGCCATGCAGGGCTTGCTGTCTGGCACAGCACAGAGGACATCCCCTGATGGCCTAGGATTCCACACAGAGCACATCTGGTGTGAGAGAGCTCACTGCAAGGGCGAAGGCTCCACCCTATCAGATAGACAACCAGGCCACAGAGAGGCCCAGCCCTCCAAACTCTGGATTTGCAACACCCTCAAAGAATAGCAACTGGCCTTGAGCAGAATTGAGAAGGAAATACCCCCACTCGCCCTCAGCCATGAAGTAGGCTTTGCTATCCACAAGGGCCTGTGGGTGTCCTGGCAGAGAGAGGAGGTGGCACAGGCACCAGGTGCTAGGGTATCAAGGCCTCCCGAGAAGGAACAGGTGCAAAGCAGCCAATTAGCCCAGAAGGCATCCATGGGGCAGGCAGCCTAGATCTGATGGGGGAAGCCACCAGGATTACATCATCTGCTGGTGGGTAGGCTTCATTAATTCTCCAATGAATGGAGCATTGCAAGGGAAGTTTTTTCATCTTCAAAGAGCCAGAATAAGTGGTAATTAAATCGGTCTTTTAAAATAAAAAGACTCCAAAGGGGTACAAGCCTTCGAGCTTCCCCTATGGTGTTCTGGGCACTCTGGCTTCTCTTTCTGAGGGAGGAAGAGTGTCTATTCATAGGCTGTGACTTGGAGAGGCCCCATGGTGAGTCAGGCGCTTGCTGTGTGAGCCGCTGGTTGCTAATGTCTTCGGGAACTGCTAATTTACCCATCTAATTTGTTCCTGTACACTGGCCACAAAGGGAGACCACTCAATTATTCTATTCCAAAAGAGAGGCTTGTGTTTACCATCATCTCCTCAGCAACTGTGTGAGTGTGTGTGCATGTGTGTGTGTGTTTGCCTAACAAACTTAGGCAATGAGGAAGAGGTGGGGCTCCTGCCGTTTCTCCAATTTTCAAACACATTCCAGTTCTGAGTTGAGGGCAAAGATTATAATGGGCTGCTTCAGAGAAGCCTTGGCTCCCAAGGAGGTTATAACTTCAAGGAGTGTTTTTGAAAAATTGAGCAGATGGGGAAAGTGGCTACAAGTTCCTACCACCACAGAGGATCGATGAAGGGGAACAAACATTTGGGAGTATCTACTTTGTGCCAGGAACTGTGCTTGGGTTTTACACATCGTATCTTGTTGACTTTGCATAACTCCCCTTTGAAGCAGATTTTTTTTTTTTTTTTGAGACGGAGTTTTGCTCTTGTTACCCAGGCTGGAGTGCAATGGCGCCATCTCGGCTCGCCGCAACCTCCGCCTTCTGGGTTCAGGCAATTCTCTTGCCTCAGCCACCTGAGTAGCTGGGATTACAGGCACACGCCACCGTGCCCAGATAATTTTTTTGTATTTTTAGTAGAGACGGGGTTTCACCATGTTGACCAGGATGGTCTCGATCTCTTGACCTCGTGATTCACCCGCCCCGGCCTCCCAAAGTGCTTGGATTATAGGCGTGAGCCACCGCGCCCGGCCTGAAGCAGATATTATTTCAGGTTCTTGCCCTAATGTTGCTGCTTAAAGAGAACCCATACTTCTTTTTTTTTTGAGACGGAGTTTCGCTCTTGTTACCCAGGCTGGAGTGCAATGGCGCAATCTCGGCTCACCGCAACCTCCGCCCCCTGGGGAGAACCCATACTTCTTTAGGTTGCCCTGAAAAGGTGAATCTTCTGTGAAACCTTTTCTGACTTTATATGGTAAAATTTGTTAAGCACTTATTTGTGCTCCCTAAAAATCACTTTAGCCCTTAGAAAGATGGCAGCCTCAGTTTCCTCATCAGTAATATAGGGGTACCCATGGGGTATAATTCCATTGTGAAAAATAATGGAAATAAATCATGGAACATCATCAGTCATCATTGTCATTGTTAATAAGAGTAATAATAATGTCACCTATTATAACTACTCACTTCTAGGTTTTTAAAAAAACTTATAGGGCATGGTGGCTCACACCTGTAATCCCAGAACTTTGGGAGACTGAGGCAGATGGATCGCCTGAGGTCAGGAGTTCAAGACCAGCTTGGCCAACATGGTGAAACCCTGTCTCTACCAAAAATACAAAAATTAGCTGGGTGTGGTGGTGGGCGCCTGTAGTCCAGCTACCCTGGAGGCAGAGAGAGGAGAATTGCTTGAACCAGGGAGGTGGAGGTTGCAGTGAGCCAAGATTGAACCATTGCACTCCAGCTTGAGTAATGAGAAACTCCATCTCAAAAAAAACAAAAAGAAAAAAACTTATATAAATTTGTGGGGAATAAGTATCATTTTGTGACACATGTAAATTGCATAGTTGTGAAGCCAGGGCTTGTAAGGTATCTATCACCTTAATAACACACATTGTACATATTAATTAATTTCTCATTATCCTCCCCCCACCCTTCTGAGTCTCCAATGTCTATTATTCCACACCCTATGGCCATGTGTACACATTATTTAGCTTCCAGGTATAAGTGAAAAATGTGATATTTGTCTTTCTGTGTCTCACTTGTTTTACTCAAGATAGCAGCTTCCAGTTCCACCCATGTGGCTGCAAGAGACATGATTCCATTCTTTTTATGGCTGAATAGTATTCCATTGTGTATATATACACCACAGTTTTAAATCCAATCATCCACTTATGGCCACCTAGTTTGGCTCCACATCTTTACTATTGTAAATACTGCTGCAATAAACATGCAATGCAGGTATCTTTTTGATATAATGATTTCTTTTCCTTTGAATAAATACCTAGTAATGGGATTGCTGGACCAAATGGTAGTTCTAATTTTAGTTCTTTGACAAATCTCCATATTGTTTTTCCTAGAGACTGTACTAATTTACATTCCCACCAGCAGTGTATAAGAGTTCCCTTTTCTCCACATCACCACTAGGTTGCAAGTTCCTTGAGTGTAGGGATCATGTCTCTTTTCTTCATTGTTTTATAGTAAGAGCCTAGGAGTGTTTGACACATGGCAGGTACTTGTTTTCTAGCTGATGAATGAATGAATACATGAATGAAGGATGCCTCCTGCCCACTGCTGTGAGCTTCTGAGAATGGTCCCTTGTCTGACCTGCTTCTGTATCTCTAGCGTTACTGCTTTTGTCCGGCACAACAGAACTGCTCAGTGATTCTGTTGAACAGATGCACAGGACAGTCAGATGGGCTGCTGCCCGGCCCACGTATGGCCTGGAGAGTCTGGCTGCGAGCTCATCTCTGTTCTTTAGTCTGGCTATGGTTAGCTGCTGTACCAGAAAACTCCTAGTTGGTGAGCTCCTCAAGGGTGGGGAGGGTGTCTTGCTTTTTATTTATTTATTTATGAGATGGCATTTGGCTCTGTTGCCCAGGCTTTAGTGCAGTGGTGCAATCTCAGCTCACTGCAAACTCCACCTTCCAAGTTCAAGTGATTCTCCTGCCTCAGCCCCCCAGTAGCTGGGACTACAGGTGCATGCCACCATACCAGACTGATATTTTGTATTTTTAGTAGAGACGGGGTTTCGCCATGTTAGCCAGGATGGTCTTGAGCTCCTGACCTTGTGATCTACCCGCCTCAGCCTCCCAAAGTGCTAGGATTACAGGCTTGAGCCACTGTGCCCAGCCCTCTTGTTTATTTTTAAATCCTTAGTGTTGAGCGGAGCGCCTGACACACAGGAAATGCTCAAATGGCTAGCCTTAGCCTCTGAGGTCCCACTGCACTCACAGAAGAGCAGAGTTTCAAATGAACTTGTCATCTTTCCCCTATTACCCAAACCTGTTCAATTTCCCCATTTCTGTTTATTAAAGACCCATTTTCTCAGTTACAAAGATCCAAGACTCCTCAAGGGTATTCCACCCTAATGGAAACAGCATAGGCTTTGCAGTCAGACTTGAACCCTGGCAGTGGCAACTACTAGCTGTCCTGCCTGAAGAAGTTGCTTACTCTTCCTGAGCCTCAGTTTTCCCTTTCTTCGAATCTGGATGATAATACATACATCATTCATCCATTCAGCAAGCTTTCACTGGGCACCTCAGACACAGCAGGGACTGTTCTAGGCACTGGGGATACATAGATGTCAACAAAACAAACATTGCTCTTGCTTGAAAGGAGCTTACAAACTTGAGAGCGGGGGGACAGACACTAATGAAATAAGCAAACACACATATAGTATGCTAGATGGCGATACGTGCTAGGGAGAAAAATAATACAGAGTGAGGGAAGATGGAATGGGCTGGCCCAGGTTATTAGTGTCTTACTCAGGTGATGAAGGAAAACCTTTCTAGTAAGAAGAACTCACATCTGGGGAAGAGTGTTCCCAGGAGGAGGAGAAGAGTGAAGGCCCTAAAGCAAGAGTTTGAAGAATGACAAGGGGGCCTGTGTGGCTGAAGCAGAGGGCTGGAAGGAGGAAGGGAATGTAAGAGAAGGGGAGGCAGAGATGGCTGGGTCCAGATATGCAGGGCCTTATAGGGCTTTGGCTTTTACTCTGGGCAAGAAGGAAACTTTAGGAGCTTCCAGCAGAGGAGTGAGATGATCTGATGCAGGTTATGAAAGGATCCCTTGGCAGGGAGACAGAGTATGGCCCCTGGCCTATGTGGATGTGTCAGAAGCATGAGGCTGGTCATTCGCAACCCACAAATGACCTCGGCGTGAGGGATGAGTAAGATCATATATGAATGCTCTTGCATGAATCTGGCATAGAGCAAGTGCTCAGGCACAGCAGCTGCTATAGATGGCCCTGCAGCTACCTAGCTAGAGCTCCCTTGTCTCCTGCAGACAAGACTTAGCCAGTCACATGAGTCCCTCTGTCACTGCCCACTTAAGTCATTCCCACTGCCCCCACCTCATTTCTTCAATCCTTCACTGATGGTGAAGTTCCTAGCACAGTAGCCTCACATCCATCCTCTACCCACCCCACCCACCCCAACCCAACCCCACTCACATCCTTCCCCTGTTCAAGAGTCTTCCATGACTAATGGCTCATTAAATCCACATTCTCGGCCGGGCGTGGTGGCACACACATGTAATCCCATCACTTTGGGAGTCCGAGGCAGGCAGATGGCTTGAGCCCAGGAGTTTGAGATCAGCCTGGGCAATTTGGCAAAACCCCATCTCTATAAAAAAAAAAAAAAAAAAATTAGCCAGGCATAGTGGCTTACATGGCTACTTGGAAGGTTGAGGTGGGAGGATATCCTGAACCCAGAAGGTCAAGGCTGCAGTGAATCACAGCAGCACCACTGCACTTCAGCCTGGGCAATTAGAGCAAGACCTTGCCTTAAAAAAAAATCCACTTTCTTGGAGTCAAGCAACTAAGGCCTTCCATAATAAGCTGCATTTACGTTTCCCACCCATATTCAACTGCTATCCCAAATATATTGAATACCTGTGGAGAAATATGGTTGGGTGCAATACGTCATGCCCAGCAGAATCACTGAGGAAACTGACCACCCTCATGACGGAGCATTGATGGTAATGGGTCTTTCCCTCAGATTCCCCAACCCCCCAATATGCCCTAACCATGGTGAACATGTATTCCTGCCTGTCCTCGGCTCACTTCTCCCACCAGGATGCTGTGAACGCCACAATGATGAGTATCTCTTAGAGCTACAGAATGGCTTGTGGTTTCCAAATCAGTTTTCTTTGACTGCTCTTATCTCCCTTGATACTTGCCCCTGTGGGCCCCTCATCCATAATAAAATGCCCTCATTTTACACTTACTAGTTCTAACAAGAGATACAGGTTCCAGTCATGGATTCCCGTATCTGATTTCCTGCCCCAAGCTCCTCCAATCCTTCATTTCTCTATCCTTTCTCAATCTATGCACAATTCACAAAGGATTGGTGTGAGACCAAGGACCAAATAATAAGTGGGACCTGCTGGCTATGGATGGAACAGTGAAGTCCCTGACATGTTTCTACCAGCCTGGAAATGAGGCTCTCCCATCCCCGAACACATCTACCAGTTGTGATGGATTTAAAGGCTGGCTAACGTTGAGGTTGCTCCACTGGGGATAGAAGTATTGGCACCTGACTGACACGACCATGTGGATCTTGGAGCAAGATACAAGAGACTCTGGTCCCCAACATCAGTATTCTAAACCAGCATGCCACAGGCTGTGTATTCCCTACCATGGATGCCAAAGCACAGCAAGCCGCTCATAGCTGTAGGATACAGATGCCCCTGTCATCATAAAGGGCAGCCCTAAATGCCATTGTGGGGTCTAAAAACTGAAAATGTTATTGTGGAACCTTTAGGTTTCTAATAGCTGGCTATGCCTGGTATGGCTGGTGGCCTAGGATGCAGTTTCCCTACTCAGTGCTGGGACACCAGGTCAATACTGCACCCACAGTGTCATTCTGATCTGTTTGGAAATGTGATTCTTCTACACCATGGGCCAGGAATATCACATTATCCTGAGCAGCCACCAGGACAAACGAATAGAAACGTGGTCTTGTCTGTTTAGTCCCACCTCCCCCACAAACTACCTTTTCCATAGTCATGATGCCCAGTAGGCAGCCCAGTGCATGTGGTGCCCTCAAGTGCCCCTTCTAAATGTGTCCTCGACCACCCCTTCTGCTTTCTGCATCTTTGTGATACCCTTCCAAATGTCAGCCTCTACCTCCATGACCCAAATCTGACTTAAGAGTTGCGGTCTGGAGCGGTGGCTCACACCTGTAATCCCAGCACTTTGGGAGGCTGAGGCGAGTAGATCACCTGAGGTCAGGAGGTTTAAGACCAGCCTAGCCAACATGGCGAAACCCTATCTCTACTAAAATACAAAAACATTAGCCAGGCGTGTTGGCATGCACCTGCGATCCCAGATACTTGGAAGGCTGAGGCAGGAGAATTGCTTGAACCTGGGAGGGGGAGGCTGCAGTGAGCCAAGACCATACCATTGCACTCCAGCCTAGATGACAAGAGCGAAACTCCATCTCAAAAAAATGAGTTGTATCAGCCCAGGGAGACAATGGCCACATTGCAGGTGATGAACACAGCTCAGCCAACCACTGCATCTGGGAGACTGCCCACCAGTTACCCACATCATCTACCAAGGGACCCCATTGCTGGAGCACAAACAGCTTCCCTTGGGGGAATCCCTCATTCAGCATTTGTCACATACCTGAAAAGGGTGGTTACCAGACAGGCCACCAAAATTATAACTCTCTCCTCCCACTTGCTTCCCACTGAGTACAATAAACCTCATTGTCATTGTGGCTGGAACTTCCCTTCCTGGGCCTCCCAAAGCAATTCTACTGCTTAAAGCTATCTCTGGGCTAACTTGCATGTACACATAGATAAAGCCACATCCCAGTGGCTGGACCTCATGCAGTGATGGGCCTCCTATCGGCCCCCATGAGCAGGCCACTCCCTTATTTGCACCGCAAAACCACCAACACCAAACACTTCTGGTCTAGGCTCCTAGGTCTTGCCCTGTCCTGTGCTGGGTCAGACCATCAGGACATTGATGTTATCAGGTCTGGTCCCTGGCTTATGAGTCCAGATCATGCATCTATCCAAATGTATAAATACATGTCGATATTTGTGTCTTTCTAGGCTCACATAGCACAACCAGTGCCACAGCCCACCCCAGATGTTAAAGGAACACGAGAGACTGGAAGCCCCAGAGAGAACCTGCTTCACCTGTTCCACTCCTAGATCACTCCCTCCTGACGTCCCAACTACCTAAACTCACCTGCACACTGTTAACGCTGACAACCTCCTTAACATTTTTCTGACTGCTCTGCAATTTAACCCTGCTGGTCGCAGTCCCCAGTCAGAGGCAATGGGCCATCTTCCTACCCATTGTCCTGGGTGTAAGCATGACATCTGGTGCCAGAGGAGTGAGACAACAATATGATTACAACATGCTCACACCAGGAAAACTAGCAGATGCTTCAGAGAAAGGTCCTAGGTTCTATCAGCCCACGTAACACAAAAAACAGCAGCACTGGAAGCTTTCACTGAAAGGAAAAACCCCTAACTGCCAGGGTGGCAGATAAGAGACTAGCTCCAGATGATATGTTAGCTTCCCAGAAGGAGTATACACTCTCAGGTAACACAGTGTATCCTACAGGATGTGGATAAATATTGCAGGCAAAGTAATCCAAATTGCCCAACAGATGTACCACCAAACCAAAATCAAGTTCTACATGTGGTCCCCTGACCTCCCTAGAATTTGGATGTCCCCTATAGCCTGGGGGGACCTTGTTTTAGGAGGCCCTCCTGCCCGCAAGTGGACTTACATACTGCACTGGCTATATACAATTGGCACAGCCTTCATACAAGTATATTAGCTCTAAGGATGGTGAACCAAATGTTAGGGAGTGAATTTTGAAGAAATTGAGTTGGGTGCAAAAAGTTGCTCCCAGCAAAATGTCATTTGGTCAAACAATTCCCCACTGGGACAGAAACCATCAGGGCACCCCCGCCCCTCACCACCCACTCAGCCCCGCTCACCTCTGCAACACCTAGTAAGTCATATGCCAGAAAACTCACCCTTGCTCTTTGATTGACCGCCCCCAGCCTGACCTCCGCCGGAACGGATCACTCAAAATTAATCCTCCCCTCTCTACCTCCTCTCAGCATTATTTAACAGGTGGGCTTCTGTCCTATATCTACCTAGGTCCCCAGCGCCAGGCTCTCTCTCTTCCCCAGAGGTCAGGGAGCCCTATTCTCAGTAGGGCCCTCACCCAGGGACTCCACTCAGTGCCTATACCTGCATAAGTAATAAACCTTTGAATTGTCTGTGATCACCAGGTCAGGTGTGGTGATTTTGATCTCTAATACCTTTAAACGGGAGAGACCAGCAGACCTGGTTCCTTTCACTGGAATATTGTGACGGCCCAATTCTGCAACCAATTGACTTCATTACTACCTACCAACAGCACCTCCAACTCCTCCAACTGACCCCACACCCAGACCCTTACTTGGGCTATTTCCTAACAGACATATCTGCTCTGCTTAAGAAAACCATCATTGAAATCACTGGCTATTAATTCCTACTCAGGCCTTAGTAACTCTGTGAGCTGGAAGAAGTTCTATAGCTTTTCTGTGCCTCAGTTTTATCACCCATAAAATTATGATTGCAATACGTACCTCATTAGGGTATTGCAAGGACCTACAAAAACACTCTATGTAAAGCTCATAGTACAAGCCTGACAACAAGGAACTTTCCAGGTAATTGCTCACCAAGGGGCAACTCAATTTCTGCTTCCTCCAGAAAGCCTTCCATGCTGATGTCCACGCTGATCTCTCCCTAATCCAATCTGATTGCAGTTTCGGTCAGCACCTCACCATTGACTGTGTATTTGTTCTCCATTACAAATGTGTTCATTTTGACTTCCCAGTAAGAAAAATGTCTTGGAAAGAAGTGATTGCATCTTACCTGACTTTCCTACTGACTTGCTGTGTCACCTTCCTCTTAGCTCTGGGGGGACTGAGTTTATTTCCCTGGGATGGCAAATACATGGCATATGTGCCAACATTTTCCCATTCTGAAACCTTAGGGCACACAGCAGTGTTCTCCTCTTCTCTCCAGAACCTGGGTCCACACTCACAATTTTTCTTAACATCATACTTTGGACAGTATCTACCAACTTATCTAATAAATATGTATTGAGTACTTCCTAGGTACCATCCCCCTTGGTCAGTTTCTAGAAGTTAAAACTGTGGACATCTTGTATCTGCCCTTATGGAACTCATCCCTTAGTGGAGAATACAGACAATATGCAAATACATGAATAAGAAAATATCAAGTAGTGACAAATAGAATGAAGAAAATTAAATAGCAGTGTGTTAGTGCCTGGGGAGGAGGCTATTTTCAGATCGGGTATCCAGAGAAAGCCCTTCTGAGGTTCTCCCTTGATCTGGGAAATTGGATATGGGCCTAAGAATATGTATTGCTAACATGCAAATGTAGGAAATTTGGGAAACACTGGCATAGTGAATGAGGTGAGGGCGGAGTCAGTAGACGTAGGTCTAAATTCCGTACATTCTAAATTGCATAAATTCTCCTACATATATGCAGCTCCATGACCCTGGGAAAGCTAGTGAAACTTCTCTCTCAGTTTCCTTCTCTGTAAAATTGGAATACTATTACTGATCACAGGAGGTTGTTATCAGGACTGAATAAGATCAAGTATATACAATGCCTGGCACATAATAAGTGCTCAATAAAAGGTAGATATTATTTGTAACAGTTAGGTCCATCTATTTATAACAGTAATCTTTTGTTTGGGTCACTCAAGAGACAAAGTGACATTTACTGGTAAATGTCATCAGGTAATACAGTGTCTGTGTGTTGGCTTTTGCTTCATGAAGCCCTTCTTCTTGAAAAATAAATTCTCAAAAGACCTTCCTGTGAGGAAGAACGCCTGAGTGTAAGGAATAAGGGTCGTGTGGCTCTGTGGTTTAGGCTTGTTTAAGATTTGGCCTAATTTCCTCTCCTATCAAATGGGAATCAGGCTACCTGCCCTTTTACACTCAGGGAGGATTTCCGAGACTCGGAGGGACAGGAGATTTGCAAAGCATGAGACACACACAGACACAGACAGAAGAGCCGCTTTCGCAGACCGGCAGGAGCATCCGACTTCAAGGCCAGCTGATGCACCAGCCCTGTTCGTTTGGAAGAGGGCTAACTCATTCACATTTACAAGCTGGGCTGGTACGTGAAGAAGAAGAAGAAGAGGAAGAAAAAAGTCGGCAGGAAGCAGCCTCTTCAACCAGCAAAGAAACCGTTAGAATCCATCCCTGCGCCCTGATGCCAAAGTTCCGCCTGCCCCACCCGCCGCGCTATCAAGGACACCCGCCTGCTATCAGAAAGCCCTGGGGGTCCTTTTCCCTAGTTTATCAAGGACCTGTGGAAACATTTCTCTAACTGAAGATAAGAATTCTTTTTTTTATTCTCTCTCTTTTCTCCTTTCTCCTTCTAGCTGTCTAAATCAGAGGGTTCCTCTCATTTTCTTTCAGTAACAACCACTCTGAAAAGAAGATATTTTTCAACCTGGACTTGAAGTAACTCGTGGAGAGGCGGGTAAGGTGAGTTTAATTAATTCATTTGTTCATTCCTTCCTTCCTTCCTTCCTTCCATAAATAATTATTGTATGCTTACTGCATGCCAGAAACTGGGCTAAGAAGGCTCTTGGATTTAATCCTGGGCAGAATGAGCTTGCAGTCTTTGGGAAAGCCAGACTGCACTTAACAATGACAAAATGTAGACCTATAAATTGTGATCTGAACTTGGAGTGAAAGCATGCATATCTGAGCTAAGAGAGAGTGTGTATAATAATTTTTTAGACTTGACTCTTGCCCTCCAAGTAGGGGGTTTTCAGGGTTAAAAAGAGGCCTCGGAGCCCAGAAGACTCACTGCCATTCCATGCCATCCCAAGTCACAGTTGCTTGACCCTTGTGAAGGTGAGGATGGAAATGACTTATTGGAGTGATAGAGAGGCTAGCATAAACCTGCCAAGACCTCCTTCAAGATTCAGTTCATTTTGCAAAAGTTACCAGATAAAAGGTATTTCCAGATGGAGAGCCACGCAGGAAATACAAATGGAATATTTGTTAATAGCTCTTCCTTTGCAAGATATGACCCAAGGCGGCCTGCTGCAACATGATGGGAAGCACTGTAGCCTGAAAGCATGAGAGGAGTCAGCAGGCCCGCAGCAGCCCCAGAGCCTTTGGAAAGGGGCTCTGGCCTGAACAGGTATTCAAGACGCTCTCCTTATCTTAGACCCGCCCCGCTTCCTCCACCGCCACCCCAAATAGAGCTGGGACCTGCTACACTCTAACTATTGGATTCTCAGAGAGAAGGGTAGATGTCTAGAAGAAAGTTGTGTCCCTGAATGCTGTGGCTTTGCATAATAACACATTGCACTCTTGTTTTCTGTTTTTGGAGCCAAGTGGGCTTCTGCAAAGAAGTTTATCCAGAAGTCAGGGATGAGCACTGTTCAAAAAGGCCTAAGTGGGCAGGCATTGCCATTGAGTGAACTGAAGGATGTCTTGGAGCCATGAGACTGGCTTCACCATAACACTGTGATTGTCAAATGGGTCCACATATGAACCCGAGATGATTATGAGCTCCTTGGAACAAGAGCTAAAATTCTGCAAGTAGAAGCAGATATGTACCTAGGGAATGGCCTTTAACATTTGTGAGATGCTTTTGGGGAGATGGGGGTTAAATAGACATGAAATGTAACATTTAATCACTCCCAGGGATACAGTGCAGTGACATTAAGCACATATTGTTGTGTGACCATCACAACTATCTAGCTCTAGAAGTTTTTAATCTTTTCCAAATGAAATGTTGTACCCATTAAACAATAATGATCCGTCCCTCTAGCTCCTGGAAACCACTATTCGACTTTCTGTCCCTATGAATTTGTTTACTCTTAAGTACTTCACAAAAGTAGAATCATATAGTCTTTGTCCTCTTGGGACTGGCTTATATCACTTAATGTCTTCAAGTTTCATTCATGGTAGATTGTGTCAGAATTTCCTTATTGGCCATTTGTATGCCTTCTTTGGAGAAATGGATATTCAAATTCTTTGCCCATTTTGAAACTGGATTGTTTAAATCCAGACAGAGGCTGTCTCACTCTGTCACCCAGGCTGGAGGCGTAATCTTGGCTCTGTTTCCCAGGCAGTGGCGTGATCTCAGCTCTCTGCAACCTCTGTCTCCCCTCCTGGGCTCAAGTGATTCTCCTGCCTCAGCCTCCTGAGTATCTGCAATTAAAGACACACACTCTCATGCACAGCTAATTTTTTTTTTTTTTTTTTTTTTAGTAGAGACGGGGGTTTCACCCTGTTGGCCAGGCTGGTCTTGAACTCCTGACCTCAGGCGATCCACCCACCTTGGTCTCCCAAAGTGCTGGGATTGCAGGCATGAGCCACAGTGCCCAACCTGTGTGTTCTAATCTTAATCTCTTATAAGGTATATGATTTGTAAATATATCCTTTCATTCTGTGAGTTGCCCTTTCACTCAGTTGATGGTGTCTTTTGATGCACCAAAGTTTTAAACTTTGATGTAGTCCAATTTATCTATTTCTAATTTTGTTGCCTGTATCTTTAGGGTCATATCCAAGAAATCTTGCTAAATCCAATGTCATGAAGCTTTTCTCATATGCTGTCTTCTAAGAATGTTATAGTTTTAGTTCCCAGGTTTTTAAAAGGTCTGTGACAATGCATGGACCACCTTCAATAATGATTCTGGGGAGCTTCCTCACCAATGCAATGACACTCAGGGCTTTGTAAATATTAGTGTGAATCTAGGAATTGGGTAATTGATAACATGGATATGATATTTGAAAGCTTCAATTCAAAAGGACTTATTAAGTATCTCCAAATTTATATCAGTATCCTGGGAGCTAGTGAAGATGAAAACCATGGTCTCTCGTCTCTGAGGACTTAAGGCAAGGTGCTGCAGGCACACACGTGAAGTTATTGCATTGCAAGGCGGAATCTAATGAGGCACCTAGCTAGGCACTAGGACCAAGAGCTATAAGAACTCAGAAAGGGATCACCACCATGAGCTTCAGGGGACAGAGAAACCTTCAGGGTAAAGATAGCTTGATCTGGGTCCACACTGGGCAAGATTTGGAGAAGCAGAGAAGACCAGAGAGGATTTTGTACTAACTGCAATAATCATTGCCATTTACTGAGCCTACTATGTTCCAAGCGCTGTGCTCTACCCACTGCATACATTTTCTCAATGACTACCCCAACCCTTTATTTGTCATTGTCTCTATTTTATCATTGCAAGCACTGAAGCTCAGAGATTTTCCTGAGATGACCCAGATAGTAAGTTGTAAAGCAGAAACTGGAAGCCGTGTTTATTTATCTCAAAGCCCTTACTCTTAATCACTGTACTATTCTAGTACCAAAGCTTTCAAACACAGGGAAAGCAGACATCCCCAAAAGAAAGAAAAGAATAAGACAGTGCACCGAAATGGGTACAAGAAGGGTATTTAAGAACAGAGAAGAGAGCAGGCTGGATGGGAAGGTTCTGGGTCCAGGACTGTGGGATGTAAAGCTGGATCAATGGAGTGAGCAGGATTACAGGGTGCCTTTAGTGGAAGCATGGGAAATTTGGTCTTGGCCTGCTAGAATGACAGAATCACACACAGAACTTCAGCTCTAACCTTCCAGTCTGCCGCTTTTCTCTATAAAATGAGAAAATTGAGGTCTCAAGAGGTTAAGCAACGTGTGGATGGTCATAGACGATAGAGAACATTGCAAATTTTTGAGCATGGTGTTGACAGGGAAGAAAACAGTATTCTAGATCAGTTAGTCGGGCAGTAAAACACATGAGGGGCGACTGAAGGGAAGCCGTGAAACTGGCAAGGAAAAAAACCAAGCAGCTCTTTCTCTGTTTTTTTGTTTGTTTGTTTGTTTTGCCAAAGGAAACCTCCCTCAACAATGGGCATATCTAGGGAGCATCATAGATGAGATTTCAGCTCTATTCCTTCTTGCTGAGGTTTGTTGCTTAAGAATCTGGAGACAGGTTGGATGCAGTGGCTGATGCCTGTAATCCCAGCACTTTGGGAGGCTGAGGAGGGCGGATCACCTGAGTTCAGGAGTTCGAGACCAGCCTGACCAATATGGTGAAACCCTGTCACTACTAAAAATACAAAAATTATCCAGGCATGGTGGTGTGTGCCTGTAATCCCAGCTACTCAGGAGGCTGAGACAGGAGGATCACTGGAACCCGGGAGGCGGAGGTTGCAGTGAGCCGAGATGGCACCACTGCACTCCAGCCTGGGTAACAGAGCAAGACACCATCTCAAACAAACAAAAAAGAATCTGGAGACAGGTTGTAGGGGCAAGTGCCATCAGAAAGGTCAGAATCACCTTCCCCTGCCAGGCTCAGTGCCCTCTGATGGCATAAATGCCAGAAGACACAGCTTCCAAGGCACTCCTTCGCCCAGGCAAGGATGTTGAGCCTACCTTGCTTGAACTAAGCCCTTGTAGGGCACAACTCCAGTTATCCATCTATGTCCAGCCAAGAAAACCCTGCCCTGATTGACTATTGTCCTCTGAGGTTCTCTTTGCTTAATTAATTCTAATAATAGCTGCCATCCGTCGAGCACTTATTCCATGTTGATCACTGGGCTCAGCATTTGGCATTTGGCATGCGTGATCTCATTTTATTCCTACAGCCCTGTAATGAAGATATTCTTATCCCTGTTTTGCACATGATGAAATTGAGGCTCAGGATTGTTGAATAATTTGCCTAAAACCATGTAGTTAAAGGAGCCAAGACTCAAACACAAGCTTTTCTCTCTCCAAAGCCTTTGCTTTTACTCACATGACTGACTGCATTCTACACTTTAGTCCTTGTAGATGGTAGAGGTTCTGCAGTGGAGAGTCAGCCTTCAAAGAATTGAGAGTCAGGCCTTGTTGATTCCAGACACCACCTGTATCTCTGTTCCTGGGAGCCGGGAGCCTGATCTCTTTCCCAAACCAAACTCTTGGGTCCAAATATAAATGGTGTCCGGATCCTTGTTCTTATCCCAGTAATGATGCTCAAGAAAAACAAAGGAGCTTCAAGTTCCTTCTTCACTTTCACCTAGAGAGGGCATGATGCAGGCATGCTTTGGCCAAGGGGAGTGGTGCTGTCATTTGTACAGTCATTCTTTCCACGAATATTTATTGAGGGCCAGCCACACATTAGGCACATTCTAGGTGCTGAAGACACAACTGGGAACAAGTCAGAGAGTTCCTATCCTCACAGTGCTTACATTCTAGCTGGGAGGAAAGGCCAAACCAAAACACACACCAGAACCCTGCACATGCGTCTGTAGTAAAGAGCAAGTAGCAATGATGCTGGGGAGAAAAACAGAGCAGGATAATGGGGATGGAGAGTGAGGAGAAGCAGGAGTTTATAAAGCCCTTCTGAAGATGAAATATTCTAACAGAGACCTGAATGAAGTTCATGGGAGCCATGCAGTGACCCGGAGGAAAGGCGTCGCAAGCAGAGAAAAGGGCAAGTGCAAAAGTCATCCAATAGGAGTCACCTTGGTTTGTTTTAAGGACTAGAAAGAAGACCAGTGTGGTTCAAGCAGACAGAGTGAGGGGCATGCTGGAGAAAAGGACGGGGGCCATAGAGGCCAGATAACAGGGCCTTCCAGGCCACAGTGAGTTTGGATCTCAAATATGCTTTGCCAGGCTCCCAGGCACTGTGGTGTGTCACTCAGGTGTGGTACCTCTGCGAAGCTACAGAGAGGGGAGAGACTGCATAAATAAAGAACACAAAGACAGCTCCATAACTCAGTTCACCTGGCTCTGACTCCTACCTTGAACTTGAAGTGGCAAAGAAAGTCCAGGGTTTGGTACCCGAGAGAGAAAGTGGGGAAAGGTTTGATGATGGCCTGGGGCAGAAGAAGGAGTTATTGACTCTCTATGTCTCAATTGCCTTGTCCATCAAAGGGTTTGAATTATCAGTGGGTGCTTAAACTTTTTTTTTTTTGAGATGGAGTTTCACTCTTGTCACCCAAGCTGGAGTGGAATGGCGTGATCTCAGCTCACTGCAACCTCCACCTCTCAGGTTCTAGCGATTTTCCTGCCTCAGCCTCCCAAGT
This sequence comes from Callithrix jacchus, assembly GCF_049354715.1. Lineage (NCBI taxonomy): Eukaryota > Metazoa > Chordata > Mammalia > Primates > Cebidae > Callithrix > Callithrix jacchus. The sequence goes on along the minus strand of NC_133511.1, from coordinate 99,251,185 downwards.
AGCTGGGATTACAGGCACTGGTCGCCTTGCCTGGCTATTTTTTGTATTTTTAGTACATATGGGGTTTCACCATGTTGGCCAGGTTGGTCTCGAACTCCTGACCTTAGGCAATCCACCTGCCTTGGCCTTCCAAAGTGTTGGGATTACAGGTGTGAGCCACGGTGCCAGGAGCTCAAACATTTTAAAGTTAGAATCTCTTTCTATAAGCAAACTCTTCCATAGAAGCAAAGGATATTTATACATGTCCTATTGAATATGTGCCACTTTACTTTCTGATCACCTGATCTGCTTTATTTCACAGAATCCTTAGAACAGCTCCAGGAGACAGGTACTCTGAATATTCTCACTTTACAGATGTGAAAGCTAAAATGCAGCGAAGTTGGGTGACATGCTCAAGGTCAATGAACTCAGAACTGCTACAGTGGGAACCGGGGTGGGTGAAGCCCACTAGGAAGGCGCTTTCAAACTCCTATTGCTCCAATGAGCAAGCTAGGAAATCCCATTTCTCAGGCCCCTTCCGCTAGGACACATTATGAGCTTAACTCTGCTAAGACCTCATGAAGAATGGGGACATTTGGGGGCAGCTCCTTCAGAGCTTTGTTTTGCCTCTTTTATTAACTGTAAATGGTGGTTTGGAAGGTGTTGGAAGGGGGAAAATCTGATGAAGAACCCAGGGATGTGGCTGAAGCAGTCAGTGTAGCAGAGAAGCAATGGAGCTGTCAGCAGCTTACCCAGGCCCCAAAATGGGCACAGTCCTGCATTTCTGGCCTGAGGCCTGCCGAGGTCTTAGATGAACTTCAGCTCTTTCTACAGCACCCCAGTCTCAGCACTCTTTGGCAGATGTCCTGATTGGTTGGGAGATTGTTACTTCCTAATACAGTGGTGATTACTTCTGAAAGATGGGGTAATACCAACAGCTATCATTTCTGACCATTTACTCTACACCATCACTGTGCAAAGGATTTTTATACATATCCTATTGAATCCTCTCAAAACTCCGGTGAGGCAAGCAGGCACTCCAGCAACCTCATCCTAGTTCTGGCGCTGCTGACTTTACGATTGCCTCCATCCTCCATTTGACAGGTACAGAAACAGGTTCAGAGAGGTGAAGTAAATTCCCCCAGATCACACAGCTAGGCAACAGCTGAGCTTCCATGCTCATTCTAAGGTTCAGTTGATAGGGATTTGTAAAAAGATGTATTTTAGGCTCTTTACTATATAGAAAACCTCATTTATCTAACACTAAGGTTACTAATAGGTCTAACATTCTGTGAAAACTTATCTATCAGCTGGTCCTTAAATGTTCTGAAATGAGTCTGAGTGTGAGATGCCTGTGACAACTGAATAGTTGAAAAAATTCTGCATGGGAGCTGAAACGCTATTAAGACAGATCTTCATTTTTGTTCCTGAATGCCACATTCAGAAACAAAATGTCATGTTTTTGTATATGAATGTCACAAGTGACAAAGCATATGTTGCAACTTTGCTTCTAATGGTTAAAAAAAAAGAGAGAGGTATATTACCGTAATGTTGGGATTTTCTCAATTATATTTGCATTTTCATTTCTATCAGAAGTCCATTTTAGCAAAGGAATGTAGCCTTAGTCACCTGAAACTGCTCTACCCTAGAAAACAATTGTAAATGTAATAAACAAAAAGAACAGAAAATGCCCACGGTTGGGGGGTGGGGATTCATCTGGGGTCAGAGTCATCATGTAGATTGATTTATTCTTCTTCTAGCATTCTTTTTCAGGAAGGAAAATTTGAAAATTTTCTAGACTTTAGGATATTTAAGATTTCCAAGGAGCTGGGGAAAAGGGAAACGGAATTAAATGTCAGTCCCACTGGCAGGGATCAAACAGAGATTTCCTCTACTCTGAAAGAACTATTTTACATATTCCAATCACCTCATAGTTCTGAGTCTCTCTTCTGCATAAGGCATGTACAAGTTGTTTTGGGAGGATACAATAAGGTCATAATTGCCTTAAAATTATTCATAATAAAAACACATTTTGAGACTTGATTCTAAATGTTAAACTTAAATTTGAGCGATTTAATTGCCTGTTGAATAGGAATGAAATCCCACCGGTAGGCAGTTATTTCTTACAACCACTGTGTGTGAAATTGAAATCTTAAGATACCATTTCAAATATTCACCTTCTCTAAGGAAGTTCTCCCCAAAGAGTTGTGAAAGATAAGACCCTGACCCAAAGTCATAGGCAGTAATCTCTTTTTCTTACACACTCAGGTCAAAGTAGAAGCACATTATTAAAAAGAAACTTTATGCCCTGAAGTTGG